>NC_092497.1:57668253-57981309 GCF_047495875.1 Pithys albifrons albifrons | reverse complement strand
CAAACAACCAAAACCCAACCAAAAAATACCAAACACACAAAAACACATACAAGAACAAACAAACAAACAAAAAGACACCAAAAACCCACCCCTCTATATATTTGGGTATCTTGCTCAGGTTTTGTTATTTTGTTTTTTCCTGTTGTCATGTAGTATCTCTTGCTCACTATTTTCCTGTATATTCATTTCTATGCTCTATATCTTTAACACTTTTGGCTTTGCCTACTGAAGAATGTGATGAGTACATCATCGTTTGTATGTTGCCTTTACTCTGTAAAATTGCACTATGTCAGAACATCAAGTTTGACTAAGGGTAATTAAACTGAATAATCCTTTTAAATCTTTCCAATAAGGCAATATTAGTTAATATTTTTAATATAAAGAAACTTCACTGTAATTGATTCAAATTATTTGAAGAGTTTTGAAACAAAGTTGCCAAGTCATTAATACCATACAAATTTAATCAAAAATATGCCTCATATATACAGGTCAACAGAACTGAAGGTAATCCCATTTCAGGATTTAATGCAAAGATCTCTGCATATGTATTATTTTTTAATGTATAAATTCATAACATAAGAACAGATAAGGTATAATGGATAAGGATACAGTTACTGAGACATATAAGCAGGTATTGTTTCATATTAGGATCTCTGAGTAAATATTCTTTTAACTTTCAAGTTTCATGCTTCATTTGGTGGTTTTTTTAATGGCATCAACTAATACTGACTTCCATGTTGAAAATAATGCAAAAGAAAATTGGTGTTAAGGGGTTTCTTAAAAAAGTAATTAAAATAATACATACAAAGTATATTTGACAAAATTTTATTTACACTTTTATTTGCATTTTTCAAATTTTTACTAAACCTAAATGTTATGGATTCACCTAGGTGGGCCTAGATTTGGGCTCTGGAGTTCAGACTAGGCCGAAGCTGTCAGCTGACTTGAGCTGGGCTGAGCTAACAGCTGACCTCTTGTAGCCAGTAACTTTGTATTCCATACCATATTATGACATCATCTCCAGGGAAGTAGGAACCAGTGTGGGAGTGGTTAAGGCAGTCGCTTCTCAGCCCTCCTCTTGGGAGGACGCACGATGCTGTCCCAGGGGGGATGGAGAGGACCAGGCCCACCACTGGCTCACAGGGTACCTCAGGAAAGTAAAACGTGTTGTTCTGGGTCTCTCCTTTCTGCTTGGGTTTGTCTCCCTGGGGAATAAGCTTCTTCTTAAGTAATGTGAAGTTAGGACAGTAGAATTTGTGTGTTCGTTAAGAAGTTGAGGTGGGGAACTTGTTGTTGCAGACTTGTGTGAGTGTATATTTGTACTCTCTTCTAATTGTCTCTTTCTTTCTGTGGAAAATATATGTAGATTTAGTATAAATGCGGTTTGAAGTGTTTTTTTTCTTTCCCCTCTCTTTTCCTCCCTTTCCCTGGTGTTAGGAGGGAGGCTTTTCTCTCTGTGCTTGGGGGGGTTGGCAGTTGCTTATCTCAAACCAAGACACTAAACTCACAGTCAAATTTGACCTCAAAAACAACTATAAATTCATAGCATAATCTATATAGTAGGTTTTCTTTAGAGATGTGACACTTCAGTCTCAGCAGTAATATTCCAAATGTCTATTTTGGTCAATTTCAGCTCCAAAATACTAAGCTGATTTCAATAAAAGAAGCAGAGTAAGGAAAATATTTTTTAGTTGTTGTAATCCCATTTCAATGCACTGCGTATCTTGGTGTGGCATTTCAATATAAATATTTTATTTTATTAAAAAAAGAAATAAAGCAGGATTGATTTCAACAGAAGAAAATGAAAATCAAGAAAAAGAATATCTGCTACCTATCATTCCATCTCTTTGGCCTGATGATAATTAATCAATAATGTATGTAATCTAAATTATTTGAGCTTCTAAGTTACTGGTAAGTAGTTTTATCTGTTTATTCTTCACAATAGTTTTCCTTTTTTCATTGCTAACCAGGAAAATAGACAAAATAACACTTTCCAAAGGTACTCATGAGTCCAACACCATCAAATTTACTGAGTTTACAATTTTTTACCTTTATTTAATCTTAGAACCAAATCATCCTTCTATCAACAGATCTACCTTTCTCAAAATCTACTTATTTCAATTTCTGTTTACTAATAAGTTAGAGAGACCCTGAGTCAGCACAGTATTTTAACTAATTATTTTTATCATTATCATCATTGTTTTGAATGCAAAGTACTTCAATTTTTTTTCTTGGTATATGGGATTTTTGACCAGTCTTTTAAAAGTAATTTCACTGAGAACTTCAAAACTGTCATTTTTAAATTTTTTAGCTAAGCAACATGGTAGTCTGGATTTCAAAAAGGATAAAAGACATTTAAGGATATTTGTCCAATTCATCTTTGGAAAACATCAAATATTCAGGTTTAAAATAGTTTACAAACTATCTTGTTTACCTTTCCTTTTCCTAGTACTTATTGTATTTTACATAAAAAACTCCTGGCAATATCTCATTGTTTTAACAATAGGAAAAAAAACAACATGCCATAACAAAGATGGAAGAGCTGGAACTGTTGTTAGAGGACTTTTATTTTCTACATTCTGAAGATTTCCCAGTACCACTGGAGTGGACATAGAAGTCATATGTACTGATGTTTTCTATTTTCTGCAACATTTTGATTTCCATTCATGTCTATGCCATTCATATGCGTGTCTGGCATTAACTTGCAACAATCAAGATGAATTAATTCTTTCTTTATTACAAATTTAATTACCTCTACTTTCCAAGATAAAAAGATGGAGATTTATACCACTTATGCGGAGGATACAAATTGCATAATAAAATTTAATTGTTCCTCAGTGTGTAAGAGTAATATGTATGTCTAAAATTATAGCAGAGAGTTCATTGAGCTCAATAGAACAGAGAAAAAACCCTCTCAAACAGTAGGTCTAATACCACAGTGAATTTAGCTGTGACACTTTCTTACTCTTAATGATTCAGGATCAATTACCATATCACACTCAGGATCTCTCACATTACACCTTTTCAAGAAGGTTTTCATTTCTCCTTGACATCCCTAATATTCTACCCATAAATTGGTAGGCACATTGAGCCTTTGATCTGCCAACATATTTCATCTTGTGCACAGTTTTAAGCACCTGAATAAGTCTAAGGATTGCTGGATCCCAGCCATCTATGACTCACCAGAAGACTTTATAGTGATTAAGACACTGAATAATGACCAGGTTGTAGAGGCATAACACCCATTCAGCATGTTTCTCCTGCATTATTTTTTGAAAATTCCTTAAACTATGCCTTAAATTTTTCCTCAAAATGTTAAAACTGCTGTCCAATACATACTGTAAGACTATGATCTTTGAAGTTTATGAGACAATGAATTACTAATTTAATAGTGTCCACAGAGAAATTAATAATAAACATGAATACTGTAGTCAGGGTTAACTGAAACAGACCTTACATCACAGAAAATGGATGTTTAAACCCTCTAGAACTCTTGAAGGAAATGAGTTAGGAGATTAACATCATCAAGATTTTTATGCTTAAAAATGGTCAAGAGAACTAAATTTCCCTACTTAGAACTGCCCTAGGGTAAGAATGGCTGTGCAACATGAGCCACTATTAAAGCCTATAACTGTGGCAGCAACACAGGTACATTTCCAAAAGCAAATCCCTTCATTTGTGGTAGTAGTTTTACTAAGACAGCATTGAAGGACTAAAGCTAGTGGATTGCAGTGGCAAAGTATTAAAAAACTATCAAAAAATTACCTTTTTCTTCCATGATACATAGACATATACAAGTATATACAGTTCTACACACACAAACATATTTATATAGATGTGTCTGTACATGAAGGTGTGAAAACACATACATACATGCACACACAAATGTATGTATCAGTTTAGCTCGTCAGCTTTTTTTTTCTCCATAAGTCAGAATTATCATCAAATTAGGTTGTATGGTTTTAATTCTTCCATGGTCTTAAGTCCATGGAAGAATCATTCTTAAGTTTCAACTTTCCATGGAAAATGTGGTGGGCACATTTTCACAGGGAAGAACAAAACAAAGAGTACACTGAACACATATGGATGAGAACTAAAATCTTTCCATCCATATATATCACACAAGCCCTTTGCAGGAATGTATTTTCTCTGAGGCAAAGTGGTTGGGACAGCACTAGTTCTCTGTAACCACTTTTGATCATGAAACAACATCACAATACATAATGGAAAATTTAATGTGATCCGGGAGGTTGAGGATATTAGCATGGAGACTAAAAGCCTGAACTTTGAGGCATTGTCATAGCACTTACTTAACTTTGTTTTACTTTCCACATGTATTTGCACATGTTTAGTTGATTTGAGGTTTTCAGAAAATTTAGTTCTAGTTCAGAGAGGTTTTTAATATGTGTTATTCCTTCTAGATTTACTCTTGAAAATGCAAAATTTCTATAGTCACTTCACTACAAAAACATATTAAATATAGCTGTACTCTATAATGTAATTCTAAATAATAAATATTTTTCATACTTTGAAATTTTAGAAGCCAAAGCTATTAAAAATTTGGTTATGAGTGCTAATAAAAGACACCATTTGTACCACTATTAACATTTTTTAAAAATAATGTGTATGCAATTTTTTTTTATAATGTTCAGTTTCAATTTTGAGTGGCAAATTCTAAAACATAACAGCCTGGCTTTGTTGTATGACATCTATCTAGGTTTTGGTCCCTGATTCCTTGAAATTTTAACCTCTTCTTCGCTTGAACGCCATTACTTTACTGACTTAACCACAAACTCATATATAGAAAATGGAAGAGAGCTATCCCTTATTCCAACACTTCTTTTCCTTTTAGAGTACTGATGGAGCACGGATGGGTGTTGTGGTATGGACTAGTGGAGGCAGGGAGGGGACCTCAGGGTGGAAGGAGAAAATCCTGAGAAGGGTAGAAGCTGAGAGACCAAGACCTGCAGACCCACTGCCTTGCACCTTGCTGTGCCTGAAATTTCAGGGGTCACGGGAGAGACGGAAAGTGGTCTCTGCTTGGTATCAGTTTTGAAAGTTTGGAGAGTAATTCATCTTTTTTTTCAATTTGATGTGGATGAGGTGCTTCCAAAGTGATCCTTGACTCATTACACAGCAGAAAATTCAGACACAAACTTGCTGCTCCAGGGATTGGACAGGAATGGGTAGATGTGAGGAGCAGGATGCATGACTCAGATTTACTGGCGTCTCCAGTGAGATTTCAGTCTTGTCAGTAAGTGTGCAGTGAAGGAAGGAAATGAAGAGTTGTAACTAATATTTTTTCACCTCCAGTGATGTCAGGATTTCCATTTCCATTGCACCCATTAAGCTGTCATGTGTAATATGGACTTGAATATTTTGCCTTGCAATTCATTCACTCTATGAAAGGACAAGTTTTCTTTTCAGAGAACCGATGGCTATGCACAGAATGAAGCTTTTGATGAGGGATGTGAAAGTCCTAAATAACATTTGGAAGTATTATTGTTCACAAAAGTGACTGTTTTTTCCTGACAGTCTCAAAATTCTATTCAGTAGTTTTTTCTCAAACTGTAAATTTCAAAATACAAGAGTGATTCCTATTCTCCATGAAATTTCACAAGTAATGAGAGTTTCTAAGTTGTTTTCATGCCTGTTTTATGTATTATTTCCTAACAGTCAACCCTTTAGAAATTTCTCTAATTTTCTTTTTTTTTCTCTCTAGCAAATTTCTCAGTATGATAAAAATGACTGATCACATGAGTCAACAATGTGCCTTTGCGATAAAGACAGCTAATGGTGTCCTGGACTGAAAAAGTAGACATGTTTCCAGCAGGTCGAGGGAGGGGATCCATCCCCTCTACTCAGTTCTGGTGGAGCTGCACCTGGTGTGCTGTGTCCAGTGTGGTTTCCCAGCACAAGAGAGACATGGACATACTGGAGATGGTCCACTGAAGAGTTACAAACATGATTAAGGGAGCAGAGCATGTCTCTGAAGAGGAAAGGCTGAGATTTGGGCCTGCCTGGAGAAGGGCATATTCAGGGTGAACTTAAGTGCAAAGGAGGGAGCCAGGCTTTTTTCAGTGGTGCTCAGTGACGAGATCAGAGGGAATGGGCACTCAGTGAAACACAGAAGGTTCTCCCTGAATATCAGGAAACACTTTCACTGTGAGGGTGAATACATATATATATATAAGTATACTTTTATATATATATACACACACACACATATATAAATAAGTATGTGCCATTTCAGGTACATCAATGTGAATCAGTGTGATTGGGATTTCATCTTAATCATTATAAAAAGTCCAAAAGGAGAAATTGATAAAACAAAAAATGAGAGGCAGGAAAAAAAAAAGAACCAGGGGCAGGCTCTGTAAATATTCCATCCAATGGCAAAACAATTCTGAATTCAAAGTAGCAGCTCCTGTAATGCTCACAAGCAACAGGAATAATATTGATGCTCTCATCCCAAAATCTGAGAAGTTCTATCTGTGTCATCTATCTGAAAGAATTTGTCACCCAGTTACACAGCAAAAACTTTGGAGAATCTTCTCTGACTTTAGTTGAGTTTTGTTTTGTAGTAACTGAAATCATAAAATTAGCTCTTAACAATAAATACTGGTTGACAGAAAGACAGGATAAGTAAGATTCTTTTCTCTAGTTCATATGAGTAAAATGCTGCTCATTGTAATTTTTCCAAAATATAAATAAAGTCTCCAATCAGTAAAATATGTCCACTGTATATTTCCTTTGGCTCAGTATCTTTATCAGTCACAGAAGATAAAACCATGACTCAGAAAGCACTGATCACCAGTGACCGTTTAAATCAAATTGTTCTGAAATTGGCTTTACCAAACCATACAAATGAAAATCTAGATCAGTCAGGCGATAAGTTTTTATTTATAAACTCATTTATTTGTTTACAGTCCTGAATAAAAAATAGTTATCTCCAGAGTGTGAAAAGTCAGCATTATTTCCAGAGCAGACTGAAAACTGATCCTGAATCTAATGCATTTAACCCCTTAAAGAATATTTTCATTATGAACAAAAAAAAAAAAAAGGAAGTATCTCTTGATATAAGGTTCTCCTTAACCTCCAGATGATAATATTTATGGGTCAATCATAAATCACTATCTTCTTAGAGTAAGGATTGTTTTCAGAAGGAAAAAATTTGCATAATCAGCTTGACAGAAGATGGAGGTCAAAGAAATTTTGTACTTCTTACTACCACTCTGAAAGGCATGGATATTCTTCATAGTGAAGAGGGAACAATATTTCTCCATCCAGCCCTTGATTTAATTGAGTGGTAGTCCTTGAATTTTTGGTTCAGAGAATTAATGAGAGTTCATCTTGTCTGAACAAGAATTTCTAAGTGAGTTGACCTGGTTGTCAAAAGTTTTAGCTGGCAGGAGCTGACAAAAGTCAAACAAGCTGCACAGTTGATATCCTGACACTGAGTTTGGCTGCAGTAAAAACTTGTGCAGAGGTTTCAGAGATGGGTAAGATTTCTACGGTTATCAAGCTTTTCCTTTGTACAGCTGTATGGCAGAATTATACAGGGAGGGGGAAAGCAAAAATCTTTTTTAGCTTGCCAAAGTTTTCAGTGATTCCTGAGAGACAAACCTTGTGATGACCTCCAGGAACTCACCCACTACCACTGGTAGGCATTTTCTCTTCAAATCTACAAATAACATATTTTTATAAAAATGGGAAAAGCAAAGGAGGAATTTGCATTGTAATTATATTTTTATTCCGTAAAAAGTAATTTTCTGGGTGCATTGCAAAGCTTTGCCCTCCAAAGAAACTAAAAATAACCCTCTTAGATGTGGTCATGGTGGACAATAGCTGGAAGTGGTTACAGAAAGAGTAATAGCTTCCTTGTGTAAATACACAAAAATATGATCTTTAATTTCATAATTGCATACCATTTTTCCTTGTCTCTTTCAGTGTTCAATGCTCACTTAATGAAGCCCAATTGCAATGATTTGTTTAATCATCATTCAGTATGGCCTGGGGCATATTTCCTGCACTACTGTGTTATACATTGAATTATTGATTTCCTAACAAGTTTTTCCTTTAAAATTCATTGCTAAAGTGTGTGAATGCATGTATTATAAATTACAAAAAATACATGAGAAATATTAATTAATTTATTTGCACAGCTCCTGACACACTTCCTCTTCTACATGGTGACTACGTTTACATTATTTAGCCTAGGAGCAATCACAGGCTGAAATATGACACTGCTACACTTCTCAATTTAGGAAGCCTGCAACTGGGATACATCCAAATCCCATAGTGCTTTGTTTTGTTAAGCCTTTCTGTAGAAAATCTCCCTGTCTGTTTTCCATGGAATATTGCTGCAAGACATTCTGGGATATACAGGATGAGCTTTAATGGTGATTAGACCTATCACCACAGTGGTACATCTAGACAGCTATTAGTGGCATAACTTGACTTAGCATAAAGGGTAACCTTTGGGCACTTCATATTATCTTCATAGTATCTTAGATTGTCAGAGCATTGTACTACTGGCATCAGCTGCTACAAACACTCTACCCTATTGCAAATTATAGACCCTGAGCTTAAATGAGGAGCCCATTAAATGAAAGATGTACAAGTTCTGCCCACCTGTGAAAAAGTTGAACTCAAATGAAATGTCAGATATGACAAGAAAACTCCAGACTAAGGGGGAAAAGTATCCAGAGCAATTCTCTTGTGTTTAAATGTAACTCTTTGTGTTTTCTGTAGCTCCAACTGCATTGTATGTCTTGAAGGTTCGGCAAAGGGTTGAATTAAAATGTTTCTAGGTGAGGTCAGTTATTATTTTGGGGAGATAGTTTTTTATCAAAAATATCTACTCAAAAACTCAATAAACACTTCTATAAGCAGCAAACATATTAGTCTAAATTAGAAGGTCTTATTTATGCAACTTTTATAGTTTTCTTAACACATCTAAGTCATGACTGAACATGCAGTTTTAACATTGAATAAAAATGTGTATCTATTGTTCCGGTAGCATCTTTATAACATTCAGAAAGCTGCAGAAACAAGCATAGAGTAGCATAAACTATTTTAAGCCTGTAAATGAAATTTTTTTGCAGTTTAAAGTCCATACATCTACTTTACTATTGACTATGAGAGTGTAAGAGAGAAAAAAAGACCGTATCAGGATGCCAACCTCCAATGATTTAATGAACTAGAAAAAGATCTTCTCACACTTCTCATTTAAGGTGTCCTCACATGCCAGTTTTGTAAAGAGTTGTTTTCATCTTCAATTTTAATGAAAGTATTTGCATTAGCAGTAAGTAGTATGAGTGAAGTGAGTTTGGAAGTTGTGGATCTATCGGGAAGACTTATATATTGGATCTGTATCTGCTAAACAGATGGTCTGTATCATAAGCTCCACAGGCTCCAAGTTTCTTGGAAGTGCTATCACACACCTGCATAGACTATGCAGAGTTATTGCTGCACGTGGACAATAGTTTAACACATTCCAAATAGATCAACTCTTGCGTATGTGCAAACCACCTGTGAATCTCATGGACAACAGATCTGCCGCGTCTCTTGAGAAAATGGGTCTAGTAGCTGCAGCTTCATTATGAAAGACTTTGCTTTTAGAGTATGTAATCTCCTGACCTACTCCCTCTAGCATGATACTTCTGACAATGATGTACTTAAATAAGTATTTTATCTTACTATTGTAATGACCCAAAACTGATAGATATTTGTTTTGTGTTACACAAGATATGAATCCTCTCCCAAGAATTCTGTATCTAGGGATGAAATTTTTTTTAATGCATTGCACAGCTTTCCAAAATGCAAAACTTTTACCAGAACTTTTATTTCAATCATAACTTTGCTTGAGTATATGTTAATTAATTACCTAATGTTAGTTTACCTAATTGAATTATTTTGCTTTTTCCATAAGTAATTTCCCTCCTTTTCTATTATGGCATTATGAAGACTATGTATTTTTAAATTGTAAAGAGTAAATTTATCTTGAATTATATGTATTATATGCAGCATATTACCAAAATCACTGTCAGCAGGTAAAACACTGGGATGAATGAAATCAAATTATTGGGTCATTAAATCAATGTTTCTAAAGCATCCACCTGATGGGCCAGATGATCAGCTGTGTTCTCCATGACTACTAATTGTTTTCGAGTTTACAGTAATTTTTGCACATTTTGTGAATTGAAATATAATCCATACATATCCTGGAGACCACACTGTGTTAACAGTCCTACATGACTTTACTATCAGACATGCAGAGTTCCTTCTCACACTCTCTCAGAATGTAAGGAGGAAAACAGAAGTTCTCTTTTCTCTAAGCATGCATAGCTTTGCTTCCATCTGCTCAAAATGCAAAAGAACTTGTGTTAGTCATTAGTGAAACTGCAACTTTTTGACTTACTAAGTTATATTTCAACATTTTCTTTCTGTGGAGGTCCACTGGATAAATTCATATTCCACAAGGATCAAAGGCTATTCCCACAGAGTTTGTGTGGGAGTAGAGGAGGGCATCACAGTGCCTTTGTGATCTGCTCAGAAACAGGAACTGCTCAACTGTGATATGAATTTTATTAGAGTTAAAGGCAGAGTCTTAATACACTGATGTTTGTGTGTCTTCAGACCCCTGGACTTGCCCTTGCTCCATTGAGCATGCTGATTTTTCAACTACTTTCCATGGATCTAAGATCTTACAATTTTTCTTGTGTTGTCTCTAGTATGTTCCCCTCAATTTACTGAAAATGTCTCAAATCCAACATCTGGTGAAAATCAGAGAGGACAATAGTGTAACTAGGTCCAGGAAGCTTGTGCATATTATTTGCATCCTGTTAATATAATAAAAGCTCTTACCTTCCAACTTTTAACATTGATTTATTCCTAATACATAAAGCTAAATCTTCCAGGGTGATAAATTATGAAACAACCATAGCTCATAAATTGAGATTTTCTGAAAAGCTGTTAACAAATAGGAAGTCAGACTATCCCAAACTAAATCACTAAATCACTTTCTGTGATTGTATAGGTTATTACTTAAGTGAAAGTAATTATAGGAAAATTGAAAATTTCTCATATTATTACCATTATTTTCTAAGAGTGAAAAAGCCCTCTAAATGCAACCTATGAAGTTCGAAATTTCAAAAGATCATTTGAACACTCTCTGTGTTGGGAGGAATGTAAGATTCTTTGTAGTCTTGCATTTAATTTTTACATGTCTCTGGATTTGCAATTTTCTTCTTTTTATTTTTTTCTTTCTTCCCCCAACCCTTTTTGCTTTACTTTATCTTCTTTTCTTCTTTTCTCTTTCTTTCTTTTTTCTTTTCTCTTTTCTTTTCTTTTCTTTTCTTTTCTTTTCTTTTCTTTTCTTTTCTTTTCTTTTCTTTTCTTTTCTTTTCTTTTCTTTTCTTTTTTTCCTTTTCTTTTTCTTTTTTCTTTTCTTTTTTCTTTTCTTTTCTTTTCTTTTCTTTTCTTTTCTTTTCTTTTCTTTTCTTTTCTTTTCTTTTCTTTTCTTTTCTATTTTCTTTTCTTTTTTCTTTTCTTTTTTCTTTTCCTTTTCTTTTCTTTTTTCATTTTACTTTATTTTATTCTATTTCATTTTCTATTTATTTTCTTTTTTGTAAGGCAAGCTCAAGGGAAAAAAAGTTTGTTATTAATCATTTCATTACCTCAACCTTTTTACTATAAACATTTGAGCACCAATGTCCTATAAATGGGTTAGAGGAGATAAATCACTCTCCTTGGCACTTCCCATGGTTTACCAGCTTGGTTAGCCAGCTTCTGCAGATGCTCTTCCTGCCATCAAAACCCAGGAGATTGCTGGAAACAAAAAAAAAAAAAGCCAGATTTCTCCTGAGGCCCAGGAAATCTTTGTTTGTTGTAGGAGAATGATGTGTGCTTTTATAAATGCCACTGTGCTGAAACAAAATGGTGGGCAGTTTAATTTTCTGACCTTCTTGAAGTTGATGGCTTCCCCCATAGACTGTCTTTGACATAGCCTGTAACATAGACTGTCAAAACTACTACAGTAAAAGAGAGCAATATTTATTTTACTGTTAGGTCATCCTTCTTTAGTACAGATCTCAGGTGACTTGGCATTCTCTTGGACTATTTCATATGCATTATTGTTTCCATCAGCTGTGTGCATGGTTTCCCTTGTTCAAGGGAATGCATTCTTTGCACAGCCCCATTCTGTCACCCTGACATTTCACATGTGCCTTGAGTGTCTGGGCCCAGTTTCTAGAAAGAAGTCAGAACAATTTTGTAGTCTTCTGTGGTTTGAACATTGCTGCTGCTAGAGATGCTATATTTAGAGACACTGCAGCTTTTGGTTTGGGAATTGTTTTCAGAGCAGTATTATTCACATTAAAAAATAAAAGTAAAATGCAATGTACCTGAATTTGAGGCAGAAAAAAATCCCAAAAAAACAGTCCCACCAAACAAACAAAAATAAAAACAAAAACAAAAACCACAAACCTAATACCAGCTTCCTTTTACTCCTGCACATGCAGATTTTAAGGATTACTGGTACAGGACATTATATTCTCATGTGAAAGTTTCTAGGCTTGAAAGGTGTCTTTGACAGGGTAGGCAGAAAAAACTCTCACTTGAGGATGAGGACAGCAATCCTGAGAACATTTCTTGAGGCAAAGAGGTTTACAAAAGGCTGTGGTTAGTTAAGTGTCTTTTTCATCCTTTCCATCTCGGCCCCTAATGCATTCTGAATCCCTTCTTACTAGCAATAGCAGATGGGGTATTCAAGGTAAACATTTTTACACCAACTATTGCTCTGTGTTTTCATGGGCATTGGCAGAACAGTCCTTTTGCAGCTCTCAGCAGCCTTCTGACTCAAGTAGCTGCCCACTTTGTGGTGCCTAAGGCCAGCCCTAAGACATCCTGTTTCCCTCAGTCAGCCACTGTTTGTAGAGTGGATAGTGACAAATCAAACAGTGCACTGAAATCATCTGAGCTGAGAAGATAAAAAAGGCTTGAAGCAGTGTGTTCTGATCACTGTCAGTATCTGAAGAAATTAATGATCAGGCTGAAACCACCAGAGTCGCCATTAAAAAGGAACATACTCTTATATTTTTGTTATCTCATTTCCAAATACAGAAAATCCTTTTCAAGATAAATGAAAGCAAGTTTGCACTAACATAAGCATTTCTTAATTTATTGATTTTGGGGTTTCTGTCCTATATCACAGAATACAGAGTTAAATTTATTCAAAGGTATGAGCATTATAAATAGACATGGTTAAATTTCCTGCCAGGCTTTGTTTGCTGCTCCTCCAACTGTCATCACGTGACTGAGAGGTGAGTCAGAGGTGTGGCTTGCTCCTTAGCAGAGCATTGAGAAGGCTTTAAAAATACCTCTAGGGAGGGCGGATCGATCGACCTGGAGCGCGGCGAACAGGGGCGTGGCACATCAGTGAGGGCGTGGCACGGCAGTTTGCACTGGCAGGGCGAACAGGCAGGGCACAAGCCTAGGCATTACTGAGGGCTTTTATTGGGTCACCCCCTCCCTCCCCCCTCAACTCAAGACAGTCATGCCTTCCAAAAAAATGAAAGCTGTTGCTCCTGTTAGCAGTAGAGGGGTGTCAATACAGACAGAATCCTCTAAGAAGGATGCAGCCACTCAGGTCTCTGGCTGCATAGACTGGTTGAGCCTGGAACTGCTACCAGAGAACAATGTGAGAAGCACTTGCATACAATGTGAGCAGGTGAATGATTTGCTGTGTCTGATGGCAGAGCTAAAGGAAGAAGTGGATAGGCTCAGAAGGATAAGGGAGAGTGAAAGGGAAATTAACTGGTGGAGTCACACCCTTTTGATTCCTAAGGAAGCCCAGCAGGAGGCGGTGAAGCCCAGCCCCTCCTGCCATCAGGCAGATAGAACAGACCATATGGATGGGGAGGAATGGAAACAGGTGCCTGGTCATAGAGGCAAAAACACCCCCTCTTGACCCCTTTCACCTGCCGAGGTGTCCTTAAAAAACAGGCATATGGCCCTGGACTCAGAAAGTCTAATGGAGGACATTCAGGAGGAAAATCTGTCTACAAGGTCTTCTGGTTGGCCCCAGTCTACCAGACGGGTTACAACTACAGATAAGAGAAAAAGAGTAGGGTGGTTGTAATCAGTGACTCCCTTCTGAGGGGAACTGAGGGCCCTCTCTGTCAGCCAGACCCATCCCACAGGGAAGTTTGCTGCCTTCACGGGGCCAGGGTGAGGGATATTACTAAGAGACTTCCTAAGGTTATTCAACCCTCAGACTATTACCCATTGTTGGTTGTCCAGGTTGGAAGTGATGACATCAATAAAAGAAGTACCAGGGTAATTAAAAAAATTTAAGACACTGGCCCGATAATTTCATGGGACAGGGGCACAAGTAGCAATTGCCTCAGTTCCTGTGCTAGCTGGGATGAATGAGGAGATAAATGAGGAGAGGTTTAGAAAAGCCCAGCTTTACGATAGGTGGCTTAGGGGATGGTGCTATTGTCCAAATTTTGAGTTTTTTGATCATGGGGCAAACTCTGTGTTGCCCAGTCTCATCAAACCAGATGGGCTTAATTTATCTAGGAAGGGCAAAAGAACTGTAGCCCATAAGTTGGCAGGGTTGGTTAGGAAGGCTTTAAACTAGGTTTGAAGGGGGAAGGGACACAACTGGGCTCTCCAGAGATAAACCTAAAGGTGCAGAGCCCAAGTTGAGAATAAAATCAATGGCCCGGCTGAAGTGCATGTACACCAATGCACACAGTATGGGAAACAAACAAGAGGAGCTGGAAGCCATAGTGCAGCAGGAAAACTATGACATAGTTGCTGTCACAGAAACATGGTGGGATGAATCACA
The DNA here is from genome assembly GCF_047495875.1 of Pithys albifrons albifrons. Taxonomy (NCBI): domain Eukaryota; kingdom Metazoa; phylum Chordata; class Aves; order Passeriformes; family Thamnophilidae; genus Pithys; species Pithys albifrons. The sequence goes on along the minus strand of NC_092497.1, from coordinate 57,966,452 downwards.
TGACTGGAGTGCTGCTATGGGGGGCTACAAGCTCTTCAGAAAAGACAGGCAGGGAAGGAGAGGTGGAGGGGTGGCTTTATATGTTAGGGAGTCTCTTGACTCTGTTGAAGTTGAGGTCAGCAGTGACAAGGTTGAGTGCCTGTGGGCCAGAATCAGGGGCAAGGCCAACAAGGCTGACACCCTTGTGGGTGTCTGTTACAGACCGCCCAACCAGGATGATGAAGGAGATGAGTTATTCTACAAGCAGCTGGCGGATGTCTCAAAATCTCCAGCCCTTGTTCTTGTGGGTGACTTTAACCTGCCAGATATCTGCTGGGAGCTTAATACTGCAGAGAAGAGGCAGTCAAGGAGGTTCCTGGAGTGAATAGAGAACAATTTCATTCATCAACTGGTAAATGAGCCTACCAGGGGGAAGGCCCTGCTAGACCTACTGTTTACAAACAGAGAGGGGCTGGTAGATGATGTAGTGGTTGGAGGCCACCTGGGGCATAGTGACCATGAAATGACAGAATTTTCAATACTCGGGGATGCAAGGAGAGCCATCATTAAAACCTCTGCACTGGACTTCCGGAGGGCAGATTTTGGCCTATTCAAAAAACTAATTCAGAGTATATCCTGGGAAACAACCCTTGAGAACAAGGGAGTCCAGGAGGGATGGACATATTTCAAGCAGGAAGTTTTGAGTGCACAGCAACAGGCTGTCCCAGTGTGCCGAAAGGCCAGCCGGAGGGGAACACGGCCGGCTTGGTTAAATAGGGAGATTCTGAAAGAAATCAGGGATAAAAAGAAAGTTTACAACTGTGGAAAAAAGGGCTGGCTACTTATGAAGAATTTACGAAGTTAGCTAGGTCATGCAGAAAAAAAATCAGGGAAAGTGCAATTTGAAGTTAATTTGGCCAATTCTGTTAGGGATAACAAAAAGTCCTTTTATAAATACATTAACAACAAAAGGAGGGGCAAGAAAAACCTCCACTCTCTGTTGGACTTGGAGGGAAATACAGTTAACAAAGATGAGGAGAAGGCTGAGGTACTTAACACCTACTTTGCATCAGTTTTTAGCAGTAAGACATGTGGCCCTCAAGACAACTGGCCTCTGGAGCTGGTAGACAGAGAGAGGGAGCTGAACAGCCCACCTGTATTCCAGGAGAATATAGTTACTGACTTACTGAGCCAGCTGGATCCTCACAAGTCTATGGGACCAGACGGAATCCATCCCAGGGTTATGAGGGAGCTGGCAGAAGAGCTTGCCAAACCACTCTCCATCATCTTCCAACAGTCCTGGCTCTCTGGGGAGGTCCCAGATGATTGGAGGTTGGCAAATGTCACCCCAATCCACAAAAAGGGCTGCAAGCAGGACCCTGGCAACTACAGGCCTGTCAGCCTGACCTCTGTGCCTGGCAGAGTTATGGAGCAGTTCATCCTGAGTGCAATCACACAGCACTTTCAGAATGGACAAGGGATTAGACCCAGCCAGCATGGGCTTAGGAGAGGCAGGTCCTGTCTGATCAACCTGGTCTGTTTTTACGATCAAGTGACCCACCCACCTGGTGGATGAGGGGAAGACTGTGGATGTGGTCTATCTAGACTTCAGTAAGGCCTTTGACACAGTCTCCCATAATATACTCCTGAAAAAGCTGGTAGCCCATGGCTTGAACAAGTGTACCCTCTCCTGGATTATGAGCTGGCTGGAGGGTCAGGCCCAGAGAGTGGTGCTGAACGGAGCTGCATCCAGCTGGCGGCCGGTCACTAGTGGTGTTTCCCAGGGGTCTGTGTTGGGTTCAGTCCTGTTTAACATCTTTATTGATGATTTAGATGAGGGGATTGAGTCCATCATCAGCAAATTTGCTGATGATACCAAGTTGGGAGGGAGTGTCGACCTGCTGGAAGGCAGAAGGGCTCTGCAGAGGGATCTGGATAGACTTGAGAGATGGGCTTATTCCAATGGGATGAAGTTCAATAAGGTCAAGTACTGGGTCCTGCCCTTTGGCCACAACAACCCCTGCAGCACTCCAGGCTGGGCACAGAGTGGCTGGATAGCAGCCAGGCAGAAAGGGACCTGGGGGTACTAATTGACAGGAAGCTCAACATGAGCCAACAGTGTGCCCACGTGGCCAAGGAGGCCAATGGGATCCTGTCCTGTATCAAAAATAGCGTGGCCAGCAGGACCAGGGAAGTGACCCTTCCCCTGGACTCTGCCTTGGGGAGGCCACACCTTGAGTGTTGTGTTCAGTTCTGGGCCCCTCAGTTCAGGAAAGATATTGAGGTGCTGGAGCGAGTCCAGAGAAGAGCAACAAGGCTGGTGAAGGAACTGGAGCACAAGCCCTATGGGGAGAGGCTGAGGGAGCTGGGGTTGTTTAGCCTGGAGAAGAAGAGGCTTAGAGGTGACCTCATCACTGTCTAGAACTACCTGAAGGGAAGTTCTAGCCAGGTGGGGGTTGGTCTTTTCTGCCAGGCACTCAGCAATAGGACAAGGTGTCATGGGCTCAAGCTCTGCCAGGGGAAATTTAAGTTGGAGATCAGAAAAAAATTCTTTCCAGAGAGAGTGATTAGGCATTGGAATGGGCTGCCCAGAGAGGTGGTGGATTCCCCATCCCTGGAGGTTTTAAATGGAGATTGGAGATGACATTGAGTGCCATGATCTAGTAAATGAACTGGAGTTGGACCAAGGGTTGGACTTGATGATCTCGGAGGTCTTTTCCAACCCAATCGATTCTGTGATTCTGTGATTCTGTGAAATAGTTATAGTAGAAACTATCCTCTGTTCAACATCTTCAGGCACCTGAAGTTTTCCACAGAACATTTCTCAGGACCTATGTGCTTACGTGAACTCAACACCAAACACTTTCTTTTATAGTCATTGCAAGTGCATAATCTCATAATGTGTATGTGCCTGGTAAAATTAACAAGTACCTTTACTTCACATACTGCTTTCCCCCTGACTTTTCCCTCACAGCACACAGTCATTTATTGCATCTTAAATTGATTAATCACTTAACATATCTCAGATATATTTTTGTCTTGGTAATCTTCATCCACTAGACATTATGACATGATCTTTCTTTCCCAGCACAAGGATGGAGGGAGCTAATATACAAATTTTTCAATAATTTTAAAAATTATTTATTTTGAAAACTACAAGATAACAATTAACACTAGCAGAAAATATCAGAAAAAAAAAGTGGAAACCCACCTTTTTATGACATCTTCCTATGCGTAGGATAGTTTAATGTATAATGTTAGCCAAAGTGTTATCACCCCAATGCTGTGAAGACTGTGTACTGAGAAATGATTTCTGAATTCCATAAAGAATCTCATCAACATTCAAAACTACAAAATCAATCTGCAATACAGATATTGTCTTTTGAACCAAGTTTGATTTCACTGAAGGAAAATGACAGATATCAATGCTCTGTCGGGATTCAAGATCACTTTTATTTGTAATAGAGTAATATGTCAAATGCAGGACTAGTAGTCTGACTGCAGTATATCCATGTCTTTATTTGTGCTCATACTGTGCTTATCTGTGCAGTAGAATGTACATATGATATAAAGTACATAGCATTTGTACATCAGTCTGACAAATAAAACACGTTAATCTGTCTCACACTATAAACAATGCTCAAACACTTCTGTTATTGATCTTGTGTCACCTGAAGACATATGCATATGTCTATGTACATATGAATTACTCTATGTGCACCCAACAGGTACTCACCAAAGAATACTCCCAGTGTGAAAAGAGTACAAAATTCTGTGGCACCAATTGCATTTTAGTAAATGCCACCTGTAGCTGCATCTGTTTGTTAGACTTTGAGGGTTCCATCAAGCAGATGAAAACCCCCAGAACAGAAAGGACAGAGCCTTCACATGCTGCCCTGATCCTCTAGAAGTGGAGGAATTGCAGTGTCTGTCCTTTAGCGCCTGTTGCTGTGCATCCTACAACAGAGCAGTGCTGCAGCCTCCACTACTGAGTGTTAGCTGTGATATTCTTCATATTGCCTGGCTCACAACAAAGCAAGCAAGGTACTTTATCAAAGAGTAACTTTAGCCAAGCATGTGAAATTGTTCACAAAGAATAGAAGTCTGATTAATATTTGCAGCACAAATCCTGGTATATAAGAATTACATTTAGCCACCAAGAAACTGAATCCTCTATGATGAGAAAATACAAAAGAAGGAACCCAAATGGTCTTAACTCTAGCACTGCTTTTTATAAGAAAACTAATCTTTGAAAATAAGTGTTGGGATTATAGAATCACTGGGATGATAGTCATAGTCAGATGCCATTTAATGTTTCCCATCCAGTATTGCCATAGTATTTTATGACAAGAAGAACTGCTATATGAGGTGAAGCATATTAACCTGTGTAGAAGGTTGCTTAGGCAGGTTGAGACACAATAAAAATAGGAGAACAAAGAGAAAAGATGGAAAAGGAACAGAGCATCCTGTCATTTACTGTTCCACCTAGCCTGGCAAGTGAAACATATTGTGATCTTGTCTAACAAAACAGCATTCTGGTCAAGTTTTAAATGTCTTTATTTCTTCTCACCTTTCATAAATGTTTATAGAGAGAATAGGCAGAAAAATATCTGTATATGTAAAGAGGAACAATGTTGAAATTTTCCCTCTATTACCCTCAGAACAGAGAGATATCTCCAGTAGGTGTTCTTCTTTTACAAAATGTTGACCCATGTATCTTTCTACTTTTTATTCACCTTACAGAACGTCTTGTAACAAAGGATGCTACATGCCTATTCCCAGTATGTGGGCTAGCAGTCTGATTTGAATGTGTTTTCCTATAGCTTAGCGTTCAGTTCTCTGAGATAAGAACACTCTGAAAATTTGTTTTGGACAAAAAAAAAAGCTCTTTACATCATAGGTGGCCCACTATACCTCTCAGGTAAACAGTCTTTTTCAACACTTCTTTAAAATTAAAGAAAAGCTGCTTATTATGTTGCAGAACTACAGTGGGTTGGCACAACAAAGATAGGATCCAGGATATCATATCTTCTTCCCTGCCACTGGTTTCTTTGTCTTGCACCATTGCATCTTTTATTAGTTTGAACTAATATTAATATTCTTTGGGAGAAAGCATAGCAGTTTTTCCTTTCTATTTTTCTTTTTTCTTTTCTCTCTTCATGTCTGTGAGCCTGCAGGTGCAGCTACCATTTCCAGAGACAGAACAGATGCATCACTTGGCAGAGAAGGTAACCAAAGTGTTTATGTCATACACACTTTGTTCTCCCTGGCTTTAAAGTTCTGATAATTCTAAAAATCAAAATTATTCAGGGCACAATAATTGGATGAAGTTTGTTTCCATGCACAAAGCTTATAACAGCATGCAACATGCAATAGCATACAATAATATCATACATAAGAAAGAACAACTTTACAGACTGCAAAATTGCTCCCTTCTGGGTCAGCTATACCTATATGAATGGTTTATCTGATAGTCACAGCAATTTGGTAGCTGCCTCTTTAAAGGAAATAATGCCTTTCTTTCAACAGTTTTTTTCTATAAGTGGCCATTCTAATGTAACTGCTGTTGATCATTACGTCACATTATCACTGAGTGATTACTCTGTAAATTTTAGATGCCACAGCTGTTGCCTTCAGCTTTACTGTTTGCATACAATGCTTAGATGATGAATAGATGTAAACTGTCTGAAAAAAAGAAAAACAAGCTGTACTATCAGCTATTTCTTTTTTCAGCCTCACATGCAGAGACATACTGATTTGGGTGTTGTCTAGACACACTCCTATGTACTACATATTAAGATTTTGCACATAAAGCACCTTAAAGAAAAAAAACACATTCACTCATAGAAGACACTAGGAAAAACACTGATTCTTCTCACATGCCAGTATTTGATCTGAATTCCATTAATTCATAGCTTTTTATCTGGGTGGAAACACATGTTTGTGATTTAATACAGTGGATGGGATATGGAGAGGTACAATAAGAAAGGAAACCTGAGGGACAACTATTAACTTGTTCAGATACTGGTTTTAGAAAGCAGGTAAAGGGCTAACAGGTATTGTACTTTAGGAGAATGTGAGAGTGATTCAGAACATATTAGGTCAACTGTGTTGTGTGTAAGTGATTTAGAATTCAAAACGTCAAAGTACAGAAACCTTGTGGCTTTTAAAGAGTGATTCTGCAGTAAATTTACATTCTATTATTTCCATATTATGCCCTCTAGGCTTAGTAATGACTACAGAAAGCAATTCCAGATGAGTAATGCTTATGAAAACATGCATATGTGGCTGCTGCTGGCAGCAACAGCCTTATACCTGTCCAGCTAAACTACAGTGACACATACCAAGTGCTTCAACATGATATTAAATTGTTTATGTCTCTAACAAATGTCAAAAAATGAACACTATCAGGCTGAAACACTGGACTTTGTTTTTGTAAAGACCTGATACGACAAACATCACCAAGATCCCATTAAGCGCCACTATCAAATAAAGAGTTGCACTTAATCTTGTCCACGGGTAGAGCAGACAAATGTAGCTCTTGAGGTGCACAGTGTGCTGCTGCTGCCCCCTTAAGACAAGCAAACATAAATAATTGTGTGTGTGCTATAGTTTTTCTACATTTTCTGAAAGATCTTTCTCTACAACTGACTAAAGAGCTATTATAAGAGGCTTGACTAGTGTAAACTGATGCAACAATAAATTCAGTCTATTACAAAACCTATGAAAAAAGTTAGTTTAAGGACCACAGAGAATATGAAAAGCAGAATTTTTTTCAGTAATTTGCATTGAAAGCTTTAAGACAGCAGGCAGTAAGTGTGAAAACAAATATGTAGTTAACACTTTTAAACTTGAAGAAGAGCTATTAGCAGTTGAGAAAAAAGGTTCAGTCCCTACCCATGCACTTTAGGATGACATACAGCTCAGTAACCTTGCTAGGACATGAGGTGATTATGTGAAAAGTGTAGCAAGGATGAGTTATTATCACTTTCTATTCCTTTAACCTTTGTCAAGGGACCTGATTAATGTTTGGTCATTTGCTCCTTTCTTTAAATTTTGTCTAAGACTCGGATATAAGAATTTTAATAGCTGCTGATAGTTGTCCTTTGAAACTGAATTGCATAGAGTAGTATTTTGACCTAGAGTGATGCTCTACATTTTCACTTGACTGTTCACCTCTGTATATTTGAATTGACTTCAGCCAGACACAGCAGGGAAAGCAGAAAAGTTAACTCACTAGGAACTGAAGGCTGAGGTTTTGTCCTTTTGCTCCCGATTCAAAAACTTAATATGGCAAGGCCACAGAGGAACATTGTGGTCTAAAGAACTGCAATTACTGAACATATAAAAACTGTAAGGCCTGCCACTTTCCACAATTTCTGCTGACTTTTAAATTGTAGAACATAATCACAGAATCGCATAATCATTTACATTGGAAAAGGCCTCTAAGATCATCAAGTCCAACCATTAACCCGGCCCTGCCAAATCCATCACAAACCATGTCTCTGAGTGTCATATCTACATATCCTTTAAATACCTTCAACACATCTGAAAAAGAAACACAGCCAATAAAAGAACACTACTGTGTTGTAGGGTAGCATGGTGTTGGCTAAAATGGGCAAAAAGAACTTTTGAGATAATATTAATATAGACAAAATAGAGAGCTGGTCTTTAATGAAAGGGTTTTCAGGTGCCACATACATAAGTGCAAACCCCAGCAAGAATTCTCACAATTTTATACCTTTAACTAACCATCATATCTAGTGAATATTCCAACATGAAACCCTCCAAGGGTTCTGTGCCCTCTATCTTTTTTTGACTATAATGTACCCTTGCTGAAATCTCTTTCCTGGAAAAGACCATTGAACAAAATTTCAAGAATATAGTACAAACCATGAGAAAGAGATTCAGAAACTGTCAGCTTCTACCTTAAGCATGAGAAATTACACAGGTATATTAAAATCAGCAAACAGACAAAAATCTTAAGGCGTCAATAGTACTAACCTCCTACACACATTTGAAGATATTTCCAGATATAAGTCCTGGTGTCACACTAAGAAGGACAATCTTTTCTTGATCATGAAAGCATTTCAGGACTAATGCACAATTTCAGTAGGGGCAGAGAATTAAAGACCATATGCTTTCATAATTGAAGGAAAGACATAATGTGGTATAGCCCCAGCATCCTCATATAAAAATATTCCATTTAGGAAGAAGCAGTGCTGGTAGTTACACCTATTCATTTTTGTCAGGTACATGTCAGATGCACTGTAAATTCAGACTGCAAAGGAAAACTGATTGTCCCCCTGAAACTTATTTAAACAATTGAAATACAGTAGTTTCTTTTCCTACTCTGTGGCAGAAACACAAGACTTCTGGAGAGTCTTTCCTTAGAATTAAAAAGTCATCAGACATCTGACTAAATATTTCCCACCTTACTGCTCAAAGGAGTAAAGTAGCTGAAATCTACTGTGTGTTTACTGGACATGAGCAAATGAAGGAAAATGCCTCTAAATAATAACTAAGTCTCAAAAGAATTGTCACTATCAGAATGGCTACAATGGAATCCCTGTATTCTTGAATAATAACTGGAGTGATGACCTGAAAAGGCTATGAAAGTCACCTAAAAGCTTACCACTGTTTCTCCATATAACTTGCTTCTCCATATAACTTAATAAAATATAAGTAGTCCCCATTCTATTGATGCCGTGAGTGCCCCCAAAATCAGGACTCCGAGCCACGTTAGTGTAGGGTAAGATAAAAAGTAAAGGTCCTTTAATATCACAGGCCTACAGCCCACAGGAATACAGGATGACATGCATGTGTTCTCCAGTTCTAGTTTCTATGGCTTTTATAATAAGATCCCTCCAATCATTGCTTTACACATTTCTCAGTCGAGCCCCAGTACCATCCCTGTTCCACCTCCTGGAATTGGGTCTGGGGTCGTCAAGACCCTCTGTCTTCATTAGCTCCTCTTCCTCGGGCACACAGAGGTCCCTTGGAGTTCATCCAGTTCTGACTTCTGGGTCACTCTGACCTGTGTTTATGTTTCATTCTGTAGGCCTTATGATGTCTTTCAGCTCTACCTTGGAAAAGAGTCTAAACAAGATTAATTAACTAAAGGAATTTAAGCTCCCTATTCTGGGACAGGGGTAGTTATAGAAAGGCATTAAACTTAAACTGTTAGAAATATTACTATCTAAAAATCTACAGCTACTGTGTTCCTAAAATCTACAAAATGTGAAAATCAGAACAAAAACGCCTTCGGCATCACTATCTTTATGCAGCAATCTTTAGATCATCACCAAAGCATTACTATTGTTAAAATTATTTAAAACTGAAAATATAGTTATTTCTTTATTTAATACTCCTTTTCTCATCATTTAGAATATTTATTAGAGGTAATCATAACTCCAAATGCAAACCCTCTGGTCAGAGTGGAATCTTGCACATGCTGAAATATTTTAAGTGTTTTTGATAAAGCAAAATCACCGCACAAGAATTAGCTCTTGAGGACTCCAAGTCTGTAGCAATACTACAAACTGAAAATTTTGTTACAAGACTGTGTAAGATCTTGATTTAGGAAACTGTTAAAAATTTTCAGTGACACTTTCCAGAATTTTACAAACCTAAATAAAACAAACAGACAAACAAACAACAACAACAAAAACAGAGACCACAACAAAAGTGGAAAAAATGGATTTACAGTTTTTTCAGAAGTATGTATAGATTTCTAACTTTTGCCTGGGTGATATGGAAACACATCACATCAGAGGCAGAGCATGCTGAGTGCTTGTCACTAAGCAGCACTCAGAATGGCTGCTGCATTGTCATAAGAGCAGTCCTTTCTGCAACACAACATTTCAAGTAAAAAAAAAATGCAATATGTTTTATGTTGTTTTTGTCAGAAAGCATGTACTGTTCTCAAAAGGAAGCAAAACCACATTCTGAAGACTATTTGAAATATGGTTTTTTTGCTTTTCTCATCACACATTTTACCTCCTTTTCATTGTTAGTGTTCATTTGGGCTTGATATGTTTCTTTCTGCTTGTCCAGTTAAGGTACCTGAGCTACATTTTGTACTTTTCTGCACATTTATAAAGTCCTATATATTCTGAGAAGGTTTATGCATCATAGTGATTCAATTACCTTTGAGTTTATCTTTTTGGCTGGGCACATTTTCATGGTTTTCTTTTATACTCTGTCATCCTATGTTTGTCAACTTTTTCCAAATTACTTTCTAAAACATCATCTGTAGTTTCCCTTGTCTACTAGTGCTAATTTATGCAGAAAACTCTCATAAGAAGCTTTTTTTAAAAACTATACAAATCTTTCATATTTTGCCATTTAAATTTCATAAAAAGGAATACAGTTCACATTATGTTCAGATGTTGAAATTTTAGCCTTTCAACTACTACAAACATCTCCTGATTTTAACATACTTTAACAAAGAATTGATTTTATCATGATGCATTGGTTCAGCAAAATTTTATGTCTGCGAGTGCTTAAAACCACTAGTTCAATATTACCCTCAAAGCAAAAGCTTTATTGTGTCAGAATCTTGCTCAGAATATGAATCAGATTTTCACAACTGTGCAACATAAATAATTGCTTTCAACACATCCAACTGGCACTACTTCATGGCCTGTGTACCTTATCAGTGTCTGGTCAAAGCACAGGACAAAGTACTTTTATTACATCATTGGGATTCTGATCTTCCTCCCTTTACTGTAAATAAATTGAACTTAGTCAAACAATTGTAACATAAAACTGAAGCATATTTTATGTATCAGAATCAGGGTTACTTCCATAACAGGATGACACTGCCTTTTGCAGACTGTTTCATATCATTTGCTTCAAAGGCTTCGGCTAGTCATTTCTCATGTGTTCTCCAGTCTTGCACTTCAGTGTAATCTCCCTTCTTCCCTTAACCTGTCATATTAGATATTTTTTCCTATTTATCTGTACAATGGAAAATCAGCTAGACTATATGCTGTGACTATTTCCTAATAGGGAAAAATAAATCAGTGCCTTCCTGGCTTTTGAACTCACACAAGTGGAGAAATCCGACTTACTGCACTTAAAACATCACACAAACTTATTTCTGAGTTATTGTAATGCTTATGGTCTATTATTAATCTCAGCCAAAAGAGGGCTTTCCTTCTGGTGTTTAATTTTTTGTCTACTGTTTAATTTTGTGGGAGGGTTTAAATTTTATATTCATCTTCATTATGCATACAGAAGTAAAGAAGTACACAGTTGTCAGAGGAAATCAAATTTTGTGAGGCTCTTGAAGCTTTGTGTGTATCACAGACTTTTATTTAGCCAAAATATTGCAGTGTTAGATATTGATTTTGACATTAAATTTGTAGAGTGTGTTTTAGTCTGGCCAGTATAAGATATCCCATTTGCTGATTCAAATAGTTCTAGACACAATTTAGATAATTTGACATAAAAGTACCCTATTAATTTGGAAAAACATCTATCTGGATGTCAAATAAAAAAATGTGTACATCAGTGGTTTGGGCTAATAAGTTTAAACTGAAAAGAAAGAGGTAGTTTGCATAATTCATTACCGGTATCTCTACGTTGATTTTGCATTTGCTTCTGATCAATCTTTCATTGTCATGTTTGTATTTGCAAGCATTTGTTCTGCATCCCTTTTTAGCTGAAATACTGTTGCAAATCAGTTCTGTTTCCCAGTTGGTTTTACTGAAATCTCTGGGGTTTGATTAGAATTTCTGGTATCAGACATGACGGAAACTGACTGTTTAACACACAGTTTAAAAGGTACTCTGGTGTTCTACTGAAAAAAAAAAAAGAAAGAAAGAAAGAAAGAAAGAAAGAAAGAAAGAAAGAAAGAAAGAAAGAAAGAAAGAAAGAAAGAAAGAAAGAAAGAAAGAAAGAAAGAAAGAAAGAAAGAAAGAAAGAAAGAAAGAAAGAAAGAAAGAAAGAAAGAAAGAAAGAAAGAAAGAAAGAAAGAAAGAAAGAAAGAAAGAAAGAAAGAAAGAAAAAAGAATTGTTGAAGTGTCCAGGGTGTGGGGGAGTGGGACATGAAACTTTCAGTGTTACTTTGACCAGTAAAAGAAAAATATTAATATACCAGGTACATGTACATCAGCTTTAATAGCATATAAATTGAATACTGTGCCAGTTTCTTAACAAGAAAAAAATAAATCATTGGCTTCTTGGTTTAGATGACACTTATACATTAGGCAGAGATGGTTAAAGAATGAATGGAAGCATCTGTCCATTCATACTGTTTCATTATTGGTTTATTTATTTGCATAGTTTTGGTCCATATCAACAAGTATTTTTGAAAGACACAATACAAAACAGGGAGGAGTGGTTGGGAGATGAGATGTTTGTGCTGTAATTCAGAGGGACTGTAAAAGGCTGAAGAAATAAGCTAACAGGAAGCTCATGAAATTCAGCAAGAGGGAGTGACAAGTCTTGCACCTGGGGAGGAAGAACTCCAGGCACTAGAATGCACTGGGGGCTGACATCTTCCTTGCAGAGTTGCAAAGAAAACTTTGGAAGACCTTGTGGGCAAAAACATGTGTATGAGGCAGCAAAGAGTTTTTGTGGCAAAGATGGCCAATAGTGTGTTGTCAGAGCATCACCAACAGTGTGAAGGCAGTCATCTTTTGTCTCTACTCAGCAAAGTACAGTATGCCTGGAATGCTGCATACATTTCTGGGGTTCTCAAGTCAAAGGAGCAATTCCAGCAAAGGGCCATGAAGCTGACTAATGAATAGGAATGTGCATGTCTCATGATGGAAGCCTGAGAGAGGTGGCACTTTTTGACCTGGATAAAAGAAGGCTTGGTAAGAAATCTTATTAATACCTAATGAGAGGGTATAAAGAAGATTATACAAATAAAAACACCATCTGAAAAGAAAACTTTTTTTGTGTGTGTGTATGTGTTGTTGCTGTTACAGTCATGGTCAGATTCTGGGACAAGTTGCCCAGAGAGGTTTTAGTCCCATTTCTTGGTATTCAAAACATGACTAGACACAGTCCTGGTTAACCTGCTCTTGCTGATCATACTTGAGTGGGGTTGATGGAGTAGATAATGTCTCATGAGGTCTACTTTCAAGAGTGTGATTCTGTGAAGTATTGTTTAAAGAAGTACAATAGATCCTACCAATAGGCAGTGTATACGAAACTACACCACATTAGGCTCCCTCATCTCTCGATGACCCTCTCACAGTACACCTTTGCTCGTTCCAATACTCCCCTATGCATAAGAATGGAACATCCCAGGGCAGAAAATTAATGCAGTGCAATGATCACCTCGGTGGGCAGTGGTATAGTAAAAAGCTCTATCACTGACCATTCTGCAGTCCCACTCCAGAATCCCTGGAAAATTGGCAGAAAAGGATCTGGGGGTACTGGTTGACAGCTAGGTGAACACAAGCCAGCAGTGTGCCCAGGTGGCCAGGAAAGTCAATGACCTTGTGGCTTGGATGAAAAATAGTGTGGCCAGCAATACCATCCAGGAGTGTGATTGTTCCCCTGTAGTCAGTCCTGGTGAGGCTGCACCTTCAATTCTGTGTTCAGTTTTGGGTCTCTCATGAAGACAAACATGAGGTGCTGGAGTGTGTTCAGAGAAGGGCAACACAGCTCAGGAAAGGTCTGGAGCACAAATCCTGAGATTGTTTAAGCTGGAGAAGGCTCAGAGGTGACCTTCTTCCTCTGTGCAGCTACCTGAGATGAGGTTGTAGTCAGGTGGAGGTCGGCCTTTTCTCCCAAGTAACAAGTGACAGGAAAAGAGGAAATTACCTTAGATTGTGTTCTTCATGGAAAGGGCTGTCAAACATTGGAATATGTTGTCCTATGGTCATGTCACCATTCCTGGAGGTATTTAAAAGACATGTAGATGTGGAGCTGAGGGACATGGGATAGTGGTGGATATGGCAGTGCTGGATTAATGGTTGGACTCAGCGATCTTAAAAATCTTTTCAAACCTAAGCAATTCTGATTCAATGATTCAATAATGTATTTGGGGTTTTGTTGTTGTGGGGTTTTTTTCACAACCTGCCTTTGTTTTTTATAATTTACAATAAATAATGATGTTACTGCTACAATGAAGTAGCAAAGACTTTTTCAGAGTGTAAAATATCTTTCTTACTTTCTTCACATGAGTCTATGAGACCTTGTGAAATGCATCCCAGAGACCTGAGGGAATTGGCTGATGTAATTTTCAGTAACCAGTTCCTGTGTCCAGCAAGTGTATGGTAAAGTGCACTGAAAACCTCCTGAACTATTTGAGAATAGATGCTGATGCACACCAGTCTTCACCAGTTGGGAGTAGCCTCTTATGTTTTCTCTACTTTGTGGTACTCAGTGCATGTAGATAATATTCTGGATTATGTTGGTCTCCACCTATGAAAAAAAGTAAGAATCCACTCAGAAAACATTAAAAGTTTTCTCTTTTGTTTTCCTTTTAGTAATTTTTTTTCCATCACCAATAATAAGAATGAGTGCACCTTCACCAGACTCATTTACAAGCAAGTAATTAAGATTTGGACAAATTTTTGCCATAAATGCAAACCATAATTAACTAGAAAGCAAAATAATGTAGGAAATTTGAAATAAAATTTTACTTATACTGTACTTAAACATCTACAGAGGACAAGCAACTCTAATGAATCTTGATTGAATGAATTTTAATTGAAATAGCACATTCACTCCTGAGATAATTCTATATGCATTTTAATTTGGGGGTCTTTGCTGCATATAAAGGAATACAAAAGATAATATAGTCATTAGGGGTTTGGAGATATTTACCCCAATTTTTCATTTGACTACTAGCAAATAATTTAGTTGTTAATATTAAAACTTTTTACTTTGGAATATAGAGAAAATCTAAGAAACAGAGAAAGTCCATGTTTTCAGATGACATTCTTGATATGAATATTTATTTGTTCCATGTTGTTCTGGTTTGCTTGAATGACATTCCTTTTTCTCTGTTTGTTTTTTTCTTTTGTAAATGTTGACACAGCTAAATTTGAAAGAATTTAAATCTATTCCATTTCCTGGTTTAGATTTATTCAGATATGCAATTATATTATGCCATTCTTTCATGCATTTCTTATCTGAATCCTGTAGCCTTTTATTTATGTTTGTCACTCTCATTCTTCCATACATTTGTTCTAATCCATTCTATTCTATTCTTTAACCAAGAGACATGCAAGACAACATTTTCTCTGGAAAACAAATTGCAGTAATACTACCATAGTTTAACATGACTTTGTTCTTTAGCACCTTCCTGCTTTCCATATTCATAAATTCTGAAATTTCAACCCATAATTCAAAGAATCATCTTTGCTTTTTAATCTTAATCATAAGCCACCACACAGGTAATTGGCACAGTATTTGAAGTAGCAAGTTATGTGTGATTATATCAGTATCATTTCTCTATGGCATTAATTTACTGCTGTGACGGTGTAAAAGTTCCTGGAGCTTCACATCCTAAAAATTTCTCCTTGTCTCTGATAGCTAATGTACTCCATAAGGAAATGCACTTAAGATTTATGACATCACACTGTTGTGATGAAATAATGCTATCTCTTTGAATCTTCTCTTTTACAGGAATTAAAGAGGTATATTTTTTGTTGTCTCCGATAGTAATTAAGACTTCCTTCGTCTTAGGGCGAGTATTTTCAGCTGAATTACTTCAGTGGTGTTAAATAGCTACCTGCCTTTCTCATACAACCAATGGAAAGTTTCTTTATACTGGACTAGAAGAATGCTATTCTCTTTAAAGTTATGACCCAGCAAAAACATACTTAGAGAGCACCATACTTGTGATTCTTTTCATTCTTTAAGGAGCCCCAAATATGCTAAACATTTTCCTAACACAGAAATAAACACAAAGTCCAGTGTATTTTCTGAACAATGATTGCTTTCAAACACTGATAAATTCAAAATCTAAAATATCTACATAAGATCCTGTTCCGTGGGATATGTTATTTTAATTGAATAGAATATTTATATTGCATAGCTTATCTTAATATAGATATATAGTTTATATTAATATAGTTGGTATTGTCTGAGCACCAGTCCTTTCTGCAGTCTCTTTTTAGTAAGATTCTGTATATGTGAGGCAACAAAACAGAGACACAAATATAGATCACACATTACAAAATAGGCAATAATTAGAGGTGTTGGAGAAAGAGAGAAAAAAATTATTCAATCACTAGTACTTTTTCTCCTAACCTTTTTACTCCTCCTGAAGTCCTTGATGGATTCCCTATTTTTGTTTACCCTGCAAGGCTTGTTGATTTGTTATTCATTTATGAATACATGCTAATTGATATTGATCTCGATGTCTCATTTATTATTATCTTCTGGAGAATGAATTATTCTAAGGTGATATATCTGGAGTGAATTGTGGTCCTGAAGGCAGAATCAATATATATAGGAAAGTCTGAAGAAACAGTTCTGCTTTGAAACACATTGTAGTTAAGAAAGATTCATTTGAAAAGCATGGCTAAAATCAGAGAAATGGGATACCTACAAAGAGGTGGTAGGGATAGGAGCTGTGATAGATATCAGGAAAGAACAAGAGAAAGCTGCTGACACTACAGACAGCATTAATTGGAAATTGACTCCTATCCTTCCGTGTCTGTAGTTCTGGATCTGTCCAGGATTAAAGATTCATGTACAGGGAGGATGAAATTCTTCCTTACTTTTTTTGTAGCTTTTCAACTAGTTAGCAAAAGCAATAGAGTTAGAAAAAAAGCACAGCAGTCAAAGATGTGCTTTACACTAAAGTAGACAAAACCTCCTATATTTGTCCTGGTTTCAACTAAGACAGGGTTGGTTTCCTTAGTTGCTGGTCCAGTGTTGTGTTTTGTACTCAGTATGAGAATAAGGTCAATTCCTCACTGATGTTTTGGCTCTTGTTAAGTAGTGCTTACCCTAAATCAGGGACTTTTCAGGGTCTCATGCTCTGTCAGTGAGGAACAAGATGCTGTGAGGAAGCACAGCCAAGTCAGGTGACAAATGTGCCAAAGGGGTATTTACAACACAGAACATCAACCCTGGAATATAACCTGGGGACAGTTTTCCAGGAGAGGCTGAGCACTGCTGGGAGACTTGTTGGGCATTGGTCAGTGGGTGGTGAGCAACTGTGTTGTACATCACTTGCTTCCCTTGAGTTTTATTCCTATGTCTGCCTCCTCTTCACTACAGTGTTTTGGGGGAGTTTAATTACTATTTTAAATGTTATCTTGATCATTATTATCACAATTTTACTATATTTGAGGTTTTTTATTTTTAAACTGTTCTTACCTCAACCCATGAATTTAATTTACCTTTTATTCTCCTTCCCACTCCACCAGCAGGTTTTGGGAGGATTGAGCGAGCTGATACCTAGTTGCTGCCTGGAGTTAAAGCATGACAAAATGAAAGAGTATGTAAAGGCCTGGCAGTCTCTCAGTGGCATTTCTGATAGCTGCCTCTGATAAATAGCCCATTTCTCCAGAGAGCACATCAGGTTGGCAAAACAGTACCTCCATATCCCTCAGAAGAAAGTCTACTATTGCTGTTATCATCTGTCTCCTTTCTTAGTTGTACTGCTTTTTATACAAGGAGCAGATGGGATTGCCTTTTTCAGTTCCAGTGCTTCTCCTGAAGTGATAAGTCTTTCATCTTCAGAGCATAAATAACTAAAGTGCCTCTGCAAAGGCACCTCAGGCTTTCAGGGAGTTAATTTTGTCCTACAAGTTCTTGTCGCTGCAAGTTTCCATTGCTCCACACTGACTGTCCTGCCTTCCATGCGTGTTCTGTTTGAACCCCTCCCTTCTATGGATATCATTCAGGGAGCCTCCTGCTGTTTGCCTGTGGACTGTGGGTGCACTGCAGACTGCGCTTGGAACCATAATCTATCCAACTCCTTCTCAGCCTCCCTAGTGCTATGTAGCTTTTATTATAAGCAAAATCTTAGCATACTGAACACTGAACAAATTGTCTGCAGGCATTATTGTCTAATCAGAAGTAAGAAGAGACCACAGGCCATCAACATGGTATGTCCATTCATACAATAAAAAATTAGGAGAATTTTACATTTATAGCAACTTGACTAATATCTTCTTAGAAATATAGTTATACATCTGTGCTATTTCGACCATGTTTAGGGGTTCTACGACTGCACGGTGAAAGAAATACTATGAGCTCTGCTACTGAAATGTCATTGTGCATGTGAGAGGTGTTTCTGTGCAAAGCCACTTATTTTTGTGGATGGGCAGATTTCTGAAGTAGGCTGTTCCTATGCCAGAGCAGATCAAGCTAATAAAAGCATGTTCTTCTTTGGAGAGTGGTAAGTATAATGGAAAAGAAAGTAATGTATTTACTGAGAAGTAATAGAATGTTTTATAATAACACTCAGATTGAAGTATTGCCAAGTCTTTCTTAAGGAGTAATGGAAATGCTATGTCTGTAAGAATAAGAAAAGATTATTTTCTCCAGCAATAAAATGAATGATAGAATAGTTTATTGCCATTGCTAGAAAATTTATACCGACAAGTATACCCACATAATTCATTACACGACAAAGAACATTGTATTGTCTTGTCAAAAAAGCGCATCATTTTAATTTAAGATGAATTGTACTTTACTAGCTGGTACAGACTTCATAGATCATAGATCTGAGTAATGAAACTGATTTAAAGAAAACAGCTATTACTTTAATAATTACCTGATTAGGACAACTTAGCTTTTGATCAGAGTTGCTAGCATTTTGAGGAAGTTATTCTACATGAACTGACTCATTTTACAAAAGTAAAATACCTTGCATAATATCAAGTCTTAAAGTTTAAGTATACCTCAAGGTATCCAAGTTGCTTCAAATACTGGAAGGGAAAAGTAATTCTGTCATCCTGTGCACTATAAGAATTGTTCCAGAAAGTTATGGTCCTCCTGGAGACATTTTAATCTCTTTTTTTATTTGAATCATGCAAAGCATGTTATTATTAGAAAAAAACTCCTCAAAGTGTCTTACCTCATAAAGTAAAAGAGGGCTGAGCCAGTGCAGTGCATGTTGCTGTAATGACATGATGTGTAAAAATGAAACTCTCAGTCGCTTTCACCCAGGAGGAAGCATGGTGTGAAATCTTTACCCCAAAGGACAAACAGCACCTTAGTATCACTCATTTTGACATTTAGGCATGGTTTTGGTCTGGAGTCCCAAGGCACACTGTTCTGATATAAGTGAAAGCAAGATCATTTCACAACCCACTAACTCTTCAGAGGAAGAGTGATTGGAATAGTGACATCTTTATCTCTGCTGGTGATGTTCTTGTAGGTCCTATAGTTGTTCAGCATCCCATTGACTTTCTTAGCATCAGCAGCACAGAGTTCACTCACACTGAGCTTGTTGCCCACCAGGACAGCCAGGTCCTTTCCAAAGAGCTGCTCCCTAGCTGGGCCAATCCCCAGCTTTCCTGCACTCCTGGATTACATTTTCTCAGATGCAATACCTCACACTTTTCCTTGTTGAACATCATAAAGTTCTCATTAGCCCACTCTTCCAGCCTATCCAGCTCTTCCTGCAAGGTGGCTCTCTCTGCCAAAGTGCCCACTTCCCCACTCAGTTTGGGATCATAGGCAAACATTATCAGGTTACACTTGATCTCATCTTCCAGGTCACTTATGAACACAGACCACTTGTCCAAACTGTAACACATCAGTTTTTCTGGGAGGTGGCTGCAGGAAGACCTATAGAAAGCCTTGGAGAAATCCAGGAAGAAGTGTCCATTGCTCACCCCACATCAACCAAGCAGGTTACTATGTCATAGAAGGCAATCAAATTTGTCAAGCACAACTTCTCCTTGGTGAATCTGTACTGGATTTTCCCAATCATGTGTTTCATCTGATTTGTGATTGCCTGTTGGAGCATTTGTCCCATAACTTTCCCAGGCACTGTAACAAGATTTCTGAGTTTGTAATATCCTGAATCCTCCTTAAACCCTTCTTGGTAGCTGGGAGGTATGTTAGCCTTCCTCCAGGCTTCTAGGGTGTACCCTAATCTCCATGACTTCTCAAAGATTGTGAGCAGCAGGCTCACAGTGACATCAGCCAACTCTTGACACACTTGGGTGGATATGGTCAGGCTCCAGTGATTTGTGTAGAAGTCAAGCTATAATAGTTCACATGCCAACTCTTCCTCCACTGATAATGGGTCTGTGTTTGAATCAACTTAGATTTCCATTCCCAAGGTAAAGATGCATGTGAAGGAAGTGTGGAGAATCTCTGCATTTTCAGGATTGTTGGTGACTAATTCACTTCTGTTTAACAATGGACCAGTATTTTCTTTCTGTTATTTTTCTTCTGTTTCTGCCTGGTTTTACATACCTGAAAAACTCTTTCTTGTTAATTGGGTTTAGTTTTTTGTTTGGTTGGGGGTTTTGTGTGTTTTTTTTAATGTCTCTAACCAATTTTTGTTCTTTCACTTTTTTAGTGGATCTCTGCACACCCTGGCAATGCCCTGTAGTTCTCAACAGATATCTGTTCACTTTGACATCTCTGGTATACTTTTTCCAGTTTCAAGCAGATTCAAAAGCTCAAAATCAAGCCAAGGGAGTGTACTCGTCTTCTCCATTCCATTATCTTTTAAGAGCATGAACTGGTTTGGTGCTTCCTTGTGAACATTCTCAAAAAAAAATACCAGCATTCACTAGATTTTTCATTCTCCATGGAAACTTCCCATGGAATTTCTTCCAGCAGAGCTCTGAATGAGCTGAAATTTGCTCTTCTTCAATCTAAAACCTTTGTCTTACTACTAAGTAACCTCCCACATACTCAGGCAGATTCCAAACTTCACAATATTTTGATCTCTGTAGCCAAGGTTATCCCTAACTAAGATATTTCAAAGTAGATTTTCATGGCTTATGAGTAATAAGTACAGAAGTGCCTCATTCCCATTTCGCACATCTAACTTTTGCTTGAGGAAAAAGTCCTCTAGGCATTCCAGGAACTTTTGAGAGACTCAAATATTGCTTCATTGGCCTTATTGTCTTGGCTTGGAGATCAGTAGCAGATGCCTACTCTAAAATAACTCTCGAAGACCATCCCTCTGATCTTGGCCCAGAGGCATTAAAAAGGACTTTCAAAATTGCCATAGTAAAACTTAAAAGATTCACCAGAATGGATATTTCTCAATCTCTCCCTCTTTTTTTTTTTTTTTAATTTGTGTGATTTGGTTTAATTTGGTTGGTTTGTTGGATTTGGAGTTGGGGGGGAAGGGAGACGGGTGTAAAGGTTTGGGGTTTTTGGGGGGTTTTTATTTTTTTGCTTTGTTTTCTGTTTTGTTTGGGGTTTTGTTAACTTTTGTTTAAAAATCCAAGTATGGAGTAGGTTTTAATTATTTAATACAGCACTCAGCTACTTCCCATTTTCCCCTTAAGATTAGAACAGTGTTAGAAGGAAAGCAACTAAATCTATTTATACAGTAATAGCAATGCTTTTCTTTTCGCACATTTTGTTTGTCAGAAACTAATGAGAAACAAAATATAACCATAATCCTTAGTTCCAAATCACATTAAGCCTGATGCAAATTAGTTTAATAATAAGATTGGATATTTAATGGTATCCACTATAATACTGAGAAAAGACATGAAACAAAGAGGAAACAGACAGTTACGCCATTACATTTACCAAGTAGGACACACAAACTATTAAAATAATTCAAGGTCACTAAAGTTGTTGAGTAAGGGGACAAATTTTCTTGTGAAATTTGTTTTATTTTGTCTCGTTTCTTTGGTCTCGTGTTTGGATTTGGGGTTTTGTTTGGTTTTTTTTTTTCTTTCTTCTGAAATTCATAAGCTTTCCAACTTCAAAAACCAAAACCAAAAAATTTCCTCATTATCAACATTTTTATGAAAACTGGAGTGTTTCCTCTAAGGAAAGACAGACTGCTCACTTAGCTGATCTGTTATAAAAATACATCCCTGGGTTGAGGTAAACAAAACCTGTTGATGTTAAAGCTGACATCTATTGATATGCTTTTAGAGAGCAGTCAGAAGTTACTACTGACACAAGAGCATATTCTGTATCATAGGAAGCAAATGCACAACCCGAAGTAGAGTTTAATTATTTTAAGATCCCCACAAAAAAAAAAAAAATGAGTCAAAGGTAACTGCTTGGGAACAAAATATGAATTTTCTCCTAATTTTTTCAGTGAAGATTAAGTTCTCTAATATATAATGCATATAAGTATCTAAATCCAGATTTTATTTTCTTTTACTGTATTTCCTTTGTCCAGTTGTTTTCTTTCACCTGAGAAAGGCCAAGATGGAATTTCTATGGGATGCTCAAGAGCTGTAATTTTGTTTCAGGGTGTAGTGGAAAGATGTTAGCATAGATTGTATATTTTCTATTGCCTGTTTAGGGACAGTTACACATAGATTAGATTTTGTGACTAGGTTATATTTCTTGAGAGGAAAATGAAGGATAAAATAACA
The DNA here is from genome assembly GCF_047495875.1 of Pithys albifrons albifrons. Taxonomy (NCBI): domain Eukaryota; kingdom Metazoa; phylum Chordata; class Aves; order Passeriformes; family Thamnophilidae; genus Pithys; species Pithys albifrons. Next base: position 57,944,004 of record NC_092497.1, on the reverse strand, counting down.
CAATCATCAGGAAATTGGTGCAATCTGTTCTATGACTTTAAGTTCATTGTCACTCTCTGTCAGTGAAACATCTGGCTTAGTGACAGAGATATTAAAACTAGGTAGGCCAAATTATACTTATTTTTCTTTAGTGGTCACTTTAATTAATACTAAATTCAGCAGAAAGCTTTGGGTAGTTAGAGATTTTCTTCTTATCAGACTTAATGTGGGAGAGAAAAATTAAGCACTGACCTAGTGAATTACACAAAAATCTACCCAGTTGTGGCAAAATTAATTCAAAGAGGCAGTACTTTAGTTTTGAATTCTGCCAAACAGCTAAGGGGAGTGTGGGATGTCAAGTATCAAAAGTTGTATTCCTGACAGGTCATATATTTTTAGGGAGAGTAGTTCCAGGAAAAAAATAGAGCTATGTTCATTCAAACAGACCAGTTACTCAGATGGTATAAGCAGGAATAATAGCAAAGGCATTGGTAGTAGCACTTGTATTGTCACTGTATCCTAACAAGACGATTCTTAGAATTACCAAAAGACAGGGATCTTCCATACACAGAACAGAAAGAAAATAACTGGCCAGAATGAACACTCTTTCTGCTTGGAAGAACATACAATACAAATACAAGGAAGAAGTAGAAGATTAAGAGAGAAGCACAGAGGAATTTGAGGAAACAATTAGCCTGTACGGATCACTGTGATAAGCAGCAGAAACTACATATGAGTATTTCAGGTCATGTATTTATAGACAGGTCATGTATGTCATGTATTTATAGACAGCCATCCAAAGAAAAAAGTTTTAAGGAAGGGTTTTAAAGCAAATAATACAGACATGCCAAAGTTATTCAAAGACTCCTGTCACAACTGGGACTGCTGGGGGGGAGATTTACAGATGTATTCATTTGAATATCCTTGTATTTATTGATATCAGTGCAGTCTCTGACTTTAAAGTATGAAGGAAAAAAAAAACTTCTTACAAAATAAATGTTTATCTCAAAAATCCAGAAAATGCTCTCCTATCACAGAATGTGAGTTATCCATGAAACCATACATTTAAAAAAAATAAGATCTAGTGTTTACAAGGATATATGAAAAAGCCTGAATTGCTGTAGTATATTACTGGGAAAGAGGTCCCTGAAGTGACCAAAGTCTGCTCTCCTGAAACCCAGTGGTGTGGTCCTGCTTTTTGCCACTCACTCTTCTTGTAGGATCCACAATTTTATGATCATTGCAATCAAGGCTGTCTGCATTTCGCATCCATGACCAGTTCTTCTCTGTAAGCAGTAGGTCCAGCAGAGCACCTGCTTTCTTGGTTCCTCAATCACCTGTCATCTATACACTCTAGAGAATCTCCAAGTCTGCTTGAACCCTTCCATGTTATTCCTATAACAGATTATCAGGGTAGTTGAAGTCCCCCACAAGGAGTGGGGCTCAGGAAAGTGATTTTTCTTCCAGTCCTCTGGAAAAGGCCTCATCTACCATGTCTTCCTGCTCAGAACTATAGCAGATACCAACTGCAACAGCAACCACATTGCTCCTCCTTCTGATCTTCATCCACAAGCTCTCAGCTGGCTCCTTACCCATCCCCGGGCAGAGCTCCATTCACTCCAGATGCTCACTCACATAAAGGGTAGCTCATCCTCTTCACCCTCCTATTCTGCCATTCCTAAGGAGCTGGTATCCAACCACAGAAATCCAGTCATGTCAGTCTCTCACCACACTTCCCAGATCCACTGTGGCTGTAGCATTATAATTGCACACAGACTTCTAATTCTTGTGTTTGTTTTGATTTGTTTTGGTTTTTTGTTTTTTTTTCCATACAGCAGGCACTAGAGGCATTTCAAAGAATGCATTGGGAAGATGTGGCAAGGTTTTCGTAGTGCAGTGTTTATAGGGCTGATGTCAGAGAATAAGATAGTTAATGGCTTAAACATTGCTCAGATCACCAAAAGACTTTTGTCAAGCTACAAAGAAAGAGCTGCTCATCCAGCAAAAGCCTACCCCTCTCTGAATAGGCCTACTTTGAAATATCTTCAGAGAAAGACCTTCAGATAAGTGGATGCTATTGTCCAACTACCCCAAGTGCAGAAGGGTATGCATAGCTGAAGCTACAAACTGGATTTCCAGATAAGGGAAGAGACTAATAAGAGACATATCCTGCAAGACGATGGGTGTAATCATTCTTATCATGCCAATGTCCTCCCTTACATAATGACTATGTGAAAATCCCTTCAGGGAACCTCAAAGACATTTTACATCTGGCCTGGGCTATTCATCTCCAACTGTGATGGACCATGATTGATACTGACATAATAAGCAGCTGTAATGTCTTAGAAAGTGTCAGAGACTTACAACATGTCCCATGACACCATCCATAGTAAAACTTCCCACCCCAGGGGAGGTACAAAGGCATTCCCACTTGAGCTTGCTGTATATAATAACTCATGAAATCTCTGAGTTTGGTGGGCTTCCCCCACCCTCAGTGGATCAAGACCATTGCTTAACCAACAGACATCAAAGCTACAACAACCAAGTTCCATCACTGAATCCAGCAAGTGGTGACTATATGTATCTTTCCACTTTTATCTTTTCTTTCTTTTCCTTTCCTAACAAATTTCCTTAAGTGTTATTTTTATGCTTTAATATTGCTGGATTACTATAGAGATAACAACCAAAATGGCTATACAAATGTTATTCTTTGAAAAAAATATTGTTCTAAATTAAATCCTACATATATATATTTACAAACACCAATTATTCAGTGTCATTTCATTCTGATCCACCCCAAAGGATTTATTAAGAATAACATAGATTACCCTTCCCTTCTAGGGTGGGTTATAACAGGTGGTTTCTATGAGAAGATGCTAGATACTTCTCCTATGTCCAACAGAGCCAATGCCAGCTGGCTCCAAGAGGGACCCACTGTTGGCCAAAGCTGAGCCCCTTAGAAATGGCGTTGTGGTCCTGGGATAACAGATTTAAGGAGGGGAAAAATTGCTGCACAACAGCAGCTGGTAGAGAAGAGTGAGAATAGAGAAGAGGAACAGCCTTACACACACCAAGGTTGGTGAAGAAGGAGGGCGAGGAGGTGCTCCAAGTGCTGGAGCAAAGTTCCTTTGCAGTCTATGTTGAATTCTAGGGTGAGGCAGCTTACCCCTGCAGCCCATGGTGTACACAGGGATCAGATATCCACCTGCAGGTTGTACAGAGCCCCATGCTAGCACTGGTGAATGCCCAAAGAAGGCTGTGACACTGTGGAAAGCCCACACTGGAGCAGGCATCTGTCAGGACCTGTAATCCCATAGAGAGAGGGGCCCAAACTGGAGTAGGTTTGCTGTCTGGAATTGTGACATTATAGGAGGGTCTCATGCTGAAGCACCCTGTTCCTAAAGGACTGTGCTCTGGAATGGACTCCCGCTGGAGCAGTTAATGAAGAACTACAGCCCATGGGAAGAAAAGATGTTGGAAAAGTTTGTGGTGAACTGTTGTCTGTGGTCTTCTCACTGACTGACATTGTAGCAGTTTATAAAGCACTGTCTTCTGTAGGAGGAACCCCACAACGAAGCAGAGGAAGATTGTAAGGTTACTCCTTAACGAGTATCAGAAATAACATTCCACTATGCCCATTCCTATCTCCCTGCACTGCTTAGTGGAAGGAGGTAGAAAATTTGAAAGTATGATTAAGTCCAGGAAGAAGTGAGAGGTAGGACAGAAGTTTATTAAAATTTATTTATATTTCTTATTATTTCACTCTGATTTGATTGTGAAAAATATTTTCATGGGTCAAATCAGTTCTGCCCATTAGTCCTTGTTTTGGCTATTCATTATATTCTTTCTCCTTCTGTCCATTTGAGGAGGGGAGTGACAGAGCAGCTTTGGTGGTCACTTGGCATCCAAATGTGCTGATTACCCTGCACAGGCTTGAGAGCTTTCTGAACGAGACTGTTCTTCAGACACTTCCTTCTTTACATGCCTGTTCCCAGACTGCATTTCGTTTTGTCAGTTACTGTGTGCAGTTTTCCTTCCATCACCCCTTTGACTCCCATCAAGCCTTTAGCTTGCCTACTCCACCCGCTACTTATTACTTACTGAAATATCTCTCCGTCCCGTTATTCCTGATTTAAATCTCTCCCTGACAGGTGTCTCGCCAACCATACCAGGCTCTTGACAAAGATAGATTTGTCCCATATAATCAGGTGGATCTCATCTCTCTCAAATAGCTACTGACCCCCAAAGAATATTCAAAAAATGCTGTTATTCCCTGTATTTTCAGTTTGAAATATACACTAACTTCACTTGCTCAAAAAGTCTTTTAAAACCCTCATGTTATTTTCAAACAGTACAAGGTGTTTGGGTTGATTCATTAAATTTACAAGAGACATGTCCTTCTCACCAGTTTTCTTATGCAGCATAACAATTTCTCTGTATAAAATATTAAGCAACAGAACTGCTAGTTTTAAAGGAGACATTGATTCTACAATTACCTCTGTTCTGTCAGGAAACATTCTGGAGATCTCAAGTATTCATTCTCAAATACGTTGCTTCCACTGTGAAAGGATGGTATGCAATTACCACATGCAAAGACCCTCTGGGCAACTCATTACAACTGCAAACTATATGAGACATTTGATTTAATATCTCATCTTGGTGTGCTGTGATCAAGATTACAGAATTCCTATAGCCAAACTTACGTAAAGTCATCAAACTTCACATACAATTTTAGTCACACTTCCAGATTCCTCCTACAGACCTGGGTGCAAACAAAACCAAGTTTATATTTTTGATCAGAGTATCCACCTTTGCCTTTCCCATCAGAAATAATTCTACACAAGCTGGTGAAAGGATTAGGTTTCCTAACATGCCACTTTTCCTCTCTTCTCTCTTTATTACAACTGTTATTGTACTTCCATTAAAATCAGTTGGATTTTCACTGATATTGTAAGAGAAGCGGAATCAGTTCAATTACTCCAGCAACCCTCCTAACCTTTGTAACTGCAGCTTAGCATACAGTGGGGAGGAGAGATGTGGGGAATTGTGCCTTTACAAGGGTCTGAAGAGACCTGAAGATGAGTGGTGCTGTACAGACCACACACCGTGCTGGAGCCTAAGGAAGTTTCACCTCTCTTACACTTCTGGGCCTGCCAAACCTGCAAAGAGAACTTCAGGCCAATTTTTATACATATGGGAGACCAAGCTGCAAAATTGTTAGCTGAGGGGACATTGTTGCTGCAGAAAAAAGCTCTGTGCCCCATCTAACACTGCTGTCAGCTTTGCAGCTAAACAACTTCTGTTTAAATCTAACACAGGCTTTAGCACTGCCTTTGAAACGGGTGTCTGTATCCAAGCACTGCTAAGTAAAAGAGGAAAGGTTCCTTCCAACTAAGATGTGGCATAAAGAAGATAGTTGTTGAAATTGATGCTACCTCTGCTAAGATGCTACCTCTGCTAAGACTGTAATAGACTCTAATTCTCAATATTTTTATGAAAATGAGCTCTGTTTTCTTCAGAAATAAAGGGTTTGTGAGTTCCCTAAGGAAAATATCTATTTGCAACTATTTTTCAATTTGAACCAGGTGCTCTTCATCAAAGGGCTGATTTCCTGATAGAATTTAAATATTTTTTAAAGAGGAGGAGTTTGATCCTCCTGAAAATTCACTACAGATTTTGCTGTAAGTATTTGTTTTGACTGGAAGGTATGAGGTTTGTTGGGGGGTTTTGTGTTGTTGGGGGTTGTTTTGATTTGGTTTGGTTTGGGCTTTTTTACCCTCTGGTTCCTGTTATTCCTTCCTATCACTAGCTGGGCACTCTAAAATAATCTAGCTACCACCAGTGAAAGGCAATAGTCAAAAATTGGTTCACGCCTACCAATCGAGTAGTCACCCTCCCATTTTGCAGATTATTTTCCTTCTCTTCCCAACCATTTTCTCATCTATATTAAACATGTTTGACAGAAGAGAACTGAGTATTGATTTTTCAAGGTAAGTTTTATGGAATGAAAAAAACCCTTTTAAGATTCAGTCAAAGTTGGGTTTTTGTTGGTTTTTTTGTTTGTTTGTTTGTTTGTTTGTTTTAATGCATGTCTCTTACGTGCTCATGTTCATGCAAGGGTTTGAATTTACTGAATTTTTTGGGTCATCAGATGCAGGAGCTAGCTGAACTTTGGATAGAAGCAGCACCCGACTTTTAAGCAAAACTAACTTATTTAAATGTAAAGAGGTCAGCCTACTAAGAGATGCCTAGAAGCCAAACACTGCTAAGAGCTGCTTAGTGTGCTTAAGAAAATTAAGGCAGAGTGACTGTACATATGGTACTGCAAAGAAGTTTCTGTTGCTATGATCATTTCCCATTCTAGCTAGACATCATTGGTGTGCTTAAACAGGCAGGAAATAGCGTTGTAATGGTGGTTGGTAAGCCATTCCTTTGTATAAGCCACTATCTCTTGTGTATGATCTCGGTTTCACCCTGCAGAAGTTGTTACAGAAAGATTTGCCATTGCCTGGAGGCTAGAAAGCTTGAAACAACCAAAGGTTTAGATTAAGTATGGCATATCCTTATACCCAGTGGTTTACAAAGTTATTTCATGCAACCTTCAGAAAAGTGCCTCTAGCACTTGAAATGATAGTCAGGTTTGGTTTTTTTCTCGCACTCTGTGGGTGTTAGGTTTGTCTTCCAGTTCTCTGTTAAGGAGAGGTTTAGACTGTCTTTTTGATCAGCTTAAATAAGGTTTGTTTCTCTTTATTTACTCTTCTTAATAATTGTTTTCTTTGAATGAATTGAAGACTGTATGGAAACTTGCTCAAGTGCTAAGCAGCAAATTTCAGCAAATATTGAAAAGACACACATTCACTGAGCTTTCTTATTTTTAGTCTGAGAACTTTATGTACAAACTTTGTTTCTACATTTTAGGAACTTTAAATTCTGAAATCTGCTTGGAGCACTGGGACTTTGCCTAAGCCAGTGGTTTTGTTTTTGGTTTTTTTTCTTCCCATTGCAAGGCAATTTCTGTAGCTGTCAGCACATTGCCAGGTAGCTAGGGCAGTGGTTAGCATCACAGACAGCTTCTTAATGAAAGACCCATGCTGATCCTTCTATTTATGCATTAGATCATTGACTGATCTGGGACTCATCCTAGACCTGCAAGGTACAACAGTCTTGTTTTAATCAGCTAGAGCTCTCGGAAATGAGTATTCACAGTGCAAGAGCTCTCCAACACAGTGCATACTGAACCCCTTTCTCCAAACACACAGTGTAGTGCCTGTAACTATTATGTGTATAAATGGAGATTTCTGAAGAAAGCTATTGCAACAAATACTACCTTTCAGCAGAACCATGCTATCCACTTGCAAACAGTCGGGGAACATATAGGAAGACGTGCATGTAAAACAAATTTTCAGTCTTTAACTGAACAAAGGGTAAATACCAGTAGTGATTCCTCAAACAGGGTAAATTCAGCTTTAAAGACATATATTTACACCAACATCATTCTATCAAAAAAAAAAAAAAACAAAAAAACCCCCCAAACCTACACACACAAAAAGAAACCCCAAAGAAAAATAAAACAAAAAAAAAAAACCAACTCCTCAGCAGTTATATTTTCATGATGAGGGTCAAATTGACTTGATTGTTAGATAATTATTATTGCTGTTCATACAACAGGAAAGGACACTGCGACTATGCATTTATTTTCGTCTGGATGAGCATGAGAGGAAGATTATTCCAGAGTGCTGAATGTGCAACTATTTATAGGCCTTTTTTCAAATCAAAAAGGTCTCCTTTCTTTTTTTCTTTAAGAGAAAGGTTTTACTACAAACATAAGAAAATAATTATGGCTTTTTGAGGAATGTTAATTATTTATTTTTGTGTTTCAGTTGTATGTGTATATGTGCATAACATGCATCTGTGTACTTTTCTTCATTTCTTCATATCTGCCTTTGGAGAAACATTTCTTAATTTCTGTGCAACTATGTTCATCCTCCATCAAAATGATGGATTGAGCCCTGTGTGAAAGTGTCTCTGTATGTTTTCTGTACAAAAATTGTGTAAAAAACTATTCTAATTAGTTTAAGATTTTTCTGGCCCTTACAGTGGTTTGTTTATGGTGAAAGTTTTGCCACACCCGTATCTGCAGCCTTAGCACTGGCTTTGGAATTAATATGTAATTGAACTGAAACTGTGACTTATCTGCCTTGGACACTTTGCAATGTTTTTTCAATGTTCTTTTATATTAAATTGCAAATCACTGTAAAGCTTCGGACATAAAATGATGCCTTTCTGGAGGCAGCTGATCACTGATTTCAGTGATCTTAGAATTTCATGCAGTATTTTTAATGCTAGAGCTTGAAATCACACCTCAATTGTAAGCATCTATACTTGCACAATGGGTTGAAAATGAAGTGCTGATATAACAATATTTTATGGATTCAAAAATTATCTCAATGGATCTTACAATTTTCCATCTGGTTGAAAGGAATAGAAAAACTACACTATATTCTAAAGAGCAGACTATGCTTTTTTGAACCAGAACTTTGGCAAAAATTATCAGCAGACCAGGACTCATAACATACCTCAGCAGTGGAGTTTAAACTTCTTGCTAAGAGTTTGCAGAAATATACAGATTTTCAAGTATATGTGTATATTTTATCCAGTCAAGGAAAATCATATGTAAATCTACCTGAACGTAAATAGGGTGGTCTGACCCCAACTGGTAGCCAAGCATCCAAACAACTTCTTGTTACTCCTGCTCCCACAAGACAGACAGGGATAGGGCAGAGTATAGGGAGAATGAGACCAGCAAGACTAACGTGTCAAAAGAAAATATATTAAAAAGAAAAATAAAAACAAGAAAAAGAAAAATTAAACTAAACTAAAAAAAAAAAAAACCAAAACAAAGAAAAAGAGAAATCCACTTGCAAGCAATGTCCTCAACAGGTTTATGATTCATGTGCCAACACTTCTCAGAAGCATAGCTCTGATTAACACCAAACCCAGGGAAGTAAATTCAGAAACATGTACGTGAAAATGTATAAGGTGTGGTACATTATAAATAAAGTGACATTATCTAATAAATATTGAGATTCAAGTGATTTTGCAGGAAGTTGTCCCCAGTGTCTGTTTTTATTTAATTAGTACCTTCTCCTCCGTGCTTTGTCTATAAATCACAGGCACAGATTTATTTTGTGAGAATACTTGTCTGAGTCACTTTAAAATTGTCCCAAACTTCTTCTTTGATTTTTTTCTTTCTCTTTTGGAACACTCAAAAATGACCAATTAATTTCATATTCTGAAGAAAAAAATAAAATATGAGGACCTCTGTGCCACCTGCCTGAAGCAAATTTGCACTGTTGAGTTATATCAGAGGATTTTAAACTTGAAGTAATGGCATACCCTTGACCACAGCAGCGTGAATGGTTCTGCTAGAATTGCAAATGATTTTATGTATGTTGGCAGAAAGACACCATTGATATCACACAGTAAAGAAAAAAAAAGAACATAAAGTAGTGACGAACTTGCTGCTACTGTCAATCAAGGTTGTTTGTGGGTTACAAAGAGGGCGGAATTTGGATGTGTAATTCTGCTCTGAAAATGCAACGTGGAGGATAAAATACTAGACAGAAATGGAAAGTGATCGATTAGAGACGTTGCTTGAAACCATCAGCAAACTAAAGAAATCTGTAAGGCTAACATGACGAATCGCTTTCATCACAGTTTATAGTTAGTATTTATGGATTCAGATACAATGATAGGTTATATATTAGATTTATGTAATACCATTTATTAAGGCTCTCATTTTCCTACCTTCTGCATAACGTTACTACAATGTGTCGTATTTCACTGTAGTTATTTTGCACTCTCAGATTTTTATTTAAAATAAAAATGCAAATTGTAACTTAATTATAAATCCATTACTGATGACACTCAATACTTCTGAAGGATGCCCTTAGCACAGAAGGACCACTACAGAATCTACAGATCATCTGAAAGGTTTTGTGAAGTGTCACTGCCATGACATTAAAGGGGACAGGTCATGCCTGAACCACTGTTGATATAGCCATGGACTGCTAAAATATTGCTTAAGTATCTCATAACATTCCATCATTCAAGAATAGTTGAGGACAGATGTTTTCCATCGAACTGGCAGTGTTTTCACACTGCTTTCATTAAACTGTCACTTAAAAAATTGCTTCAGTTTGAGTCCCCTTTCTGCTTTGTTAGTTTTAATGTATCTCTCTGTACCTTGTATGACAGGAGAGGTTGCCTTTGTTCTTGTGTATAAATTTAGCAGAAATTAGGGCATACTCACACACACATTTACCTACACTAAGTCTGAATGTAATCATACCATTGCCTAAAGACTTGAGCAAGAACAGTCAAAGAATTTATACTTACTTATGGTCTAATCTGCAAAGCTTGAAAATGTATTAAGGCATTGTGAATGGAAACATTTATGCAACTTTGATATGAAAGAATCTGTAACTTTGATATACTAACACATTGTTCACTGAACACAGAAAATGAATGTTTCACCTTGTTCTAAACAGACATAAAATAAGATTCAAGAGGAACAGTGATTTAAAAAATACAGCAAATAAATATGTATAATTGAACCATGTGGTCTTTTAGAAAAGTGAAGAGACTTTACAAAAGCTGTGGATGTAATTTTTAGTTCCAGAAACTTCGTTCTTGTTTTGCTTGGCTTCAGATATTTTCTGTTCTTGTAAAATGTTGCACTGAGGAGCTATAAACTTGCAAGGACAATAAAATACATGCTTCATGAGAAAAGTCTTTTCAGAAGTTGTGGTGCAAAACAAGAGACAAGAAGTTGCATCATATACATTCTAAACAACAACAACAGCAAGAAAGCAACTACAACAGCACCTTATTTCTCTTTCATAAAAATGTAAAATAATTTGAAGTAAATCCTGAAGCCTGTACAGGTTAGAACTCTCTTTACATTCCTGATATCAGGAGAACATAGCATAAAGTTTAGTTCCTTGATGGAAACCAGACAGCTGCCCACACATGCATACGCATGCATGAACAAAGATGAGGAGAATGGGATGGCATTGCTTTTCTTCTAACAGGAGGCAGGGTTGGTGGAGAAGTTAAGCTTCTGGTCCCTCTCCAGACCTGTTTCTAGCAGAAAGCCATATGCTATGTCTAAATCCTGATGCTACCAGGTCACACTGACCTGACCTGCACAGGCAACCTCAGCCCAGCAGCAGCAAAGTGCCAAGAACCATGCCGTTCCCTCATATACATCTACATACTTACATGCATGCCCCTGTTTTTAAAACTGTCTGTGATAACTGGAGGGAGAGAAGGGTGGAAGAAAAAAGGAAAGAAGAAAAATTTAGGAGGAAACATTTCCCTTCACATCTAAAGGGAAAAGAAAAAAAAAAGTGAAGTTGATAAGTGTTCTTTTGTGTTATGGTGGGTGATGGCAACAGTTTCTTGTTTTGTACAAGTATTCTGAGGATGTACGGATTTTAAGAAGTACCCACATACTTTGATTATGAGGAATTAAAAAATAAATAAAATAAAATTAAATTAAGGCTGGTGATGAGAAAAGACATAGTAAAAGTGGTCTCCTAGTTTTCACGGGAAGTCCAATAATCATAATAATAGACTTACCTTCACTTAGTTGTTTGAAGAAACTATAAACTCCATATATATCAGAAACACTGAGTGCGAGATTTGTTCAATTGGATTTGGGGGTTTTGTTGGTTTGTCTGAAGCACTTGATAGTTTTTATAATTTAACTGCAATAGGCCTTGATACAAGTGTTGTCACATATATTTAGAGCTGATTAAGGGACAGTAGAACACTTTTATTAGTATTTGCCCACTATCACACTAGGTCGTTTCCCCACCCTGTTTGCCACAATTGAAAGAAAGACTATAGAGAGCAGATTTATGAGATTAAAATGCAGTCCAAATGTTTCAGCTGTTATATTAATCTGCTTAATTAATTAATCTGCTTCACTCTTGAGAAGTATGATTTGTTGAGACCCTTATGCCACATGTAGCTTGAATGAATTGCTATTCTCAGGTTCAAATATTTGGACAGTCTTGCACAGACTTCATAAATACTCTCTGTGTCTGCGCAGTCACAGCAAATGTAACATCCCATTGCACCATATTCCAGCAAATACTTACCCATAGAAAAGTTTTAAAAAAATGTTTTTGCAGTAGCTTAGCAAGCAGTAAATTCCTCTAATATCCATGCAGAGGACATTTCTTAAATCTTCACCTGTAGAATTACATGAAAACTCTTTCATACAAAACCAAACAAAACCTGATTTTAAACCTTCTTAATGAGACTAAACACTAATTGAATCTCTCCCATCTTTGAGTGAATACAATATATAATTATTGATAGTCATGTATTCCTCTCAGGACTGCCTTAGTTTGATTTATTTTTTATATTTTTATATATCTCCATTTTGTAATTATTTTTTCTCATTATTCTCCTTTTTACAAATTTAAAATTCTTTCATAGAGTTCTATTTTTACAGAAAGTTTTTACATTCACTCTTTATTCCCACTGCAGTCTTTTTATCAACAGTTTTGCCTCTTCTTTGAACACATTCAATTACACTATATGGGTCTTACCTAATACCATATCCTTTATGCTGCAACAGAGGGAATTTAATGTATGACGTTCTAAAGCTTAATAATTTCCTTCACACAGCATTTCTTTCACTCCATGTAACATAAATTTCACTGATGGCCATAATTTGAACAGTAGCTTATTGTCTCTATTTTTCACATACGCAATTATCTCAGAGTTTTACAGTGTAACATTACTCAATTTGGATCAAATGAGATAATATTAATTTCACACCCTGTAGTACACAATGATACCCACCCTGATAGTTATACTAGCCACAAGCATCTGAAATAAAAAAACCTGCTTTTCAGTTTATGATTTCTGCTTTTCTTCTCTAGAACTTTTCTTCTCTAGAACTTTTAAAAAACTTTCAACAACATTCATTTCCTGGATGTGTTGTGTGTTTACGATTGCTGTTTGAGGCAGTCTGACACTGACACTATTTGTTTCATTCTTGTCCCTGCATTCCTATAAAGAAAACTAGATAAGGCAAGTTTAATTGACATAACTGTATTGGTGAATACAGTAGCCATTTTCAAGTACAAGCATTTCGGCAAAATTTAAAGTGAGGCAAACTGAGACTTTGTATTCAACAGTTAACTAAGGCTAAAGTGTTTAATGAGTTTCTGTAGTTTGCATATTCCTCCACTTCAGATTCCAGAAGACTTAGCTTTGAATAAACTGCTAAATTTCACTTCTCATTTATATGCCTCTCTCAATAGGATTCTGTAAATAATCAATTGGAATAATTAAATCAAAGGAGATTCAAGGTACATACAAATTCCCATTTTACATTTACTTAACAAGGTGGTTCTTTTTGTATTATTTATATATTAATACTGTTGTCACGTTACTCATTCCTGCATGGCCCATCTAACTTGCTCAACTGCCTGCGTTGAACTGGGTGATTAGTTTTTTAGCTTTAAATGATTTTAAGAAAATGTTTTCTGTGTATAATATGACAGAAAAAATTTCCTTTCTCACCAGGTTTTAGTAATTTAAATGGATTAAAGCTTCCTATCTACTATGTATCTGAAAATATATTAATTCAGATAGTTGTCATTATTCAGGTAAAGGCTGAAAAGTACTCCTCTAGTTAACATCTGCATTAAATATTAGTCTTTAGTTGTACCCTATCAGTTCTCTGTTTTACTTCATAGTTGTGCTGACTTCTCTGTAACAGTCTGCTGTGGTTTACAAATCGTATTCCACAATTTAGTGCTCCCACAAAACAATATTGTTTAAAGCAAGTTTTCAAGCATCTTGTTGCAGTGATTCTAAGCAACAGAGAACAAGAAAAAATCTTCAGTTTTGCCATCCAGAAGAAAGCCTTATTATGACCTTCAGGTGAACAATTCTTATGGCAGTACTATTTTTATCTTTACTTGCAAGAGTTTTGTAGAGAACATTAAAAATCAAATCCTAGCAGCAATTACCTCAGACTGTCACACAAAATGAAGAAATCCTAGCTGAAGGTTAGCTATAGGAGACAGATGATTTGTAGACAGGTGGACTTTTCAGATAGTATTGTGTTAAAAGCTGGTGTTAAAGACTGAATCTGACCACTAATCCTAGTGCCAGTAATTGATTGTTAGAATATAACCATAGAAAGATGATTTCCTTAATTTCATCTAAAAATCCTAAAGACTGTGTTATCAATTACTTAGACTATGACTGAGACTGCAAAAAATCCTTAACACTTGACTGATATTTCAATTTGCTCACATCTTATTTCTTAAGCTGAAATGCTTAAGTAAAACAAATATAAATGTCTGAGATCAGGGTAAAGAAACTAAATAAAAATATTTAATTAAACCTTACTATGATCAACAAATAAATTTACAAAGATCTGATGATATAATTTTTACTTAGTTTGCTTTCACATAAACTGAGCCAGAGGCAAAACATTTCTAAGTGGACAATTTGCATCCAAACCAAGGTGAATGGAGAGAGAGATGCTCAGACATCCTTGAATTACATCCAAATTAACCTCCTCATATCAAAAGCAAGAGACACTGTCATAAATGTTTTCTAAAATAATATGTCTTTGTGAAAGAGACAAATTTCTGCCTTTCAAACGATTCTGCAACTTTCTAAATACTCTGGGAAAAGAGAAGAAATGCGCCTACAAGATTAAAGAGCACAATATTTTAACATAATTTGAAAACAGGAAAATACAGTTCTGCAGCATTTCAGAAAGTGCATACAACTCGCTGAGGGTGACTTGATGCTTATGAGTGTTAAGAGTTACTTTCTGTTTGTGTGTCTCTCTGCCAATTAAACCAGTCAGTTAAGAACTTGTGTCATTCATTTTGCTTTTGGAAAGATTACTCTGTTTTGGTGTGTGGGGGGTGAGGGTTTGTGTTTTTGTTTGTTTTGGTTTTGGCTTGTTTTTTTTCTTTTTTTTCCCCCTGAAGAATAGCCTTGTAAAATCTCTGTTTTCACAGTCCTGGAACCATCAGAAAAGAGTAACCTACAACAGTAACCTACAACAAAACACTGCCTGAAACCATCCAAGAGCTTCTCCCAGAAACATTAACACAGGATTAATGGGACACTTTTCCACCAGTGGTATATACTCTGTAGCCGGGAGGAATAATGAGAAAGAAAGATTATTATTATTTTCATATCTGTTTGAGGAAACTCTTAATCATCTTTGAATCATTGGGAACTGGGAGATATACGGACATCTGAGAATCTGGTGTACAAAGCCACTGCCAGATATCTTGCTATCAGCACGATAGCGTTCAACCACACTATGATGACACCATTGTTTCTATTACCTTTTAATTCAAACATTACTGGGTGTCATTAAAAAAAAAGTTTAAAAAAGGATTGTGGAGAAATGCATCAAGTTGTAGTTGTGCTGCATAAGGATTTGGGATTTGTTATAGGTTAAGTTATAGCAGAGAAATATTAAATGCCTTGGGTTTTGGCTGAGATATTATCTTCTCAGTACCTGGTCCAAGACTCTGGTTTGGATTCAGTATGGGCATAAGGATAACATGCAGAGGTGCTGGTTGCTCCTAAGTCATGTTTATCACGCGCTGCCATTGAGAAGACAGATAAAAAATACTGGGAGTGGGCATGGCCAGAACAGGTGACCCAAATTGGCCAGAGGGATATTCCACACCAGAGAACATCCTGCCCAGCATATAAACTGGGGGATTTACCCAGATTACTTTTTAAATAATACTTACAATGATGGTTACTTATTTACCCAGAATGGGTGAGGAAGGTTAATCAGGGTTCAAGGATGGGGTCTGACATTGGTCAGCAGGTGGTGAGCAATTATATTTTACATCTCTTGTTTTCCCTTGAGTTGTACAGATGATGATGAGGATGATTGTATTTTACTTTGTTACTTTATTAAACTGTTCTTAACTTACAACTTTTATCTTTGATTGTCCTCCTCATTCCCTTTGGGGATGAGGGACAGAGCAAGAAAACATCTTAGCTGCCAGCTGGCCTTAAATCAGAGTAAAGGTAAAATATACCCTTTTCTGATAAAGTTACATTTTAAAGATTTCATATTAATTTGAAATCTCTATGGAATTTGAGAAACTGTAAGTTATATGAAAGGGTCTCATATTTATTTATATTTTGCTTTGTTTGGATGCATTTTTTCCCACCTTTATGTTCAGTGGTTCTAGAGATTCCTCTTGACTTTAATGACTGTTAATAGCTTTAATCTTTTTTACATTAAAAAAAAATCCTTCTTTCACACATTCACCTTTACCACAAAGTTTACCAAAATCAGTAAATAAACATATATTTTTTCATTGTAATTTATTTTAAAGAAAAAAGTGATATATAAGGAGAATAGTCCTATGACACTATTCTTTTAAAGAAAAATGAAAAATACCTTCTAAAATATTCATTTAGGCTTGAATAGTGTATTATAGCAATAACCTCTGAGCACATAACTTTACAAGATTAGTTAGAAATTGTGATGCAGGGTAATGCTAACTTTTGATCTGTCACTGAAACATTAGGTTTTTGTTTGACATGCAGTACATACAGTTACATTTTTTCATAATAGTAATATTTTTCTCCAGAATCAGTATGATACGTCACTACATAGAATATATAAAAGTAATTGGACAGACACATAAAAAACATATTTAATGATTTTTTTTCCTACTAAATGAAAAAAGCCAAGACAGCTTCTATGCTTACTAAATACCTGTGGGGTAAAAAGAACAAAAAATTATGTTTATTATTTGATATACCATTAACTATCCGAGCTTTGCAAGAGAAGAACTTGTAATTCTGCACATGCAGGAATCATGTAAAAGGTACATGGGTTCTTAAAAGATCAAGTCCTAAGAATAAATCCTACCTTGCAGACAGTCAATTCAGGTAGCATTTGCATAATTGGGCTTTACGCACTTGAGTTAGCACGAACTGAATTCAGTGAAGACTGACTCTCAGCAACTGTGAGATACGTCCAAAGACTTGCATTTTTGCAGTCTGTGTGACTATATTTCCACTGTTTTCAACTGGAGGTTTATGGGAATAAGTACTACAGAAATGACTTATCAACGTACATGTTTTAGAACATTAAATCAAGCAATATATTAAATACTATAGTTGCATAAATGCTTAAAATACTGGTCTTATTTTAGGGTGAAACCAATACTTGGCCACCATATCAGAGGAAATAATGCCAATATTTTTAATGCAGGTTTTTATGGTTAGTTGAGAGTTTCATAAATTCACCATTCATTTTTTTTCATATATCACTTTTCTCTATACATTTCTACAGTCATGTTGGCAATGCTTTTTTGAAATGAATGGTGAAGTATCTCAGTTATCCCATTTTCCCATGTCCCATACCTCTTTAGGACCAATTTTCAAAGCAGCATATGCACAGGAAAAAATAACAAGGCACATCAAGATCAACTTCACTTCTGGGAAGAATAAATCTGGAATATAATTGTATAGATAAGAGATAATAAAAACACATGATATTCTTTACACAGTATACTTTTATTTGAACTACTAGGCCACTAGTGCAAGCTAGAACAAAGTATAAGACAAGCAACACCAATGCTTAGGATTCAGCATAGACATCAGTACTTAGCAGGTTAAAAATTAACTAGTGAATTTTTTTAAGGTGTACAAGAAACTGTAGAGTTCTTAGGAAAAATAAAGGCTCAGCTCTGTAAACACTGACCTGAAGATGAATTGCAGATTAGAAATGTTATCTTGTTTTCAGTATATAGCACTACTGCAAAATATTTGTGGCTATGAAAATACTCATTTGAAAGACCAAACAAATGCATGATAGAGAGGAAAAGTTTATAAATTTATAGTAAAATCATATCCACAACCAACAAAAAGACACCCAATTACTTCTCTGTTCCTTGAACTGGAATAATGTAATTTTCATGAAAATTTAACGCTTTGCTGATAACCTTGAAGAAGTACTGTTTTCCCTAAAAGTGGGGTTCATCAGCTGGTGTGCAGTAAGCCAATTTCACATATAGAACTGAGATATTTGGCTACTTCATATTTGTGCCAAGATGGTTGCTAGATGGTTAAAGCCATGAAAAGAGCTCACCAATTCTCAAAAGTTTACACTATTTATACATTTTAGCAAAGAAAATAATCATGGTTCATTTGGCTGCAAATTACCTCTCTGGATCTATTGCTAAGTGTCTCTGTTGAGATATCAGTGTGAAAATTACAGAGCAACTGTTTTCCTAAGTGATAATTGTTTTGCCCCTTGCCAAGGTCTTTGGTGCACCTTCAGATTGGCTGAACAAAAAGTGTTGCTTTGTAAAACTGCTGGAAACATGGAAAGTATCATTCAGGTATTGGGGCAGGAAGAAATGGGAGCACAGTGGACAACAGGACTGATAGGAATAATTAAAGTGATGTGAAATGGGAGCTGAAAATGAGAATTTCTCATCTGTGTTCACTTCTACATATATCAGTGGTGATGTAAAATGTAAATCTGGGAGTAGAGTTTTTGTTTTCAAAGCCAGTGGTATGTTTTCTGTTTAACCCACCATTGTATTCTGATCTCTCTACTGTGCCTTAAACAACAACAACCAACCAAACAAAAAACAAGAAAAAACCCACAACAACCCCCTTACACATATTTCTGGTTTTCATTTAGATTGACTCTTTCCTTAGACTTTTACAAAAGATACAATTGTTCTTTCAGTTTTTATTCAGAGAGATTCTGCACTGCTGACCTCAAGCCATTCTATCTGTGACCTGAGAAAGTATTCCATGTTAGTGATTTATATTATGCAATGCTTACTTCAACTCTGCTGGGCTTTCTTCCTTCAGTCCGGTTATATCACCTGCAATGAGAAAACCTATACTGCACAAAGCCAAAAAGTGTTCAGAGGAGTGCTGATCAGCTTCTCATATAAAAGGCATGATACAAGAAATGTCAAGTTTGGTTTTGCTATGTGTTCTGATAGAGTTGAGTGTTGGTTTGGTTTGTTTGGTTGGGGTTTTTCGTTTGTTTCCCCTAGGGATCTGAACAATTAAGTGCTGGATTAGGAGCTGTAATGTAGGAACTGTTAATGCTTTAGTCCTGAGTCCCAACTAAGTCACCTAATGCAGGATGAAAGCATCACCAAATTCAGGAATGCTATGTTTTTTCCTAGTTCAGCAGGTGGGACCAGTTTATCACTGTGTGGGGGTGATCCAAGCTATGTATTCTACCCCCTCTATTCATTTCCCAAGAACAATGGACCATTTGCAGCAGCTGCTCAAGGCACACCCGACTCCTCGGGTTGTGAGCTGGATGTGAAAGACACCTGTGAGGTAAGAGCTCTGATAACTCCCCTCCAGGGAGTCATTGGCCCTTCCACACCCAGCCTGAGGGGGTGAGTCTGCTAATGGGCCAGCAATGATTCCAAAATACCCCATGACTCACAGAGTCAGATCACCCACTGTGTAACTGCCTGCCCTGGGGGAGGGACTGGGTGCTCCCAACTGGACCTGAGGGTACATAATCTGAGGGTTTGAAGACCTTGGGGGGCCACTTGTTGGATCTAGAGGCCAACCAGAACCTTGCTAGGAGAAGACCAAAACTTTCAATCAGGCTGTTACCACCACTCTTCACCAGACTGTAAGACTTTTTCACTTCCTTTTACTTTGGACATGGAGGAACCACATGGAATTTGTGCCCCAGGGTGCTGGGTCATCCTTCTGGGTTTTGTGGGTTAAAACGACTTTCTCTTTGTGTCATTGCATTTATTGTAGTATTGTTATTAAATTGTAACTCTGACTTATAGTCTATTTTGTGTTGGGTTCATTTCTCTTGCCGGTTTACATTTAAACCAGCAGTTTTGACATTAGATTGTGTGTGAAGCTTCAGTTAAGAGCTAAATCCACAAAAGACCTTAATAAAATATGGAGTGAGGTCTGAGGCTTCCTTCCTTGTGACCAGTAGTGACTATTCAGGTAAGTGCTCTCACTGAGAGTAATAAGATTGCTTACTCATGTGTGAAGGAGCAGTCTCTTGATTTTTGTGGTTTATAACTGGTGCCTTTGTAGTTGGGGAAAACAGTAGGTGCAGATGATTTCTAGTTTATCAATCTATCTTAAGAACACAACCAAAGCTCATTTTATTTGAATTGCAGAATTAAACCTTTATTAACATGTGTTTCATTCAAAAATAAATAGCCAGACAACTTTGAAATAGGAAAAAATAAATGAACACACTAGTCAATCTTTTGCTTTTGATGTTAAATTCAAAGAGGTGATCTAATCCTTTTTAACCTCAAGTGATGTTTTCTGAAACATACTCCATTCATACATTTTTCTGAAAACTCTCTAAAGTTGGTAGCTAATGTAAAATAAATGGCCTGAAATTTTAAGGTACATCAGGATTGATGTCACCAACATTTTATATTTTGTGTGTAATTTGGTGTAATAAATATTTAACAACCTCTTCCTGTAAAAAGATTCATGCAAATGTCATTTCATGCATATATGTAGACCTGTGGATCACGGTTTTTGACTGCTGTTAAAAAAAAAAAAGAAAAAGAAAAAAAAAGAGAGAGAGGGGAAGAAACAGTCAAATGAATTTAGGATTTTTTAATTTTTTTTTATTATTTCTATTATTAGGATGTACAGATTTTTCATTTTTCAATATTTTTGGCTTTATGAGTGATTCAGAATAGAAGAGACTACTTCAAGTGGAAGGGACTGTAGAAACTGAAGTGGGCATAAGATGACTCAAATAATATCCTGTTTGCAAAGCTATCAGTTATGAAAGGAGAAGGTGTTGAACAATGCTGAAACCAGCCAGACTCATCAATCCCAAAGTTAAACATACTTACAGTGAGGTGAAGCTGTGGCAGACCTGGTGAAATTCCTGATAAAGGAACCAACAAATGATAGTGCTGATAACTTATCTAAAGCTATTGAGCTGGCAAGGCTGGTCCAGGGACATCTAACTGTCAAACACTTTCTTTATTTCTCCTCTCTGCAAATGAGTTTAAAAAACAATGAGGTCCTTTTCATTCCTTATAATTCAATATGAGAGCCTCTCTAACAAACTTTGTCTGAATCTCCCATTCTGTCCGTAACAGAGATGTGCAGTGCCCATCTAGTCCAACTATCTGGCCAACTCATGACCAAAGTAAAGCAGGTAACTTGTGGGAAGCATTGAAGTGTACTGGAAAAGAAACTCACTTAACCACATGGTGCTTACTTTGAGTTGGGAAGATGGATTTTGATTGAAAACTCTTATGAAACATTGATGGATCTGGGTTTTTTTTAATATCGAAAAATTTATGTTGATTAATCCTGCAGGACAGCTTTAAGTTGCTGCTCATAGCCCCTTAAAATATGGAAACATTGTAATATTATGGCCATTCATAGTTTGTGATGCGAATATTTGGAGATAAAATGCCTTATTAAAGCTGAGAATTGGCACGAATTTCTATTTACCACAAAATCTCAACAGAACATGCAAAAGTTGAAAGAAAGTATCTGATGAAAATTTCCTTCATGATGATTTTTAAGTAAAATGGCAGGATACATGGCATGGAGCAGGTAGAAGACATCTTGTAAAATTTGCTATTGCACTGAAGAACTAATAGGACAGGAAGAGTTCTATACTCCAGGACAGTGGATTGTGAGACATCAGGTTATCTGGTTCATGCATTCTACATATGTGAACCCTTCCAGTCGATATCCAGCTCCCCTACAAAGTTCAAATATTTGAACTGTGATAGGGAAAGAGAAATCAAAGTTTCTTAAAAAAAAAAAAAGGCAACTGAAAAAATTAGACACACACATTCACCCCAGAGGAAAAAAAAAACAAAAACAAACCAAAAACAACAACAAAACCCTAAGCAAGCAACAAACAAAAAACCAAACCAAAGCAAAAAGCATGACAAAGGTCCCCAACAAAAAAACCCCACAGTTGCATATTATTAAGAGATGATTCATTAACTGTTCTCAAAGAGACAAGATCATGATACCATTAATATGTTTTGCATAGTTTAGTGCTGTAAACAGCTGCTGAGACTGAAAAGCAGTGAGCTCTTGGTTAGTATACAAACCTTGGGGGTTTGTTTTATTTTGCCACAAACCTGGATGGCATTACATGTGTGGCAATGCTGGCTATTTCAAATGTTTAGCAGACTTTTTTTTGTATTTTTATGCAGTTTCAAAGATGGGAGATTGTAGGATTGAGAGAACTCTCATTAAAGTCAGTGATCAACTTTCCTCTAGATTCAGCAGGCACCTGTTGGACAAACAAGCCGAAACTAATGCCTGAACAACAGCCTGAGTAAATCCATGCACTTTTTCCATTCAAACCTCAGTAATTCTATATGGTGTGTCTACTGCTATTTTTAAAGTGGAGCTAACAATTAATTTTAATCAGTGGAAGTGACATTTGAAAAAGATATTTGTGTTCTTATGCTTATGGAATATATATGTATATATTTCCAGACTACTGAATCTGAAAAAAGCCATCCCAGTCCTCTTGGTGTTATTAATTTACTGGTCATTGCCATAGGCAAGGGAGTGTTTGGAATTTTTACACTGATGTTCAAAATCTAATGTCCTAAGTAAAGAAGTTTTTAAATTGCATGGAGCTGCCAATCTTTGAGTGCCCTGTTTAAACAGTCCCTTTCTAACATTAAAAACTATTCTTGGTTGCTCATTTAAAACACTTGTCACCTGTCCTCCCATGAATGATGGTTACAGAGTAGATGCAGCCAGAAAGCTAACTGGGCTGTAACAAAGATGTGAATGAAACCCCTAAATTTATTTTCTATCAGCCACATGCTTCAATCGTAGCTTTGAAACAAAATAGTTTGAAGTGCAATTCATTGGATCTTTCTAGCACCTTGGGAAAGTATGGTTAGTTTGGAGGCATCATTTTTAGAAGCCGAAGATGTAGTAGAATTTTGAGTGATTAGCTTACATTTTTAAAATAGTATTTCTCAAAAAAAACTTTATATATGACAGGACTGGGCCTTTTCTGATTAATTTTTTATCCATTTTAAGGGTAGAAATTGTATTTTTTAGGCTTTTTATCTTAGCATCTGAACTAAAACTGAAATGTTACTACATAATTGCACATTCTGTGCAAGTTCCAAAGGAAGATCAGAAATGGAAACCTGTTTTTAATGTGAGTTACTTGTTAGATTCTAAATACATACTGAAGATAAATGTTAACTGGAAAGGGATCTGTCAGTGGCTTTCACAATTGAGTATACACATACATATACACTCTTGTATATATGGTTTACCAGATGATCATAGGTAAAATTTCAGACATGTAAGGATGTTTAGTACCCACAAGGAATTTGACATTCTTGATATGTATATGATTGGTGCTTGTGTGTTTGTATAGATATATGTATGATATCAATAGGTTTCTGTCTTTAACAATGCTAAGCACTATTAATAAGTATAATTAAAATACATATTCTGAAGACAGCTTTACAAACATTCTGAAGAACTGTTGCTATATTCTGAAATTTTGGGTTGCAACAGCCTAAATTGGGATTTTGTGTTTTAGGACCAATGTATGAGAAATAGTTTTACTTCTAACGTGGCCTTTTTGCCTCTCTCCTTGTATTGTATAACATGGATTTCTTTTTTGCTTTCAAGGCCTTTCATACACAATCAGTGCTTGTATCAGTCTCTTTTCATTCACTGCTGAGAAGACAATTTGTGCCACTGATTAACCAAGGAAGACAACATTCATTGTTACTTTTTCAAACAAGTATCTTCAGTTTTCTACTCTTTAGTACTATTTTGCTCGTACATATATAAAGATTTTTTATTAGCTTTCTAGAAATCTTTTCTTAAAATTCACCTTTGCCATGGTATCTACAAGAACTATCTCGATAGCTACGTTGCTCTGGGGCTGATTGTATTTCTCATCATCATCATGTTAACTAATTGTCAGCACTAATTTGTGAGACTAACTGTGTCATTGTTTTCACCTACTCTTTGTCTTCTGTTTAGTTGTGTATGGAGTTAGAATTACATTATTTTTTCCATGCTGTAATGAGCTTAATAAAAACTAGTCAGGATCTTTCTCTCTAATGATGAACTCCTTTCAATGAAACTACAGATCTACATTGCCCTGTGTGATTCACCAAATAAAAATCAACACACAACCTCTTAACCAATGACTGGGGAGGAGCTGAAAGGACTTTACAAACTAAGCTGTTAAATTTAAATTATGACCCAGTCAGGTTATAATTTTTATTTTATTCTGTAACATAATATACTTAGCTGGACAACCATGTAATCAAATTACTGTAATCTTTAGCACTTGTGGTAAACTTTATTATGGAAAGCTAACTCAAAAATATGGAGGATGTACTTACAATTTCTATGCTATGCTTTGGAAATTTCATAAAGTAGAGTTCTGACCAGGTTCAAAATTTTTAAGGGATGTAAATTACCTCACTATTTAGTGCTTGAAGCCTTAAATGTTTAGGAAAAAGTAGAACCTGAGCAACTTTATTTCAGGAAAATATAGTGAATACAATAAAGGATATCCTTGCAAAAAATGTTCATTTGCATAAAATCCATTTATACAAGCCTAATACAAGCTAACGAGAAAGCACATTCTTAGTTGTAAATGTCAAGTTCTAATTGGCAAGCACCTTCACTAAAAGAGTGCCAGATACAATAGATGGCCTTCAAAACACTTTATTTTTCCCTGAGCCAAGTAGGGTGAACAAAGTTGATGGTATACAAAATACATGGAAGCAGCTTATGAAACTGAAAAGGGGTAAACTCATATTCAGAGTTTGATTCTCTTTCCCTTGAAGCCAGTGAAAGATTCCCAGTGAAAACACTGAACTCTAGAGAAGCCTCAAAACCTTAGGGTTTGTTTGTTTGGGTTTTTTTCTCCATTTTGTCAAGGTAATATATGAAGTGCTGGTATTTTACTAATCAAAGCTGACACCCAGCTTAACTGTACAGATGCCGTAGAAATTCAGGCAATTAATTGAATTATTATGTGTTTTAAACTCAGTTATCCAACATGATTAATTTTAAGTTCCACCTGAGATATATTAACCAATAAAATATTTTTTTTGAAACTACCCCTCAAAAAGCTTTCCTACACCTCAATCTCCACCTGCTATTCTTTTGAAGGAGAAAAAGCTTTTATTTTTAAAAATATTTTGTTAGGGATCATTTTCAGCCCATTCCCACCTCCTTCAAGTGTGGTTTTTCCTGGTTTTTGGGGGAGAGAAATTTTAGGGGTTGATTTTTGCTTTGGTTTGGTTTGGTTGGTGTGCTTTGCTGTGTTTGTTTCTTTCATGGGGAATTTTTTGTTTGTTTTTGGTTGAGTTTTTTGTTCTTTGTTCTTGTTTGGTTTTCTTTTGGAGGTTTTTTCCTTTTTTTTTTTTTTCCCATCAAAAGACTGTTAATTCCTGCCTAGCTATGTGTTTGTATGGTTGATCTACCAACATAACTGGAACATTCACAATTATAATTTTCACTTATGTCATGCGACATTGTCTTAAACTTCAAATTGCTCTGGGTTACCAGGGTATCATGTGAGCTTTCTCAAGGGCAAAATAAAAGTAGTTGATTTCAATTTTACATGTCATGGCAGGCTAAATTTGAACTGTTACTCAAGTGCTGATGCTGGCTACTCTCTCCCTCTGAAGTTATATTTCTGAACTAAAATGTGATGTTCCCTTTCACCTGTGTTAAGTGATCCATCTCAAGCATGTGATAAAGGTCACAAGATGCTTTTGCATGCAGGTATGTTCCCCGGTGTATCAGTCAGGAAACTGATCAAACACCTGAGCAGCTAAAAATTCCCTGGTGTCCTCAACAGGATAAACAACTTTTTCCACAGTTGTCTAGAAAGGATTGTTGGCCTTATAGTTTTATTATGACTGGAGAGATAAGCTGATCTACCAAATATGTACAGTATAATGAACACTCTATGAAATGGCTTTGCATTTCTAGACTGTCTACCTGAACTAGGTTTACTTGTACAACCTGAGTGGATCACTCCGATTAATTCAGCAATGTAGTACACTCTTACATAATTTTAATTTTAAGTCACTGAAGACTGACTTTAAGGAAAAAAAATCCTTAATTTTTAAACTTGAGCATTGATAGAAGTATTTGAACCATTGACACCTTGTATTTCATTAAAAAGGAACATGTATGAACAGTATTTAAAATTCTTCTCAAATTCTCTTTGTTCATAGGTGACTTTGCTGCCTTCATTCATTGTGCTTCATCAGTACACTAATTGAAGTACTACTGCAATCAGTATAATATAAGGCAATCTAGCACAAAGTAAAACCTCACCTTTTATGTTTGAAGGAATCTAGAGGAATGTATTGGTGGAAGGAATCCTTAACTGAGCGAGTTCTGAATCTTTCTGAAGATTTAATTTCTTGACATCTGCTGAGACAATCTTAACAGAGCACTGCTACCTCTTTGCTTTCTGAATCTCAGTCACATGCCTCTGCTTCTCATTTGTGCTGGCTCTGGCTCTTGGCAGAGCTCTTCATAATCCAACTTAACTAACTATTCAATGGAAAACTGATTAATTAAAAAAAAACATTTCAAGCAGATCAACAAGGTGTATCGAAAAAGAAGGTGAGATAGCTCTCAATTTTGATAAAAGCAAAATTAGCAGGCTTGGCTGAGAACTGCACCTTCAAAGTGTAAATAGCCAGAATAACTAATTTTTCTGTGTCTTGTCCAAAAATGGTGTAACTGGTAACTGAGTGCAAACCCTACAGACTGTTGTGGTTTGCTTTTTTTTTTCTCTGTTGCATTTGGAAATGGAGAAGGCAATGTATGCTAAACAGCATAGTGAAATCAAAACCTTGGTTGTAATTTATTTTCCTGTTGCTGTTGTAGTTCTATGTCAGTCTATCATATGAAGGCCTTTTGTTACTATAAAATATTAGCAAGTGTGGGTCAGCTTCATTTGTTATGAGCTCTGTCATGTTTGCCCGAGTTCTTATTACAGATAAGGCATTTCATATGGATTACATATTATTGTCATAGGATAAATTTCATTTAAAAGTTTGCATGTCAGATGTGTGTAGAAAATATGTACATTTTAATAAAAATCTGAATATTTCTGTCAACTGTATATATGTAGATTGGCTTACAAGATTTTGAGTACTTCAAATACTTTCCTGAGTAATTAGTAAATGGCAGTAGCACAGCTCAACAATCTGTAGCTTCAAAGGCAAACACACCAGATCTTCAGCTGATATGAATAAGTAAAGATTTGTGGGCTGCAATTCACAGCACCAAGCCCTAAAGTTTTTGTGCTCTTTAGTAAATAGAAATACAGATCAAACTTGAAAAAATGTTCATTGATAAAAGAAATTTCTGAACATATAGTGTGTGTGTGTGTGTGGCTCGGCTTCGCGAACAAAGATTTGGGAAGGGCTGTCTCCACATGGCTGTGCCCTTCCAGCCTGCACAGTGGATTTTAGGTGAGGCTCAGCGTGAGCAGAACTGGCCCCACCGTTTAAGTCCTGAGGTTCATCTGCCACGGCCAAGCGAGCTTGGACGGTGCCAGTGAAGTCCTCAGGACTAGAACCTACAGCACCCGGCATTTCCCAGGAGATCTCCCATCCAAGTACTAATCCGGGGCTGACCCTGCTTAGCTTCTGAGATCTGACGGGATCGGATGTCAGGGAGGCATTTAACTGCCTTGAACATATAGTACTGCTGTCACATCTAGCATTTAGTTCAGTCTAAATCTATTAGTTTTGTCAACTAGCTGACTGTGCCCAAAAGCATCATACCCCTCAAATTAAAAAAATACATGATTACATTTAGAAGAATAGTCTTATTTCAGTGGAATTTCTCATGTGAATGATACAAGGAACAAAACACTTTTTCTGGAGTGTGACCTGAAAAGTAAAACTTTATCGTTCATACGGTTAATTTATATCTCAACGTTTGACATTGTGACTCAGAGATTTAATTTTCTCCCCACTGCTATACAGCCACAGGGGCAAAGAATTTTGATCAGGTTTAAGCAAATCCCCATCAATTTTAATTACTCAGGAATAAAAATGGAGAAACATAGCAGCCTGCTCGACAATGTTATCACTGAAGGTATACCACACTCTCAGCAATCTCACTAACAAGAAACAGACTATGTTTTTTCTACCTTCTTTGAAGTATCCATATTTATTTTAGAAATATAATAGAGAGACAAATTCAAATAGTGGCCTTGACAAAATATAACATCATTTAGAATTGGTACAAGTTATTGATATTGAACAAGATGGAAAGGAAGTTAGCAAGGAGACAGAATTACCCCATCAGAGGAAGCATCAGCAACATTAACCCTGAAAACTATTTGTAGAGCTTTCTTGTGAAAACAGTATAGCACAGTGACAAAGCTATGTATTTGAAGGCATCATGAGTTCTTAACAGATTATTTACTGTCTGTTTAAAGTAATTTTACAGCAGATCTATTTATGCTAAAATTTCTGAGTGTAAATAGTGTTTACTCTTATTTTCTGTTACCTGATTGAAGGATTTGTTCAACTATTGGGTTTTTTTCACCTCTGTTCTTAAAAGCAAAGTTTCATTCAGGTATCTAATTTTAACATGTCAAAAATGCAACATCTCAATCTTAAAACTCTTGCTTCAGGCTCAGCTTTAGACAGTCAGCAAGATCAAATAATTAAGAGGAGCAAGAATAAAATTGAGATTTGTTTTATATATTTGAGGATTATTTTTCTACTTGTAACAACCTGTCTGTTCCTTCAGAAATAATATGTCCTAGAGCATAATTTTGGTGTCTTCTTTATTGGTTTTCAGATCTTAGTTTAAGTACAGTTATGCAATAATCAATATACGTAGTGTTTGGGGATGTTATACTAAAACCAAAACTCTGCTTTCAATATAGAGAATTTAAATCAGTAATAGCTAAAGGTGAACTCAGCTTTCCAGTTTAGACTGAGAAGGAATGGGCAGGATATGGATTTGATGAGTGGGCTGCTCAACAGATGAGGAAGTGGTTTGGTGGTGCATCCAGAGGGTAAAGGTTAACATCTCAGTGTCCCAATGGACTTCAGTGACAAGTGGTGTGTTTTGGGAGTCTGGTCTGGGACTAGTGTTATTTAATGCCTTCATTAATGACACAGATGAAGGAACTGATGGCACCCTCATCAAATTTGCAGATGACACTGAGTGGTGCAGTTGACACACCTGAAGGACAGGACACCATCCAGAGGGATCTGGACAAGCTCAAGAGGTGGGCCCATGGGGATCTCATAAGGTTTAACAAGACCAAGTGCAAGGAGCTGTACCTGGTTTAGGACAACTCCAGTATCAGCAAAGGCTGAGGGATGAACAGATCGAGAGCAGCCCTGCTGAGAAAGACTTGGGGGAGCTGGTGGATGAGAAGCTGGACATGAGCCAGCCATGCACACTCACAGCCCAAAAAAGCCAAGTGTGTCCTGGGCTGCATCCCAAGCAGGGTGAGCAGCAGGTTGAGGAAGGGGATTCTGCCCATCTGCTCCACTCTGGTGAGACCCACCTGCAGTGCTCCTTCCAGCTCTGGGGTCCCAGCACAGGAAGGAAAAGGCTTTAAACTGAATGAAGGTCTATTTAGATTACATATAAGGAAGACTTTTTTAAAATTAAGGTAATGAAACACAGATTGCCTGGAAAGGTGGTAAATGCCCCATCCATGGAAAACATTCAAGGCTGGGGTTTTTGAGCAACCTGATCTAGTTGACAGTGTCCTTGGCAGTGGGGTTGCACTAAGTAAAATTTCCAACTCAAAATATTCTATAATTCTATGATTTTAAATAAATTACTTTAAAAGACATCACTATCATATCCATATAGACTCTGACACTGAGAACAAAGTGTAGTACATTGAGGCATGTAGTACCCTTTACACACTGTGGCCCTCCCTAAGGCCTTTTTACTGTCAAAGTTGAAAGATATATGATTTTTCATAGGTTATACATTCTGCATCTTTTGAAAAGCATTAACACCACCAATGGATATATCCAAAGTAATGAACAAGTATTCAGCTGATTATTTTTCTATACTGCATAAGAGGAGGCTTAACATGTGCAAACAACTGATGGAAGGGACGGAAGAAGATGAAGCCAAACTCTTTTCAGTGGTGTCAAATGCTAGTAAAAGAGGCAATGGATGTGCTCTGAAACACAGGACGTTCCTAGTGAACATCAGGAAATACTTTATTACAGTGAAGGTGGTCAAACACAGCACTAGGTTGCCCAGAGAAACTGTGAAATCTACTACAAAGATATGCAAAATGCAGCTGGACACAATCCTGGGCAAACCTGGTCTTGCTGACTCTCCTTGAGGAAAGCAGTGGGACCCACTGATCTAAAGACAACCTAAATAGTTCTGTAAAGATGGACATACCAGCTGCAAGGCTGAGAAGCAGTGCACTCAAATCCACAAAAAACAACAACAACAAACTCTGCCTGTACTGTGTAGCTACTTCTGCACATAAATTCTGCCTATCTCAGATTTATTCCATATCTGCACATCAGCATGCATTTTTTAATAAGCTGCATGGTCTGCTTGTGTTCTTGGATAATACAGAACTGCAACATAAATCCAGGGTATTCAGAAGTGATCAAGGCTCCTAGGACTTTTTTTTTTTTATTTTTGGTAGCTGGCTGGTGCCAAAACCACTGTGTTTGCCTTCTTCTTTAGGAAACCAAAGTTTCCAGATCTTGAGAAAACTTCAAAGGAAATTCTCACTTAGTTGGATAGAAAGAAATTTGGCCAAGGAAGGTCTCTTTAGTGTAAAAAGCTGCAAATGCCTAAAAATGTAAGTTGATAATTTTGTGCACTTATATTGTTCACCATTGACTAGCTTCCCCATTATTTAAAGGTCTTGGCTGTGCAATAGAGTTTTAAGGTTCTCACTGTATTGCAGTTTGTAAACAAGAGAGACAAAGTGGTGTAAAAAAGGAAAAAAGAAAGTAAGAGATAACAAAACAATACAAATTAAATTTAAAAATTTAAAAGCCAGATTTTTCTAAGGAAAGACGCCAAGATCATTACTTCAAATAATTAAAGAAAACTCATATATATCCCATGATTGAGAACATTTAATTTCATTTTATTTTCAAGCACTCCCACAGCATTTTGGTTATGGAATAGAGTACAGCCAAATGTTAAATGCTTGATTACTGACAGCAGTGAAAAATAAAAGGCATTGGTATGCACTGCCTGGCAATTACATTGGTTGTTTACCCTTCCTCTTTTTTTTTTTTACCTCTGTCTGCTACAGGGAGCAGAGTTAATTCTGCTTCCTGTAAAAACTTATCCATTCATAAATAAGACATGCACTGTTTACAGTCAAATGAATATTTTACTTTTTAAATGTGACTTACACTGAGTCAGTGCTAGTTTACTGGCAGAGAGGAAAAGTTGACAGTCTTCAAAATACAAAATTGGCCTTTTCCCCACTTGTAAGAATATATCTAGTGCAACTGTTTATGAAGGAATTATGGTGAAACATGAGAATAAATCCAGGAGTGGTACTTGTGGCTTACCAGATTTTGCAGTAAGTTTTGTAAGACTGGAAAGTTAAATTATAAACTACATTCCAAAGTATACCCACATAATTTATGAAACACATATTTACATATAGCACATGCATACCAATATACTTTGCTTAGCAACAGGTCCACTGAATTTCCAATGAAATAAAACTTCTAGTACCATGGGCATTATCCTTTTAGTGGTATACCTATAAGACATGAAAAGAATGCCTAAGATCCACATCACATTTGGACCATTACAATGTTAGTGAATTGTGTATCCAATGTAACATTGGTCATCAGATGATTCATAGCACTTTTTCAGCAGAAACTTTTCACCATGGAAATTTGCCTTGACAGTAGAGAACACTAACTGAAAATAAAGTGAGATGTAATAACTCCATACCTTTTTAGATAATGCAACTTTTTATACCCTTACAACAACATGCTCCTGAACTGAGCTTCAGCCATTTTATCTTTGTTCACCTTCTTGACCAAATGGTAGGAAGGCAGTTCACTGGAAATGATGGTTCAGCAGCAAATGGAAGCTTTGAGGGACTTGCAAGTTTTGGAATTTGTAGATGAGACAGCAGCTAAAAAATATTACTGTTTGAGACCTGCTGAAAATCAAGAGCTTCTGAAAAAAATAAGCCCATGGCTCTGTATGTATTGATGGTACTTAAAAAAAGAGATAAAGCAAGCAGTGTACAACTCAGTAAGCTTACATTTAAGATAATGAAAGGCAAGGCATAAGGAAGGATTTTCACTAGCATCATAGGACAATGGGTTTTTACCTGAGAGGACCAAAAGGAGTAAGAAAGGCTGAGTCATTCACTGAGATCATTCAATGAAACATTGTGGAAAAAAAAATCCTCACAGGATTATTTTTCAAAATTCAGCAGGAACTGTGAATGCTTTTAATGGTTTGTAAGTTGAAGCAAGTCTGATTGGAGAAAAGCATGACATAAAAATTATTAAAAATTTTCTGTTGCTCTCGTTGCATATTTCTCGTGTGTTTTACATAGGTTAATGGAGGCATCAAGAATAGTTATCTTCCAGTCATGCTCTGTAACTATGCAAAGAATATGAAAATTCCTGGAAATTATATGATATGAAAACTTCTGTGGTTCCAGTTTTCAGAAGGCAGTATAAGAACATCAGTAAGTAAAAATTCCCAGCTGTAAAGGTGCATGTTTATACTGGTAAAAATAAAAGTCTGTCTATTTCTCTTGGACAAATCAATACTCAGTGAACAAGAGAAGAAATATTAACAGTTGGCTTAAAAGAGTGCACCTTATCAAACAGAGTAAATAGGAGTCAGTAAGTAATTTTTATGACGAGGTCACACAAAAAAAAATTGCTTGCAAGAAAATCATAGAGGATTATATCTTAGGTATTTCTTCCACAATTAGTAAAGTCAAAAACTTCAAGAGAAAAGGTTGAATTTTCAGTAGGGTTTTGTTTGGTTGGTTTTGGTTTGGTTTGGTTTGGTTACTTATTTGATGTGGTATTTTTTAAGTCAGTATATACTACAAAATTCTTCAAAGACATGGGGAGTACTTTCATCTTAATGAGGTATAAGTGAGCATAAAAGAAAAAATTTCCTTCATCCTGTTTAAATCATGCTTATGTCCCTAAATGACAGTGTCTGACAAATACTGATTTATTTTATTGATCAAAATGTCATGATCATAGTACAAGCTAAGTGCCCCAAAAGAGATGTGGATTCTGAAGTATAAAACATTGCCCTACCTAACTCATCATTTCATCCTGTCAGAGTAGCATATATCAATCTGAATCTGCACTCAGAGAGAGCTCAGCTTCTTGGGGTGGGATCCACAATAAGCAGAGCGCTACTTTGGAAGGTGACCAGAGGGACAGTCAGCAGGAGAAATCATTCAGTCTTCAAATCTCCTAGATGACAATGACTGTCAAGATAAAACCAAAAGAAAAAAAAAATATCTCTGAGTTGAAACCAGAACAGTGCATTACATCTGCAAACACAACCTAATCTATTGAATAACTTGGAAACAGAAAACTGGTACTGTGTAAAAAGTACCAATATCTCCAGGCTTTAGCAAGGTATGGCTGAGATGAGGTTTGTGGGTCAGAAATTTTTACTAACAAGCTTGATGTGAGCATTAGGGAGGGGTTTAGTGAACAAAAGCCTTTGGTGAACAAAACTCCAGACCCATGAGGAATGAGAAGTGTTAGAGTTTTTATATTTTCTGGAAGAAAAGTCTCAAAGTTTAAAATATCTCCTTAAATATTTGGTCAGATGTGTTCAACACAAATAGTAAGTTTTCTGTTAGGCACTCTGAATTAAATTTTAATGATGTAACTTACATGATCTTTTTCCAATCATGTGCTGAAATTTTGACCTCTAGGTCTGAATGTTACAAATTGTGTGTAGTTTTATTAAGTTCCCTGTGGTGATATAGATGGAAAACTCAAATTATTGTAGGGGGCTTTAAAATTATAAGTGATTTATGCATGACATCTCTACACAAACATAGAATAGCACTTTTGTGGGTTTTGGTGTTTTTTATGGTAAGAATGGATTACTTAGGTACCAAAGTTCAGTTTCAGTTAGAGCCTTTGTCTTGAGGGCTAGTTAATCTTCAATCCTTTCCTGCCCTGGTACAATTTTGAGATTGTCAAAAGAAGGATAAATTTCATGCCATTTTCTGTTCTTATTACAGTCTTCACATTGTAATGAGAATGGATTAATTTTGTTCCATTTTCTGTCCTCGTTACAGTCTGTTATGAGAATGGATTAATTTTATGACATTTTCTTCTCTCATTATAATCTTTGTTATGGGAATGAGAATATGTAATGAGAATGAGAACATATCAAGCATTAAAGGTCTGCAAGAACTCATGACAAAAACTGTAACAAGAAGAGAAACCGGCACCCGATCCATTCTTGTGACAATCTTAAGACTGCAAAGAGAACTCAGGGTAAAATTATATTCATCCATTCATAAGACAAAGATTATTGAGAAAATCAAAATTGAAACAAAATTAATCAGTTTTTATGACAATCTGGACATTGTATCAAACCTCACGGTGAGCTTTAAAAAGTATAGTACATTAACAGAAAAAGTCACAGTAGGACTGTTCGAGTGGATCTATACAAGAACATACTGCTTTCAAGATATAGAGTTGTTTTACTAGTTTTAGTCAGTGCACTCTGAGTCATAATTGCCCAGTATATGAACTAGATGTCATTAATGGAAAATGGGACCCACAGAGAGCTTCAGTCGGAATCCACCCAACAAATTCAATACAACCAGCAATTAATCTCAAATCCTGTTTTTCGTAATTCTCTAGACAATAAGAGCCTTTCTTGTATGAATGCTGCAGCAGTTCTACATCAGGACCTAAAATATTACACTAAATATTAAAACAATCCATATTAAAACCAATTTTATTTCCATCATCCAAAACTAGGTCTACTTACCCTTTGAGTACTTATTTACATGTAACAACTGATTCTGAAATGAAAACAGTAGGATCTTAGGTCAAGGTTTGGGCTTTTTCATCCTGATAATTTAAAACTGTATACTACCATCACCTTCTATATTTTGGAATAGATGTCGTAGCAGAACTGAAAGAAATGAGCTTCATAAATTGAGTGAAAACTTTTGGAATCTCTGGAGATGTGCAAATTGAAAAATTAAATTTTATTGTAATGACTGCCTAAATAGCTTGTAACAAATGGAAAGCAAGTAATGGATATGAAATTTGGCAATTTTCTAAAAGCTTATAAAAACCTGCTCTCCTAAGGTGTCTAGTGTGAAACATGGAATAGACAAAGAGCTTTGAAGCCAGACGGAAGAGAAAGAACAAATTGTTTTCTTTCTAAAATGTCGGTGCTGCATCCAAATATAAATACTGCAGCAAAAGAAGAGTTAATAACAAGATGCAAATATCACACCTGTAGTTGCACTGTAATACCGCTGTCAGCTGGGATTTCAATGCTGATCAGTGAGAACTTGCAGTGATGTTACATCCAATTCAACATGGTTATCCATGTCTCAGATCTGATCACAGCTTCTGTTCTGGAATGTCCTGGGGAAATTTCATTCCTGCATACTCTACAACTTCTATTAAAGATTTGCCACTTTCTGCAATAGAAAACCTACCAGAACAGTTGTCAGACAGGCTGTGTAAGTTTTAAGACCAACACACCTGACAGGTTTTTTTCAAATAAAACTAACAGAAATAGAAGAAAATCAGCTTACAATTAAACCAATTGTGAGTAAACCAGTAGGAAAAAAAAAAGAATAAAATCAGTAGGGGAAGAATCTTACAAGATTTGTTACAAAATGACAATAGGATTTGGGAACACCTTGAATTTAAAGGATGACAGAGATAGTTCACAGCAAATTTGTCAGTTCATATAAAAACCAGTGTTTAAACACTATTTAACCTCCTTTGTGGTTTAGTGGGAAGCTTCATAGAAATTTTTTTCAATTTATATAGTCACAGGCTGAGTTCATGACACAGGTCAATATTTTTTACTATAGGACAGTATTTTTTTATTATGAGAAAATTTTAACTGAAGTTGTTTGCTCTGTTACCCCAGAGAAAGGAAATTAATACTTGCTTACATGTTGCTCTATAAGATAATAAACTCAGATGACTGTGGATGTTCTGGCTCTTTGCATTAATGTAGGAATTTCAGCTCAGATCTTTGAAGATATTTAAATATCCAAGTTCCTCTGATTTCAGGGTGAATTAGGTGTCCGATGTCTGTGACTTTCAATATATTTGATATGCCTCATTTAAAGTCTGAATTCTAATTCTTCAGTATTACAAAAAGTGTTGTAGCACCACTTATGGATGTTCTTAAAATCTTAGCTTTCTGCCTCAAAGATAATAATAGCAATTTCTAACTAAAAATAACAAGTTCAGAATTCTAAACACTTCCAAGAAGTTAAACTCTGCTCCTTTCAGTCTTTCATGGCATATCATCTTCACTTTGAGATATTGTTGCCACCTCTGTAGTCTTGGTGAGGTATCTTTGGGCACATAGTGCTGTACACTGTCCTTTCTTTCTCTGCTTTTGAGTGCATAAAAGTCCTTTATTTTACCACAGCCTGTGTATAATTTCATGTAGCTTTGTCTAAATCCTTGCCATGAGCTGTGCTATTGTCAATAAGGCTGTCTGGAAATTGAGAGCCTTACTTATGTAACTAATATTCATCTTTCAAAAAAAAAATTGAAAAGACATGTTGCAAATACCTTGATACTTGGAGTTACTAACTACTAACATGTAATGTGCACATTACAGTTGTATATTATGGTAGATTAGCATAATTTTTACTTAACTTTTACCCTACCAAGTAATGTTCATGTCTGCACTTCTTCTTTAAGGCAAAATTGTTGACCTCAGTCCTATTTAATCTTAAAGCATAATTTATTAAGTTAATATTAGAGATAAGTATTCTCTTTTTGATGTACAATACATAATAAAGTCACTTTTTTACTTTTGCTACAGGAGTGGTACTTTCCAAGCTTCTCTGAATTTCACTTAAATTCATATTGCACACAGAATCCTTCATTTTCTAGACAATTAAAATATGTTCTTGTTTTCTTCCCCTGAAACAACTCAGTAGCCTAAAACAACACAAACAGCTGCACAAAGAAATTAAGCCTGTCAATGAGATATGGAACATATACACTGTTTTGTAACGACACTATTCAGAACCCTGCTGATAGACAGTGTAGCAAAGAGAAATAGCTGGCAGCTGCCATTGCACCAATAATTTCCCTGTTGCAGTTAGCATCAAATATTTCAGCTTTATGCACTTATGTAGATACATGATGTTTACAGTTAAATAAGGTTTTTCAAGCATTTTCTTCAACAATGAAGAGCAACTGTATTGGAGCTCATATCTTTTATTCATCTGGTGATTACCAAAGAAAACAAAAGAAAGAAAAAACCAAAACACCCTGACTTCTTTTAGCAACTCTGTTTGAAGGATTGGAATTCTAAGGCCAACGCTCAAACAACATATGTACAAATATACTCATATTTTTATTCAATTGAAAGCTTCCCTAATTTTGCTAAAGCTTTTTCTCTGTCTTTTAGTTCCCTATACTTTCAAGGAATATGTCAGACCAAACATTTATTATCGATGGATGATTTTCTAGCACCGATGCGGTGGAGAGAGGACTGCTCCCAGGAGTAGGGCTCGAAGAGCAGAGGCAGGCGCTCCCAAGGAACCACCTCCTTGGAAGCTAGGGAAGGCTCCTCCCGCTCCCAACCCGGCGACGACCCCCCGAAGGAAGAGGTCCACACGAGTCAGGAGTCAACGCAGAGAAGCAAATTTTATTGGAGCGCACCGACTTATATAGACCCTTCTAGAATATGGGTGGAGTTAGGGGCGGAGAGAGGGAGGAGCGAGGCATAGGATTGGTGGATATACAAATGAAGGGGAGGAACGGGGGAAGAACCAATCAGGGAACACAACCATATATGGAAAATGGTGCACTGCACCAACTGGGGACCAATCAGGGAAGGCTTGGCGGGAAAATGCCCTGAGGGTTTGTGGGGAGAAGAAACTTGGATAGGGATGACTAAGGAAAAGGACAAGGGTAGCCATCTTAAGGTATAACAATTAAACTGGAGAAATGTCCAAATAGTTTCTTCCCGGTTCCTGCACTTCGGCGTCTTCATCAACCCATCTTTTATAGTATTTCTGCCATTGAATAAAGTCCTCATCTATCTGCTGTCCTCCAACATCTGCCTCTTTCTTGTTTTGTTGTTGCTGGGCAGTGAAGGCTTGAGGGGATGAAGACGCTCTGCAGGAACGAGAACACTGAAGAAAACAAGGGATAATACACACAAACGTAAATATGACAGTTAAGATTATTACAGCACCAATAATTATACTCTTGATCATTTGCGACAGTCCTTTAAAAGGAAGCCAACTAAATAGATCGTCGAAACTAAAACCTTTTTCTTCTTTAAGCTGTTGAACCATTGACCTTAATTGCGATATATGAGAATGAACCGAGCGAGAATTATCTGAAAAATTCATACAACATAAACCCTCGAATTCTTGACATCCATGACCGTTAGCCAATAAAAG
The DNA here is from genome assembly GCF_047495875.1 of Pithys albifrons albifrons. Classification (NCBI taxonomy): domain Eukaryota; kingdom Metazoa; phylum Chordata; class Aves; order Passeriformes; family Thamnophilidae; genus Pithys; species Pithys albifrons. Next base: position 57,905,294 of record NC_092497.1, on the reverse strand, counting down.
GAAATCAATTGCCGCTCGATTTTGGAGCAAGGCTTTCTTATTCATCTGGCTCAGTATTTTTCTCTCCATAAAATCATAACAATATAACTTGAGTATGTAATTTTCTCACTTTTTTTATTCATAGTGCTTTACGTGCTATGAGTTCAACACTGCCAGACTAAATACTACTGGGTTTTCATTCTACTTTTGAGAAGAGGAAAGATCTTTCATTTGTAACATCAGTTATTCCAACATTATTGTTTTTCATGCACATATATTAAATTCAATTTAAAAAATGCTTCAACTACCTTGGGATTTCTGAGATGGCTTCACACACTTTGCCACAGTGTGATCATATGAAGAAGCCTTGTGACCACTGTGCAAAGTCAGTTTAATGTCATGTAGAAGCTCATGAATAGTGATGCCATCTGCTGATACTCCCCTCCAGAACCACTACGCATTCCACGAGAAAAAATAATCAGATGTTGTAATGTTTATAAGAGCATTAGCAGTTTCATTTTTTCTTGTTTCATTGTTCTGTTTTTGCTTAGCAAGTGTTTCTGCCTCAAATCTCTTTTCCATTTTTTTTTCATACTCTGTCAAATATTTAGATGTTTGTTGATAACCAGTAAGGTTCCACAAGGAGTGAGAGTCTCCTCTCCTTGGCAAGTTTCTACTCTGTTGTTAAAAACTTTTATTTCTGCATCTCCTTCACTCTGAATCTTTTGCTCTAGACTTCTTATCAAGGATTGAAAAATTGTAAACTTGCCTTTTGGAGCTCAGATAATTATAAACTCTCTGTAATGTCACAGCCAGCTTTAAGTAGTCCCTGCCATCTCAGACTTAATGATACAGGGCCCCTTTTATCATTAAGATTATGGATTTCAATTTCTACAAACCCCAGTTTTTAACCCCAGCTTTTGGTGAGTCTTTTCACCTTGGCCAAATAGCCAGCAGTGGCTGCACAGTTCTTCAGAAAATTGCACCATGTGGCTGCAAATCTAAGGACCACTAGTTTGGCTGTAATGCACACACATAACAAAACATAGGCCCTCCCTCTGCAAGGAAAGAATGGCCTCACCTGTGGGACAGGAGAATAACTCCTGGTATTGCAGCTAAATTCAGACACTCCAGAGCTTGCTTCATCTCTAAATGACTTAAACTCAGATACAAATATTAAAAATATAGTATTTCTTCTATTTATATATGGCTATTTTCTTACGGAAAAACATTATTAGTAAACCAATTGAAATTGCATATTTATTCTTGGTACTTTTACTATGAACAGAAAAGCAAATATTGAGTCATATTATCCTTTGGGAGAAATCTTTGTGGGGTTTACTCAAGGTTGCTATAAACACTGAATATTGGCAATAAAACTAGCTGAAATTTTATTTTCAATATGAATAATGAAAGAGATCTTTTAAAATAAGAATTGCATTAAAACTCCACAAAAATTAAATTTCATTTAAATATGAACATTTGTGAAGTTTTTTAATATTTTTGCTTTAAACTATAACAGCTGTCAATTTGAAAAGCAAATTATCATTCAAAAATTTTTTAAACAGCCATAGTTTCTTGTTTCTGACTTGTGTTTGCCAGAAGTCCCCATAGGTATTTTTAAAAATACTACATCTTTCCTGTTATATTACATCTCTTAAGCAAAGCTAGTAGACTGTTGAAATTTACACTTCGCAGAATTGTGGTAGTTTTTAAAATTAAAGGCTTAAGAAAAGGATAATTCTGCATTTCAACCCAGGCACCCAAAGAATATGAAAACCTATTTCATGGAAGTGTTGGTGCATTAAACTTAGAACTTAATCCTCAACACTACTAAGTTTTTCAGCTATCTGTTTCTGTGTCTACCATGTCTCAGCCAAGTGTAGTCACTCTTCCCACTGGTGTGGGAGGACTCTCATCTGAAACCTTTCTTTCAGTGAAGTTTTGCTCTTTACACCCTGGAAAATGGTATATTAACTCCTTTAAGTCTCCCTACTCCTTAACTGCTTACAAATGTGTTTTCACACTTCTTTTAATCTTAGCTTCTTGTTACCCATCTGCAGTATGATTTGCCTCTCTCAGTGGCCTAAAGTTCTGCTGCAATTTCATGCAAACAGATTTCCCCTTATGATGCCAGGCTTCTGTTTAAGGTTTGATTTCAGTATGGCAGCATGAATCCATCTGAATCAGTAACATACATGACTATCAATTTCAACGAGAGCACATATGTTTGTTCCCCTCAGAAACTATACCTGTAAAATTTATTGAGTTTTACTTGTCATATTACTTGTTCACCTCATTTTAAGATCCTCTAAAAGGCCTTTCATTAATCATGATGTTAGAATATTACAGTTTTCACTTTATCTGACTCCATCCCAATTTTCACACATGTGAGAGAGCTAGATTGTCATAGGAGAAAAGCAAACTCCTAAACAAAGTGTGCATGACTTTTGCCATGTCCCTCTTGTACTCAGACATCAGTTACCTCTGTGAAGAGACTACTGATCTGTGAAAACAAACTAGCTGCTCAGATGCAATCTCACAGCTTTCCTGCTGGCTTCTCCAATGTTATTTATCAGGTACTTCGAAAAGCAGGATTTCTCAACCCAAAGAGGAGGAAAAGGAGAGGTAGACTGTCTGGCAAGATGTGCACAAACGGTAATCCTGCCAGGCCAGAAGTAAGTAATTGACCTTGTTTTAAGACATAGCACAAGAATAATCTGATTAAATAGCTGGAATCTACAACCCCAGGCTGAACTTCTGACATGGACTTTCTAATACATTTTACTCCAACAAGGTTGGATATAGGACCCAAGGTACATGGCCAAATTGGAGCTTCTAACTCATTATGGAAGTAACAGTACAAAATGAAAGTTACAGTATGGTACTTGGATTTTCCACTATGTTCTAAACCCTCAGAATACTATATGTCTACTTTTCTCCATCTCAAAAAGTATCCCATGTTCTATGAAATACAACAGAAAAAGACAAAAAGAAAAAAACCAATTATCTGCTGAGACTTTATTACTCTTTCAAGCTCCAACTTACTCTGATATTTCACACAAGTAATGAAGTAATTTGTGTTACGGAGGCAGTGCTTCTATAAATCCTGACTATAATTCTGTCACTACTTTTGATCTCTTTATTCAGAAGTTTACAACAACCAAATGGTAGTTAGTGCTGATTTTCCAAAAATGGCTTATCTAAGTAATGCAAAAGGTTATTTTAAAAAGATAAAAACATAAATATGTGGACTTATCTGTAATTTAAGAATAATAACCTTTAATAAAGCTGTATTTCAGCCTTTTATCCAGTAAAAAAGTTGAAGTCAAGCAGGTGAGAACATTAAATCACACATAGCAGATTTAATGGTGAAAATGCCCTCTCAGGAGGGAATGATGCAAACTAAGTTGCATAACGGTTTAACACAGGTGAAAAACCAAGTGTTAGAGCTATTAACTCATTCTGCCTTTTACAATCTGTGACACTGGTGGACCACTGGAGAGCCATAGAAATTACAGTTCATCGCTTAGAGTGCCAAACTCCTAAGACCATCTTTAAAAGTGCCTAGAAGGATGTTGAGTTTTTTTGTTTGCTTCATCTCATTTATTGTGTACTGTATAATGTTAATAATTTGGGAGGAAGGGAAACAAGACACAGACATTAGCTTGAGTTTGTTGAAAGTGATGAGAAGAAATATCACAGCTTCATTCCCCATACACGACAAAAAAAAAAAAAAAGAAAAGAAAAAACGCTTTTCCACTATATCTTGCCATTGGTACATAGAGGACAGTCTTCTCAATGCTGAACAGCTCTGTTTCATTGTTTCAGAATCAGCATTCTCACAGCTGCAGATTTCTCTGAACAAGTTCTCCAATCTAAATAGTCAATTATCTTTCTTAGAGAAAAGGTATTCAAATTTGTGCATTTTCACTATTTTCAAAGGAGGTTAAGAAAATTTCCATATGATATTCTTACTGCCTGCAGCATTTTAAAAAGGTTTAATATGTTTTTTTCTCTTTCTCTTTTTTTTCCTTATCCCTGCCTTTCTGAAGGAGATAGCAATCATTTATCACAGCAAGACATTTTTCTTGAAGAACTGTAAGCAGATAGAGATGACACCAGTGGTCATTTAAACTGATCCAGCCAATTTGTCAATAGAGAGGCAGGGCAGGAGGTGATACAGATTCCATTTAATTTTACTACAGCCCAGGAATTTTTACCCTCCTAATATATCAGTGGTATTTTTCTACATTTGTATCACAAAAATATCTTGTCAATTGACTTTTCTAGGGACAGATAAGATACTATGTCTTTCTCCTTTGACCAAAGGTACAGATAAATCTGTATGGGAGTGTCGGTGGCAAGCAAGAGAAGTCTGAGCTATTATTTACTCACCGCTTGGCAAAGGCAGAAACTAGAACATTCTTTAACATTTTTTTAATCATGGGATGTCATGGATGCTCAGTAATACTAAATAGACCTATTTATATTAAAATCCTTTAAGTCTCAGAGCTCATATGGCAGAGACTCTTCAGGATCTCCAAAGAAGCACAGGCATATATTACATCACAATTCTGTTTGAGAGCAGCCTGCTTACACCTCTTCAATCTGTATTAACATCTTTAGTGGTAGAACTAGACGGGGGTAAATAATGAGAGTTCACTTTGCATCTTTGTTTTCCTGCAGTGGATCTGTGTGATGCAAAGGCTTTTCTATCAGCTGCAGCTGAAATTGGTGTTCGGTGCAGGTGCTGTGTACTGTGTTCTGTTAAAATCCAAAGGCAGTCCCAAATGTTAGCAGACAGTTGAAATAGTCTCTGTACTTGTTCTCCAAATCTACACTTGTTGATAAAAGTAGTTGCAATGCCTATTGAAGATACAGACATTCAGGACATTCAAGGAGCAAACAATAGTATGAAGACATGGTTTGTGACTTTCAAAAAGGTGTCATAGAGGAAAGAATTAATAAAGTTTCCAAATAGAACTAGCAAAGAAATATGAATTATGCACATCTAGCAAATCCACAATTCATAAAAATAGACTATGTCATAAAAGTAGATGAGATCAGTTTATTTTTCTCAACCACAGAGTAAGTAATAGTTGTGAATTTGACCTGTGTTCTTACAGACCTCTACAAATTGAGACTAACTCATGACTTCTGCCTAACCTCTGGTTCTCATATTCAAATATCCTTTGTTATATCATACCTGTACCCTTTCAATGACAGCTTCTGGCAGAAGCAGTGGCACTGGTGTAATGATATCCTCCTCTATTGTAGACCACAGCAAATCAGAGCCTAGAGTAGTAGCTTCAGTACACATTCACACCCTATTCATACTGAAGCTGTCCTTAAGGCTAAGTGATATCCAGCTGTCCCAAAAGACTCATATTGGCTTTGAACTCACTCTTTTATTTTTGTTCTTGTCCTGGATCACAGTTTCTCCAGGCATTACCAGGGAAATCTGATTTTCAGTTGATTGCAGTTTACAGCTTGTCCCAAGCAGAGCAGCTTATCTCATTCCCTAGGAAGACGCAATAATGTGCCCTTTTTGAATCAGCATGTGAAAATTAGCAATGAAAGTCTTTCATCTTATGCCATGACTGATAATAGAAACCATTCTCTACATACCCTACTTAATTGTACAAAGAATTGGAGTCGTATTTAAAAAAAAAACAAAAACAAGAAAAACAAACACACCCCTCTCCCCCCACATATAGAAGGGAAGCCTGAACTAAGTAGCAAAATACAGATAAACCATCTATGTTCTGTATTCATTTTCTTTCCCCCATTTTCCCATCATCCATATAAATATTTTAATACTAAATTACAAAAAAAAAAAAACCAAAAAAAAAAAACAAAAACAAAAAACCCAACAGTTTATTCATTGAAAACAAAAGAATTGTTCCTTAAATGCATGTTCAAACTAATGGAATGACCCTATATTCTAACATCCAATTTGAATGATCATTTCTGTACTATAGAGATAGCATTTGTATCATGTAATGAAAGGAATGGCATAACAATTATTTTCCCTTATTGAATAGATAAGTAAATTGAGCTTGAAAATCCCTATAAATAGTAAGTGTGGAAGTTAGGTCTTCCCAAACGAGACTTAACTGAAACATCAGTCCTTTTCTTTGGGGGGGGGGGGGGGGGGGGGAAATCCAATCATTTTAATATGTGGTTTGTACATTTTAGTTAGAGCTAAGGGACTCTCTGCCTTCAGACTACAACTTTCTTTGAATTACTGGCCCCAGAAATAAATTCTGAAATAATGAAGTCTCCGTATGACAGATAAAAGATGAAGAGTAACTGCATGAGCTAGAGATATTTTCTCTAGTTTTGACTTATTCTGGAATGGCAGATCAGTACTAATAATTATTAAATTAAAATACTCTATTTCTTTCAAAAGCCAACAGAAATTGCTTTACAGAAATTATATGAAAGAATGTTATAAGTGACTGCCAAGGGGCAGGATTTAGTCCTAACCTGAATAACCCTTTTTAAAAGACAATTTACAGAGTTTTGTATTGTGTAATACAATAAGTTTTCCAATTGAAGTAGTTGCCTTACCTTAAAAATAGAGAAAATATTTTTTTTGCTCAGTATTCACATAGCTTATCTAAATTTTTCTTTGTTTTCTCAAGTTTTCTACCTCTGATTAAGAGAAAGGTATTGGTCATCATATTTACTTGAAAAATACACGTCCATCTCAAAATTATTTGAATACTCATTTTATAGAAATGTCAGGTTTTGACTAATGTATTTCATGCTAACTTGTTTTGGAATATTACTCCTGAAATTTCCAGATAATCAATGAGTTTTTGTCTAAGACGCCAGACACAGAAAACCGGATCTATGTTTCTCTCTGCCATGAATTCTAGTGGCTTTCAGCTGAATTTTTCAGTACCTCAATTTCAAAATGTCAAAATGTGGATTACAAGACAAACTATACTGATTGCCAGATAAACTAGTGAGGTTAGAAGGTTGAGTTATATGAAAGTTCTATTTGTCTGATGCACAGAAGTGAAACTAAATGAAACCTGTCACTGAAACTTGTTCATTCTGTAATTAATTTTTCCATCATATTTATATTTAGCTGTATTTTATGGGCATGTTTGCATAAGTGCAATTCTGGGGAAGTTAATAGTGTTATAAACATGTTTTGGATGAGCAAATTTCCAATGTAATCACTTGAAGTTTTAACGTGGAAACATTCCAGATGTCAGGAGATGAAGATGGTGTTTTCTTACAGTCAAGAGTCAATGATGGATCTAGAAGTTGTGGTATTCCTTCTGAAGAGTAAAAGCCCTTGAAGAAGAAGAAAGACCTGTGAGAAAGAAGAGTTGATATTGGAAAATACTATTATATGCCTTGCTGAGTAGACAACACAGTTCCAGGTTTAACAGTAAAGATAAAACTACAAGAGGTAAAAAAATGGACTTGTCAATGATCTCTTAAACATATGAGAACCGGGTACTTGAAAATATCACTCTTTTTCCTTAGCAAAAGAGTAGCTGCCTGTCTTGTACTGTTTGTCTCTTTGTCTTAATTTTCATTCCTCTCTACCCTGACATGATGCTTTATTAAGGACATTTCATTCATTACCCGCCAGTGGAGACATTGGGTTTATCGAATGCTCAGGTAGCTTCATATAATTTCCTATTTCCCAGTGAGCTTTCCAGCAGTAGTTAATAATCATAAGTAGAAATCTAACGCAGACTTTGTTGCTGCCAATCAAAAGGTAAAGTATAAAATGGTTCTTTCCTTAGGTTACTAGGTTTTCTAAAGGCTTAGTGCATGAATGAGACAAATACTTATTTGCATGCATATAGGTGGCATTTCTCAAGACCTATTAAGACACTCAAAGAGCTAGTTAAAGTAGCTGGTGGAACTTCACACAAACCCAGATCTTCTCTTTTGCAAACACCCATTCACAAAGATTTGAAAGCATCATGCAAAATACATCACAATGAAGTTTCCAGTAGTTTCTCCTACACTAGTCTGAGTTCCTTAATGGGAGGAATGGGATTAGTCATCTTATTTACTCAGTTCTCACAGGCCTAGGACAAAAAGATAAATGTCAGTCACAGAAAATGTAAGCTTAAGTTAAAATTAAATGGAAGAAGAAACCCACAAAGATAAATGTTTGATCTGCCTTTTTTATTGCTTATTTCATTTGTGTATTACACATTGAAGTATCCTAGATCACAGTACTAAAAGCAAGTTTAGAGAATTTGCACATTCCATTGAAATGTAAATAATGATAAAAACTATTGTAGAACAGTGTGGTCATATGCAGAAATACTTCTTCATGAACATTTCTCTAAGGAAAATAGTTTGCAAATTAAATTTTAAAATAAAATCTCAAGTGACACAAGAATGTTGTTTACTACAGAATTCTCTGTAAATGAAAGTCTGAGGAAAGAAACTAGTCATTGTAAAACTTGAAACAGACCATTTTGTAAAGTTTAAATTTAAAAATAAAGACAGTAACTTTTTAACTAAACAGATTTGCAGAATTTCCAAGCTCTTCATGTTGCAACACACAGGAATTGATATTCCCCTGAGCAGAGAAATTTAAGGTCTGTCAGCCTTGTTAAGAAATCACAAGATATCAGAAATTTTTACTGCTATTGGATAAACTTTCATATTGTCACATTAAATTCTGTATTCAGTCTTGTGCTTTTCATATCAGAAAGGACAGGCCTGAAGTAGCAGTTGTTTGTGATTCTATTTTATGATACATAGCACTTCATTTTTATTTGTCAATTTTTTTAAAGGCAGGGCTTCAAAACAACAGATTTTGTTTTCACTTCTAAAAGCCTGTTTTGCTCTGCTTCCATTTGTTTGCTAACAGGTGATGTTTACATCATTATGTATTGTTTTTCCATGCATGTTAAGAAAAAAAAAAAGAAACAAGACAGTCAATTCATAGAAACAAAAATAAAGAAACACAACAGTCAATTAGCAGTAATGAAAATAAGGGCAGAAATATCAATTTATTCAACAAGGAATGAGCAAGAAAAAGAAAACCAAAACAGAACAGTTTGCATCTACGGGTGACTACAAGAGCAAGAAGAAATTTATCTCAGTGTGGAGTTAAAAATCACAGAATCATGGAATCTTCTGTTTTGGAAAGGACTCAGAAAGGTCATCAAATACACCTCTTAAGTGAATGGTCCCCAAGAGGATCAAACCCATGATTTCAGTGTTATTAGCATCATGCTCCAACCAAAACAGTTCGCCCACTAAAGTTGCTTTGAAGAGGTAAACCAGATGGATAAGTGAGGATAGTAAAATCAGAGAAAATAGGGCTACATGTGAATTAAATCTCGAGAAGTACACACCCAAACTTCATAATACAATATTGATGGAAATGTCTTGGAGTGAGTAAAACAAAATCAAACACCAAAGATGCAAATTGTGAAGACAGCTAAGAGTGGTCTCATTCAGGAACTGATATTCTTATGACTCATTTTAGGCTTTCAAAATTACAAAGTACATTGATCCAGACAAAGTTCTGGATCAAAGAATATAATTTATAGAAATCTGAGATGGGAAGAAAGCAAAGTATCTGTGTCCCAAACATATAAAATCTTATACTAATAAACTCACTGTGATTAAAAAGATTAATCATCTGAGTAGGCAAGAATTCAAGCACCTATATACATATCCTCATGCATGGTTGGTCTATTGCAATAGTCAAAGAACATAGCACATAATCCAGAGTCTTTAAACTATCTAAATACATCTTTAATAAAACTTTTTTACCTTTAGCTGCTCTTTGGCCTGGCTTTCTAAGTATATAGCTAGGTTGCAGTAAGAGTCATAGCACAGAACTATAGAGGACATCCTCTGAAAGTAGCCTTAATTTACATCTTACACTTGGGTAAAGCAAAAGTAGATCTCAATCAGAACACCTCACCTGAAAGTGCATTTTTTCCAGCATACTATAAAAACCGTCTTCCTGAGAACAAGTGAAAAAATTAGAAGAAATAACATTAATTTTCACAAAGTTTGCTTAAATCCCTGGATGTAATTAAATTAAATAGAATCAGCCTGAATATTTTCAGATTAAATCACAGAAAAGAAACAAATCTTCTGGCTCTTTTATTCCCTCCATCTCTCCTTCTCTCCCCTCCCCCTACACAGACATTCTACACCACAGGAAATAAATAAAACATGTGAGTAAATGTACAGCTAGATCTAAGGGAATTTTATTACTATTTTATACATACACACACACACACATACATATATGTGTATATATATATAACTTTCCAATAAGAATTTATTCTCTCATGGCAGAAAACTTTTGTCAGTGGTGTTAGTATCTTTTGTGTTCTCTCAGCTCTGAGACATATTTCCTTTAAAGTATTTTGATTTCCTGATGTTTTATTTAAATAACTCTGTTTTCCAAACCACATTTTCCAGATACCTTCACTCACAGTATGAGTTTGACATGTCTGTACTTTTTGAAACTTGGTCTAGATAAGGTTTAAAACATCACCAGTTACTGATTTACAATCTTTGAAAGGTTTCAAAGTTTTAATGACTATTAGAGGAACTGTATCCTAGAGAAGCCTCTGATCAATTAATTAGTTTGTTCTAAGGCCTCGATGCTGTTTTCTGAGGAAAGTATTGCTAAAAATCATGAAACCTGAAGAAAATGCAAAGTCATAATGCAAACACATAAATCATACAGAAGTCTAGCAGTTTGTGTTGCCAGCATTGTGAAATGTTGAGGGAAGTGGAAGCCACATGGTCTCATTCTTCTACATGATACCCAGAAATGTAGAAACCAACTATAATCTCGTATATTTTATATTATTAACTTTTTTGAGCTAATAATTTTATTGTTACTATTCCAATTTTTGACAAAGTACACTGGTCACCTGTATTGGGGAATATCTGAAAAAGGAAAAATAATTAATATATATGGAACTGCCTGCTCCATTTTTCTTAGAGAAAATTTCTTACAAAGAGGGAGACTGACGCAACAATTCTTTCAAAAAATTGTACTAAGTCTTAGATCAGATTATTTTTTTTCTCTCAGGAAAAACATAATCATTAAAAGAGTTGTTCTGCAATCTCTATTATGAACAACTTTATTATGTGCTTTCCTTCACATGTTATTTAAGGTCAAAGACAGTTCTGTGCATTGACAAATACCACATGTGTTTGTCTGGAGTTCATAAGTATTACTTGTCCTTATCATGTTGCAGTTAGGATCAGTGAATGTATCTATTTTCTCACTACCAGAAGTGGACAGTGTTTTTTATGAAACTGAAAGGAATGAGTAATTGGTTTATTTAAAGATATACAGTCCCCTGTATTTTCTAACTGTTGCTTCTTCAACAAATTTTATGATGAAATTTCTGATAAAATTCCTATGCTATTCCATTACCTTTTTATAGTGGTACTTTCTCAAATCTGCTCTAAATTTAGACTTCTAACCATTTATCACAAAGTTTTAAAAATGGAAAGCATTAAGGTTTAGCACATTTACATATATATATATATATATATATATATATATATATGTATATGGGGCATTTTCAAACTATCCATTCATGGATGAGATTCAAAATTTCCATGCATGTGTCTCTATCACTGGCAATAAATTGGAGCTCTTACTTTTACACTACTCTGCAGTGATATTATCAATTTCTTAAGAGAGACAAAAAGGACTTTACTGGGGCAACAATCATTTTTCGGGGAAAAAGGCAACCACTACAATAAGAAGAAATAGATCCTTCAATTCATATTTTTTAAAGTTTGTCTAAAAGGGATTTGAAGCTTTTTTCTACATTTCATATATCTCATTCTCTTATAATGTCAAATATCTTAAAGTTGTGAGAAGTTTTGTTTTCAGGTTTTGGTGTTTGAGGGGTTGTTTTGTTGGTTACTTTGGTTTTTTTATATTTTTGTTTGCCAGTTTTGTGCTTCCCCCCAGCCCCTTCTCTCTATTTATACTATCACAGGACCAAATTCCACTGTGCATAGTCCTGTGTTACCTTGCAGACCCAGGGTAAATTTTGTATGAAATCTGTTAAATATTGAGCATTTTATTATGCTCTTCAGTTTTAAATTGTGTTGTCTTAGAAATTCACATCTGACAGTGTTGTTTCTATTGAGTAACATTGCCAGGATCTTCTTGTAAGACGACCAGAAACTTTTGGTTTCTAATATCATGGATTTTGTATTGTTGAACAAGAGTTTCACACCTTCCAAGTCAATTCAGCCAGAGATGGATGAAGAAGCACAACATTTTGCCTCAGGATGGGGAGTTAGATATTTCTCACAGATCTGGGAAGTATCAATTCCCTTATATAAGAAATTTTGTCATACACAAAGTTCATCTCTGCTGAGCCACAATGAAGAAAGACTAATTAAACTTTTTCTAGAATGGATGCAGAGAGGGGCTCCCAGGATTTTAGAGGGAAGAGGAAAGTCCTTCTTACCAAGAAATTAATTTTATTTTCACAGTCTAGTCATAAAAAGGTACAATCTGAGTTCTGCTTAGAAATTAATTTCCACAAATATATAAACATTCTGCACAAATCAATGTGTGAACTAGTGTGTTTTGGTTTGAGGGGAAAAAAACAAAATGTTTACCCACAAGCGGGGGAGGGGGCCTTCTCCACAATAATCATGCCACTCTTTATCAAATTTAAGAAAAAAAAGGAATTTTAATAGAAGAAGGATAACTGTTCTTAACTGCTATATATAAACAGACTACTGCAAACCGCTTCCCCAACACCACAAGAGAGAGGGAAAAAAAAAACACAACAAAAAACCAAACAACAACAAAACCCAGCAGGTTTTTCCTCTGAGAGGAAAGTTATACTTAAGCAGTGCCAAATGTCACAGTCCGGCTGGCTGCGGAGTGAGTTCCCAGTAGTTCCCAGTCCCTCTCCAGTGAGACAGACGAGTGATGAGCTCTCAGATGAACTCTATGTCTCTTGTCCCAGATGAAGAAAAAAGAAAGCTGAGAGTGGGGAACCACCACGTGTCCTGCAAAAGCAGCTGCACACCTCTCTCTCTCCCAGGTCACTGCCCCAGCCGGGGCGGGCAGGCTGTGACGGTGCAGGCGGTGGTGACTGCAACAGAGGCCGGGACCCCAGATGCAGGAAACCAGGAGAGACAGCTGCGGCGAGGAGAAAATACAGCCTCTCAGCCAGAAGCCCCAGCCGTAGCCAACAGAGCAGCTTCCCTCCTCTGCAGCCATCGCTCCCCAGTTCCGCCGAGCTAAAAAAGGGAAAGATGTCCCCCAAAACAAAAAAAGACAAACCTGCCCCCATCCAAGTGATCAGCAGTTAACTACTTCTTTTGTTAACTGCTGGCATGGGCAGTTAGTGGCAGGGGAGAGAATTTACATAATAATCCCAAACTACAACATAGTGTAAATATGGATGCAGTGAATTAATATTAAGAAAAAAATCTTGTTACCAAAGGATCTAAATTTCAAAGAAACATGCCTCCACAAGCAATTGAACTAGTGTCTAACAGAAATCTAGCAAATTTTAAGATAGAGCTTAAAAATATTGTAAAAGATATTTTTATTTCATTGATTATGGCAAAGAATAGAACATACTGAAATTTCGTGTCTCATCTTCTCATGACATTTATCTCCCTCTCCTTTGCTTTGCTAAAATAGGAATTTTCATTCATTTATCATGTGTTTTCAGGACATTTATAAACCCATCTTAAAGTCCTAATTTGGTAAAGACCATTATAAATCTAATATATAACAATTCTGTCCATACATTCACTTAGGAGTAACTAAAAAAATGCTACTTTTTATCTTCAATTGTTCCTTGTATTTTTTCACAAACTAAATAGATCGATTCAGAGAATTTTTTTATTATTATTTTTTTGTCTGTTTGCTTGGTTTTCAATACCAAAGTATGAAGCATGTAGAAAATGAATGGAAAAGCAAAATCTGAGGTTTTGCAACACAGTATCTGTGGCCATAGCAACAGCATAAAACAGCTGACACAATCAGCACCTGAGATCGACAGGGGATTGGTCACCCCAGAGAGATGCACCGAGAAGAGTAGGTTCAATTCAAGGTGGAGAATGGTGAATGTAATGCCCTCTCCTGTGACAGGCAGGTGGTTTCCTTTGATAATATTCTGGGATAACAGGCAGAGTAATTATTTCAGCGTGTAGTATTCTCTATCTGGAAATGTGTTGAAATCCACGTTCTTACAGGGGCACCATGGCACAAACACCTCAGCAATGTTTCACTGAATGTCTAAGGACTCTGTAAGCTTTGAAAAATCCACGAGCTAAAGAAACAAATAGCAACTGTCTTCAGGGCATGTTCTGTTTCTAATGTTCTCCAATAGAGAGGTCACTCACTTAAATATGTTGTTTCTTTTCTGCTTTCAAACAATGGACTACACTTGCAGAAAATGTACGTCTTGGGTTGTATATTTTTATCTGTTCTCCTAATCAGTTTATTACTAAGTTTATGTCATGTCTGTGCACATGTGTGCACATATATGTGAAATTTGTGCATAATATCTACATATAATTACAATAGCCAATTACCTTTCACATAATGGATTACAGAGAGACATATGGGCAATTGCGAATATCATTTTTGTTGCATTTTTATTTATTAGGTATATAGAAATAGTATTGCTAATTTTAATGTAGACAAGTGCTTGCTGTAGAATAATAAACTTCCAAACAAAGCTGGAAACTACATGGAATGGGCATATTTAAACAATGAAACAGGAAAAGACTAAAAAAAAAAAATATAAAGAATTAAACCTAGAAATGGAAAGGAAGTTAAAAAAAAAAAGAGATCTTAAATGATAATAAAATTAATTAGATCAAATATTGATCCCTATTATATTCAGGCAATTAAATTTGTTCTGAAAGTCAATTCTCTGTAAAATTATTAAGGTTGGACTGGTGGTTGGACACAGTACAGATTATGGGACCAGTATTCATATAGACTTTGTTCCATCACAGTTAGAAGAATATCTGACCTAGGGGAGAGACCATAATACTGAAAGCACTTGGAAACTGGTTGTAGTGTTAAAAGAAACAGATTTTAAGAAGTTCTTGTTTTCATAAATTGATAAAAGTGCCACATATTACATTTAGGTTAAAAATTCCATACTTTGCTGTTGTTTCTACATGGGGACTGGAAAAGATATTTGCTACCAGGCCAACAGCTAAAAGGGGAAATGTAATGTAACAAAGCAATATTGTTTATTGAAATTCCTATTACCAAGTCTGCTTGGGGTAATTTTTTTTTTTCAAAATTCCAACTCTTGTAGAGCAACTTCTTTAATAAGCATGACAATTTTGGGTACTTTTTTTTTTCCTCACAAGTAGTGTCAAATCTTCTGATTTAGTGATTTATTGTGAATAGATTTCCCTACACAAACCTTAAAATTAAATTTACATCTGTAGCCTCTTGCTTTTTAAATATGTTTATTTATTACATCTATTAATATCAATAAATAAGGGGGGGGAAGCAAACTGTGTGTTTTCTCTAAGTTAAAAACCATATATATATATACACATATACATACATATATAAGTAAAAGAAAGTTAAAAGGTAATGAAATTGTGAGGGGAAAAATTAGATATAGCCCAGGATTTCAGAAAGTGTTGAGCCTCCTTGCTGTAACTAAGGTCAATGGAAACAATGAATTTGGAATATAGATAAAATAGCTTATTTAATTGTATTTGCAATTATTTAGAAGGCTGCAATGTTCATCATATATGTATGCTGTCAAATAGCCAAATTGCAACAGAATCACTGTGATAGTGTGTCTGTCTGCATGCATGGATGGATGGATGCAGGAGGGATACAGGGAGGAATCAGAAAGATTTCAGTGTCTGTGGCCATATAACTTCCCTTTTCCATGTAGCTGTATTCATTTCGGTGTTTTATTATGACATATCATAAATCAACATTACAAGCTGGCAAGCAGAGATAAATAGTGGCAAAGCTCTTTTTATGCTATTTTGTGCTGCTGAATGCTCTGGAATCTCATTTTTGACAGCTTAAGGCTGAAGTATCATATATTTCCAACAACTTTATTTAAATACACAGATGAATGGTAAAGAGCACACTTAAAAATGAAAAAGCCTCATCATCAGCATCCACACACATCCACAGACTCACACTCATACAGAATGCATAAAAACGAATTAAACTTGCCAGCTTTCCCTTCAGTTTTGTCTTTTGTTGAAAAGGATAATGGCTGCTTCTTCTCACATTAAAGAGGAGCAGGAAGCATCTAGGGCAAAACCCATAAATATGGCCTGATTTAATAGGTTAATGTTGTCTGAAAAATGTTTATTTTTGAGGCATTTGTTAACTTTGTATGTTTCTAAGCTTCCATATACCTTTCCTGATTTTTTCTTGTTTTGTATTTAAATACATAAAACCAAACAAGTAGAGTTACTGCCTTTCTTTTGCTCTAAGAGTACAATATTCTAATAGTAGAGATGAGAGCGGCAATAATAAAAATAATGATGATTATAATAATGGAAATGCAGGCAGCATCCTGTCATCCTCAGACTAGTCAGAAATGCCTTGAAGTACAGAAAAAATTGATGCAGCAATTTAGAATGCAGCAACAGAGAATAAATACAGATTATAGTCTAACTGTCTGGATTTATTTCAGATCAATGTAAAGAGTGAATTTTATATACAAAGACTCATTTCAGAGAAGACAGTTATTTACTCTTTAGAAAAGGGAGTTTTATGCCCCCCACTATCTCCTTCCATTAACACCAGACAATGTAGCTTACAGTTCTGGTGATGTGACCACATGTGTACATCCGCCTAGTCAGAGGAAAGCTTCTTTGGTCAGGGAAAACCCTGCTATAAGCCCATTTTCCTCTAAAAGTGGTGGTCTATACATCATTAAAAATCATGAATTTTTACAGTAATGCATATGACATTTTCTGTATAATTAAAGATTTTTCTAGGAGGTATAAGTTCCTGACTGCATGTGCTCCTACAAGAATGCCCTCTGCTAATCATAGCTGTGACAGCAACACTTCCCTCTTACCAGATATTAACTCCTAAAACCAGAAAAACTGGACAAACTGAGGGTCTGCAAAATGAACCTAGGGCTGCAGAAATTGCCTGCAAAACCATTGAGTGGTATAGTTACACAGGCGATAAAGTTGTGTCACATACACCCCAACTTATGACATCTCCCAGAAGGTCTAGTGACATTCAGACACTTTGGTTAACCTTTCAGCAAATACACATAAAGTTAAATTATGGAGAATCCAGTCAGTTTCATGGAAAGACTTAATGTTATTTATTTCTTTAAAAAAATACAAGCAATTTTTTTCGCTGAAAATTTATTGCATGGATTGAACCATTTTTTTCCATTAAACATCTATTTTTTAAAGTAAGATTTCCTTTTCTTTTAAATAATTTTCCTTTCTTTAAAATAAAATATAGATGGAAATGCATAAGTGTGAATTTTACATGACAAAGTCTATACATGGGGTAGGCATGGAGTCACAGTCCTTTGACTAAAAAGGAAAAAGTCTCCCTTCTTGCCAATTAAAACCATTTGTGGACCTAAAAATTAGGTCAAATGCACTAACAGAACTAAGAAAATAATTTTCCCTCTCCTGTTTCTTTTTCCTATGTGTCCAAGGCTGAAGCTGAGAGGGATCAATGAGACAAACAACATGCCTGTAGCACCTTCCAGGATGCTGAAAATCACTTTTGAAGCTTCTTTATTGAATTTATCACAGTAAAAAGTTGCTCCCAAGGTATTAGCTTCCCAGTGTATTAAGCTGTTCAATTAATAGCATTCCATTTGTGCAACAATGGGAAGGTACATATAGAGAGGAGTGATGGTTTTATAATCTTAAAGTAATTTGAAATAGCCTACAACATATTCGAAATTATTTCTTTCAAGAAATTAGATTAAGAGTAATAAAAAATCAAATTCTTACTAAGAGTTGATAATCAAAGAGTCTTTGCTTAGCAGTAAAGGACAACAGAAATACTTTTATTTCTACTGACTGGTTATGCACTTCTATTTTCAGTCATTGGGATTACTTTTGTGATTGGACTTGTACTAAATTATTTGCATAAAATCTGATAAAAATGGCAGGAAGATTATATAAAAGAGTCTTCTAGTTCTGTGTTAATGAACAACTGTTTCACTGAGAAAAAACTGTGAGATTTCACACCATTGATTCCCTCTACATATAAAATAACTTAGTACAAAGATACTGCATATAAAAGAGTCAATTAGTTTTATGCTAATGAATAACTCTGTTTCACTGAAGAAAAGCTGTGAGATTTCAACACCATTCATTCCCTCTAAATACAAAATAACTTAGTACAAGATACTGCATGTTGTACAGGGTTTGTATCTTTGTGGCATTCTGAAATAAAGTGCTTATTAACTAGACTCATTAATGCTAATGGTAAATCAGTGAGATTAAATATTTCTATAAATCATTTTATTAATAAAACAGAGGGCTCATTAAAGAACTATTGAACTGTTAAGATACAATATTTCAATATCAGTATTTTATAAACATTTCAATTAGCACAAGTTGACAACACAGAAGAGGAGGGGTAATATAGTCTAGCCACAGTACAGGACACAGACTGCCAGCTCAGGTTGTTGAGAGAGAAAAAAAAAAGGATAAGATTTCAGTGGCATCATAACTGCATAGCAAATTGAACATTTTTAAAAATAAATATATAAAGCATCTCTAATTCAAGCCTTTCAAGGACCTTTTGAAGGACTGTATGTTACTACTGTTCTCTGTATCATTTCACTATTATCCTTCAAAGGATGACTGCCAACCTGAAAGGAATTTGAATAGCTGAGAACAAAGAAATGCATACTTAAACACCAAAAGAATAATGATAGCTTAAGAGAACAAAGTAAAGAATAAAGTGCCCTCAGTAAGAATGTTTAACATATGTAAGTAGTGAAAAATGATAGCTAGAGGTCTGGTCTTCAAATGGGCTACAACAGATATGAAAGTACAAAATTACTACAGTGCAAGCGTTGGGAGAATGTCAGACATGAATTGTCCTGATTCCTTTGAAGTTCTTCATGTCAAACCTCTGCTTAGGTCTTATCTTGATAATCATCACATATGTTCTGTGAGGAGGAAAAAAAATAACAAAACCCAAAATTACAACCCTGCCATATCCCCTTCCCCCCCCCCCCGCCCCCAACAAACAAAAAAAGACACCTGCATGAGGTACTAAATGAGAAGGGGAATCAGTTTGGAAGTTTGATTTCTGCCTCTGTTTTCCACTTCTGAATGATACTAATGTGAAAAAGAGTTAATGTTGTCTTAGTAGAGTGAGACAGAACCTAATGCTAGAAGAGGTAAGATAAAGTGTATTTTCATAGTCTGGGATTCCTTCATCAGAGGAAGAAAACAGATCAATTCTGGTCTCCACTTTCTTGAATGACAGTTTATATTAAGCTTACCAAAACAAGAAAATGATGCAAGGTTGGAAATTTGTGTTATTATCTAGTAGAGGCAGGACCTTCTTCTTCATTCCATTTGGTTAGTGTTGCCATTTTTCTGACTGCCAGTCAACCCATGAGGCCAAACTCATCTTTCGTGTAGTGGGTATGATTCTCTGAAGCTAAATTGACAGAAGGAAGTTACTCAAAAGTACAATTAAATCTGGTAAAAATATATCATAATCATAAGTCTTTTCCAAAACTGTTTTGTCCATCAGCTGAGGTACTCAATGGAAGGGCAGGTTATTCTCTGGTATGATAATCTGTCACTGTCTCTTCCCATTCTGGAAGTATGGATGGAAGAAGATCTCTCTCTTAATGGGCAAGGTATTATTAATGCTTAATTAGCACAAGGGTTACTTTATTTTTTTTCTGGTTTGCTCAACAATATACTTTATGTACATAGAAAAATGCCTCAAAATTCCATTAATTTTGAAACCTTATATACTAGTATGAGTATGTATAAAATGATATGCTAAACAACTTTCAGAATTAAACAGTCAGGAAGAGTATTTTATTTAGAAATATTATAAAAGCAGACTACAGATTTTAAAGTAATCTTCAACAACCTTAAATATAATGTGAATAAAAAATCTTTGATACTTCGATATTTACTTTTTGTTTCTATGTAAGGTAGTGTAAAAGACAAAATAAGGTTTAGGCATGTATCCATGACAGTGAAATCTAAATAATGTACAAAATTATGGCTTAATTTATATCAAAACCAGAAATGAGCAACTTTCTACTTTGCTTTCTATCTACCTGCGAACAAAATTCAAAATACATTGAATGATCTGTAGGAATCTCTCCCAGTCAAATTAAAACCAATTTAAGTTTGCTGTGAGATATTTTGTTCCCTGGGTTTAGAGGCTTAGCAGAGTATCTAGAATATCTAAATTACTTTAATTTACATATACGTGTGATATACACAGGCAAATTTTGATTAATGTTTACATTATTTATCTTACAGTGTACTTAAATCTAATAAGCACTTACACTAATCACTTCTGTGTCAGATATAGGGGAATAAACTTGAAAAGACTGAATAACAATAAGGATCAAGAAATTAACAAGGTCAAAAAATAGTCATTAAAAAGTAGAATAGATCCCTAGTGATACAGGTAGGGATGAATGAAAAATGTGTGTTAACAAAAACGGTGTTTAATAGCTAAAGCATTTCATGTTTATCAGAGAATCATAAAACTACGGAATCACAGAATGGTACTGTTTTGGGTTAGAAGGGGACTACCAGCTAGTCCAGGTTCCCTGTCATGGGCTAGGACTTGTTTGTCTAGATCAGGTCACTCAAATCTCCATCCAACCTGACTTTGACCACTGTGAATAATGGGACAGCTGCAACTTTTCTGGGCAACCTTTTCCAGTATTTCACCACCTTCATTGTAAAAAAAAAGGCCTTTGTAACATTTGATATAAACTGATATGTTTTTAGTTTAAAACCATTAACTCTTGTCCTGTCACTACAGGCTTTGCTAGAAAGTCTCTAACAAGTTGTCCCCAGAGCATTCTCCTCCCCAGGCTGAACTATCCCAACTCACTCAGCCTGTTTTCCATGGAGAGGTGGTCCAGCCCTGATTATTTCTGCAGCCTCCTCTGAACTACTCTAACAGATCCAAGTCTTCTTTGTGTTAGGGTCTGCAGAGCAGTACTCCAGGTTGGGTCTCACAGGTTCAGAGTAGAAGGACTGAATCACAACCCTCAACGTGCTGCCCACACTGGTTTTGATGCACCAGTATATGATTGTCTTTCTGGGCTACAAACCACTTTGCCAGCTGATGTACAATTTTACATCAAGCAGTATTACCAAGTCCTTCCCCTCAAGGCTGCTCTCAATCAATTAATCATCCAGTCTGCATAGATATTGTGGGTTGCTCTGACTCAGGTGCAGCACCTTGGACTTTGGACTTCGTTTTGTTAAACTTAAGGAAGTTCATGTCAGCTCACTCCTCAAGCCTGTCCATGTCCCTCTGGATGTCAACCCTTCATTCTACCAGATCAGCTGCACCAATCAGCTTAGTGTCATCTGCAAACTGGTTGAGGGTACTCTCAATCTCATTGTCTATGTCATTAAGAAAGACATTAAATAGTATTGGTCCTAGTACATGCAGAGGAGACAGAATTAATTACTGGTTTCCACTTGGTCGTTAAGCCATTGATTGTAACTCTGAAAGCAACCATCCAGCTGCATTTCTAACACTCCCTTTCTTGTCTAACAGTCCTTCTAGCAAACCTATATCTCTCTAAATTTGCAGCAAAAATGTTGACTGTATCGAAGGCATCAGAGATGTCCAAGTAGATGATATCTGTACTTCTTCCTTTGTCTACTGATACAGTCACTCTACCATAGAGGGTGAACAGATTAGTCAGGCACAGTTCACACTTGGTGAAGCTCTGTTGCCTATCTCTAATCAGCTGTCTCCTGTATGTTTTGATATGCCTTCCAGGAGGATCTGCTCCACAATCTTACCGGGCACAAAGGTGATTCTGACCAATCAGTAGTCCCCGGGTCTGTCCATTCTAACTTTTTATAAGAGGGTAAAATAAAGAAAAGGATGTTGTTTCCTATTCCTCAGCCACGGGGGATTTTGCCTGACTGCCATGATGTTTTGCACATAATGATGAATGACTTAGAAACTACACCAGCCAAGTCATTCTAGAACCTGGGATGCACCTACTTTAATTCACATGCCAATACCTTCTTTTGAGGAGGTCAGAAAGTTTAACAACAGTTGACTGCTTAATTTTTGCAGAATACCCAGCATTTAAGTATTTACAATCATTATTTCATATTCTTGTGTGTGATATAATTCTACATGTTATTTTTCTCACTACAACTTAGGAGGAGAAAGTAAAAAGTACTGAAGACAAGAGAGCAAGTGTCTTACACTCAATTGTAATAAGAAATATATAGTTCAATCACCTTGCCAAAAATGAAAAGCAGCCAGCATGGGAGGTCTAAGGTGGTCATCATTTCCTTTTATACCGGTAGATGTGTATTCATTTTATTTCTTCAGGGAAGATATCTTCCAAAGCCTATGTCCCAAAGCATGCTGAGTATTGACTCAAAGGAAAGAATAACACATATTGAATTGTCTCTTCCTTCATCCAACAATCTACGCTGAAAACCAACATTACTTGGCCTGTTGTGGTTTAATCTTCATTGGCCTCCAAGCTCCACACATTCGCTCCACTTCTCCCTGGTGTAATGAGGGAAACAATGGAAAAAGTGAGAAAACTATTGGATTTATATAAATACAGTTTAATAAATAAAGCAAAAGCCACACACATAAGCAAGAAAACCAAGGAATTCATTCACTGCATTCCAAAGACAGGCAGGTATTCAGCCATCCCTAGGAGAGCAGGGCTCCCACATATGTAATGGTTACTTAGGAAGACAAACATCTTCACTCCAAATCTCCCTCCCTTCTTCCTTCCTCCCTACCCCAACTTCATATGGTGAGCATGATGCCATCTGGACCGAAATATTCTTTTTGTCAGGTGGGGTCATGTGTCCCAGCTGTGTGCAATTCCAACTTTTAGTGCACTCCCAACTTCTAGTGCACTCCCAGTCTGCTCACAGGTGGAGTGGGGTGAGAAGTAGAAAAGTTTTTGGCTCTGTGCAAGCCCAGCTCAGCAGTAAATAAAACACCCCTGTGTTATCAAAACTGTTTTCAGAACAAATCAAAAACATGTCCACATACTAGCTATCGGAAGAAAATTACCTCAGACAAATGCAACGCATTCTATCCCTTATTTCATTCCATTTGTGTCATGCTTAAGTCCCACACTACGCAATACTTCCTCACTAATCAACCCTCCCTTCCCGTTCTTTGATAAAATATGCTACTATCATTCCTCTGATCTACAGACCACCCCATAAAATGTCTGTAAAATGTCCACAACTGGCCACTGATTTCCTTTAGTAAATTGTTTTGGGTTCTATCTGTTATGGTGGTCTCTTAGGGCAGGAGAGACGGTATGTTGTGTGACACCAAAGCCAGCTCAGGTCAGGGCGCAGCTGCATTTGCACTGTCTCATGTGAGGCTTGTCCACCACTGGTTCAGCTAATTCTTGTGCTATAGCAATTCCTATAACATACAACTCAGATTATGGGTTACAACAATTTAAAGGTCTCCATTCACAGTCTCCAACCCTCATCCCTTTGGGCTAGAGCAAAGGGTTTAACAATGCAATGAGGTCCTCTACTAACTTGACTAGAAACAAGAAAAAAAATTGCAAATGAACAAAACAAGAAACATCACACAGACAAAAGAAAAGATCCCTGTATCTTTCAAAAGACACAGTTCTAAACACTCCAGGAGGAGGTAACTGTTATGAATGATCTGATCCTTAAAGGTAAGCAAATGCTGATGCTGCAATGACTGAGTTTGAAATGATGCTTCTGTCCTTGGGCTGGAGGAAACTAGAGAGCTAGGAAGGTGTGAATTCAGTATGTTAAAGAGAACAGGCAAAAATAGACATCTGGCCTACACTGCTAAATGTCAACTCACATGGGCAAGCCCATTATCCCAGAAACTCTCATAAAAGGTCTAAGGGTACATAGCAGTGACACTATAAATTTCCATGGTGAACAATGAACGTTAAGATTGTAGTATTATAAACTCAGGGTTCAGATGCTTTTGAGTTGAGTTCATGGGAAGCTGAACACTCTCTGACAATAAATATAAATTGTCTGGTGCAGAATTATTGTGTGTCTGGTAGTTATAAATATTTCCTTTTTTTTTCTGTTGATATATAAAAATTTCTGACAATGTCAAAAAATTAGAGATTTTTAAGTCATAGACTATTTAGTACCTACTATCATGTCACAGCAGTTGAAATAAAAATAAAATTAAATGGAAACTCTGAAAAACTTATGAACAAAGCCTTTAATTTTTCTTAATATTTTTGAAATAAAGAACTACATTGACTGACTCTATCAACTGGGCTTCTGGCTTGCATTACATAGCTGTCTCCAACACTAATCAATACTTCAAGTTAACCAATACTTCAAGTGAAAGCTTTAGTGTACTATGAAAAATTAGGAAAAGTTGCATTTAGAGAAATTCTCCATGTCCACTACATAACACAAATACGAAAATGCTATCCATTTTTAATAATGAAAGGAGGAGACACACACAAGTTCCTATAGGAAAAGCAAAACATGTAAACCAATTAGGAAGATAATTTCCACCCTACAATTTTTGTTGTTGTTTCCCCAAACTCTGCCTTTGAAATACAAAAGCCTTCTGAGTCACCCTCATTGTAGTGAGACTGTTGCCAGAATCTATGGAGAAAAGCAAAGATAACTTGTGGTCATTGTCATGTTGGCTGTGTAGTAAAAGGAAACTGACTATTACAGCACATTTCATGAAAGGCACTGCTATGAACAGTTAAATTGATTTGTTGTCTATCTGTGTGCTTTTTTCACTAATCAGCATGGAACTATAGGATCTATCCATACAGCAAAAAAACCCCAAAGCCCCAAACATCACAATAAAAGTATCTGGAGTTCTATATGGCATACATGCATCTTGTGAAAAGTCATTTTAACCTGCTTATCATGGAAATAAATTATTCAAGATAAAAGTCATTTGAAATGAGAGATCTGGTTTTGTTTTGACATACAAGCACAGTTTACTAAACGCAGACTCTGGTATTTTGAAGAGCATGTAAATCTTTCCTACTGTGTTGTTATGATTCTCCTCCTCAGAGCTATTCAGTCAGTGTTATTCCTTTAAGCAATCTTAATGCAGGGAGAATTAAGTATAACAGCATTTTCTGCAGTGGTGACTTTTTGTTGAAAAGCAGGTCAAAACAAAAATGAAGAGTCTGCACCTGTGGAAAAATGTCAAGCCAAAATGTTTTGTAAAAATTTGTAAATTAATTCTGTGGTCTAAGCATCCTTAATTATTGTCATACAGACAAATGATCCTGATCAAAGTGAAATCTCAAGGTTTTTTCAAGATGGTCCAAAACAGACTTGGTATGGAAATGTGTCATCTACTAATCTGGGAAGTGATCCAAGAGGAAATGAATAAATCTATCAAGTAACTGTGTGAATAATGGACATGCAGGACCACTCAATAGAGGGAAATCTCATTCACCACCAGAGAATCACTTTGGAAACTTTTTAAAGATCATGCTGAAGTGTTAAAATATTCTGAATGAAAGTTTAACAGCAATTAAAATTTTAAAAGAATGACCTCCTCATTAAAATTAACTTTTTATCAATAAATTTACATTAATGTGTGAAATAAATACTGATAATTTCTTCACATGCTTTTTAACTCTCATTGGACCAAATGCAGAACTTGGTAAGGATTGGATGACAATTCTGGGATCGCAAGTTATAGCTCAGGCTCCATGTTTGTTAAAATTCTGTTTCCTTTTTCAACAAAGGCAAGGTACTCCAAATCTCAGAACTGATTCTTAGTCAACCCGGACTCCAGCCTCTGGCCATGATCAATACTTGATATGCAGAGAAAGGCTAAAGGCTTCAACAACACACCTAAGCATTTGGGGAATGCAGGAGGCATTAGTGAAGAGAAGAAAACTCTCTTTGCTTTTCTGAAGATCAGCCTAAAGCATAAAAGGCAGAAAATCCATACTAAATCAATTGCATGGTTACATTGTGTTATCATAATATATGTCTGTGCCATGAATATTTTCAGTATGTTTTCATTTATTTTATTTAACATCATCATTCTTACTTTAGCATCAAACCATGTCCTCAGTGTTTAAAAATCCCAGCTAAATTGCTGGCACTGATTTGTGAAAAGGGGAGCCCCATAAGGATAAATGGTCTGTGTTGATGTACCTGTGCTTACAGAGAGATACAACAGTAAGTGAAGATGTGCCTGAACTAACTATGGAGTCAATCATTTGGTATGTGCAATAAGCAGGTAGTTCCAGAAAGCTGAACAGGTTATGCAGAGTAGTTGCCTAGATACTGACCATACGCATTAAAAAAACATTTAGAACCTGGAGCTAAGTACTTTGTTAATAAAAATGCTGCTTGTTTTCATCTGGCAGTTTATCTCCTGAATGGCTAAAGAGACCTCAGGCCAAGTTACAAAGGAGTCTAATGGCCTTGCAAACAAAGTGCTAAGAGAACTTTTTATCCACAGTCATACAATAACTTCCAGCATGTTTGAATACTCCTTCTCAGAGTTAAATTCTTACCCTTGATGGATTTCTTAAGATTTGTGAAATTCTGCTATGAATCAACAGTGGCCATTTTAGTTTCACAAAGCATAAGACCTTCTTTATTGCCACTCTGAATGATTGCAGTACAATTTTGTAATGCTTGGCAGAAGCATTCAGATTTGTAAAGAAACTTAGAAAACCACATTGACCCAGAATGAGATTAATTTATGCAAGTATTAGTTTTAACTAAATGTACTCTGTAATGCTTAGATAAACTGTGGTTAATGCAATGCACAGAATAGAAATCCTCAAATTATTGCTGTCACTGTAACAGTAGTAAGTAAGAGAAACAAAATCCTTGCAATATCAGTTTTTATCCCTTTTTCATACCAAGAAAAATGGCACCTTTATTAAAAATGGACTGATGGAAGTTATGTCCAAATCCAATCTGCAATTGGACTCACTTTGATATCAGAATTTATATCTGAGCTTACACTGTGAATCACAGATGGATTAAATAGTGTTAACCGCTAAGATATAATTTCTTACATTTTTTTAATTAAAAAAATAGGAGAGTAACATCACTTTTACAGTTGCTGTTTAATATGATGTTAATAAACTTAATGACATTTCATACTTCAGAGTTTCCTTTAATAATCTGTCAGGGTCAGGAAAGAGTTGCCTTTGATGGACAATTTGGTCTCTGGAAGTGGATTTTTTCTCTGCTTTCCTCTGAGTCACATATCAGCCCTGACCATATCTGTACTTGGAGATGATAGATAGACTCTAGCAGCCACAGGTATGTGTCAGACATACCTTTCTTCAGTGCTTGAGAAAGGAATTTTCCACTCATTTAGATTGGCAGGACCCTGTAAAGGCCTTATATCTTTTGATGAATGAAACATGATTGACTTGCTGAGATAACTGGAACATATTGCTTCCTTGCCAACCATTACATGTGCCTTCATCTCCCTGCAGTTATATTTCCACAAACATTTCTCCTGACTAACATTTGTGTTTTGTATTATGTATATGGCTAATATCTCAAGAATCTATTAACATCCTTTTCCAAATCCAGAAAATAAGTTTATCAAGGCATAGGGCACTACAGACTCTCAAAACTAAAAGATACCCTATCATCAGTGAAATACAGGGTAGGAAGGGGTCTTGATAGGTCATCAAGTCCTGCCAATGGCATAATTACCTAATCTATTCAGCAAATGGTCATAATGTTTTGGAGTTTTCTAGTGAGAAGGAAGAAAGTTTGTCATGCGGAGAAATTATTGTATGTCTCTTGTACTGACACACACTAACAAGCTCCTTCTAATTAACTTTGATAACTTCTAGAGGCTTGAATAACATAAGAATCAACTTACTTGAAGCCAAGACATTTTTCTCAATATTTTGCATAGAATACCTCTCTTAGGTTCAACTAAGGGAAGATTTTTCCACAACGTTGTCTTTTTGTGACTTGTATGTAGTGCACAAACTACAGGATATTTGCTTATATGTGGTTGAATATTCAGATTTTCCCCATTAACTTTGGCTGATTTTTTTTTCCTCTTTGTTCTCTGGGATTATACTCCTGTCTATGTTAAATATCAGTCTGTTAACCTCAGACCAACTTTATGTGATCAACTTGATTTCTGATTTGTGCCTGCCAGAATAATTGATGTTGCTGGGCTGAACTCATGAAGCATTGAGCTTAATACAAACAAAAGGCATTTTCTCATAAGTTATAATCTATTAGAAATAAAATAGATCTCCTACTGGTTTCTTAAGCCCCATCAGCTAGATGAAAATATATATTTTAAAAAACCAACCAAACAAGAGAGGATAGACTGGAGCCAAATTCAAAAGTACAAAGTTATACTCATTTTACTGAGATATTTTCATCATCTGAGTATGTCTATCTGCATAGCTCTATATCTCTTATTTCTAAAATATGGAAACCACAGTGCCTCATTGCTATGTACTTACTCCTGGATAAGAAAATTCACCTTTCATGGTGTTGTTCTTGTTGTTGTTGCATTGCAAAAATCCAAACACTAAAAAATATCCATATGCTTATCAAGAAGCTTCCTAGATGATTACAAACTATAAAGCTTTTCCTCTTTGTGGCACTGCTGCATTGGGGCATTTCAAGAATATCTCCCTCTGTCCCTACAGTCATTTACCCCAGATAAGGCAAAGTAACTAAAACATAGGCAATCGAGAACAAGTGAGATTTATAGAATATTAAAGTTTAAGCCCATGTAGGCTACAGACAAAATGGGAGTCTCTGATTTCATATACAAGCGTGTTAATCACTGAAGGGAAAAGGAAATCTTAACTTTCCTCCTTTCTGTGGATATGCTTCCAAAAAAGAGTAGCCACAAATCCATCTTATGCAGTGCCCTATCCTGTTCATTTGCATTAGTTTTTGTTTAAGTTGCTTAAGAGAATCTACCCTGGGGAAATATCCAGTTTGGGGATCCAGATAAAGCCTGTTAGGTATCAACTTACACTGCACTGCACTGTCCCAGTACAAGAGGTAGAAGCACAATCTAGTTGCCTGGGACGTTTAAGTACAAATACACCCAGGGTAAAAAGGCAGCTGACCAAGAGCATTCAACACCAGAAAATCCACTTTAAATGTTTAAGTTCTGCAATGCAATAGTACATTTTAAAGCTCCACAATTCTGTGTAATGAGATACAAGAAAATTAGTGCTTATTCTGTCTGCTGCTGCTGTTATTAGCTTTGTAACTACAGGCAATTCTCAGAATCAGTCTCCTGCTCCATTAAGCTATTGTAAAAACAAGGGTGAAGCTTCTTGACTAAATAAACCAATATATTTGCTGCTTGCAGCCACTTCTGTAGGAGCAGACCATGACTACTACAGACATCCCCTTTCCCCCACTTCAAATTTCACACATATTGGAAGAAACATTCCATCTCTCTTCTCACAAAATTAAGGGTATGTGTGAACACTTGCAATTAAGTCTCATGGAAACTTTTATCAAAGAACTTTTCTTTCACCCTTGACTGTGTTTGTTTGTACAGAGGTGTGTCATCATCTTTCCCTCTCCTTGCAGAAGGGAGTATTGTGAGAAAGTTTCATGAGCTACAGTGTTTTTCCATTCTTTGCATAGAGTAATTCTTACAAACAATACTGTCTAGGAGCAATTCAGTCAAAGATATCTCAAGTCAAGCTTTTACCATGCAAATAACAGGAAGTTAGTATAAAACCTAATTAAACTTAGTGGCACAACCCTAAAATAGTAGGATTTAGCTAGTGGTGAAATCATTTATTTTCTGATAATGAATGATTTGGCATAAACCATGAGAAAATACTTCCATTTACAAATAAGTCAGGGGGGAAAAAAGAACTCAGAATAGAAAGTTGGCACTATGAACATCAGTGTAGCTTGAAATTCCCACACTCAAAGAGTTACCAGTAGCAGGTCTCTAAGTCCTGGGTTGCTTTCTCTTGTTACATCTCAAAGCTATTAGGGTGGGAAATATACTAACATATAATATTTCTCACTGGCTAAATAGCAATAAGTCTCACACAACAGGAAAAGAAAAATTGCCAGGCTACAATGCTGAGAAAGGAATTGCAATTTGGAATACATTGTTTCAGTAGATAAAACTGATAATATTTAATGTTGTAAGTTATAGTGGTTACTTATCAGGCCGAGGCATAGACTCTCCTCAGTTAACAAATTTACTTAAAAGCCAGACAGGAATATCAAGGTCTGGATTTTTTTTTTTTTTTAGGAGGAGTTCCTGTTTCTATATTTTGTCATTCAGTGCTACTTAAGAGATGGAGATCCTAATTTTTTCCTGCTCATGAATTCTCTTTATAATCAAGTTGTTACCAATATAATAAAAGACTATACTATTGCATGCATTAAATTCTCAATCTTCCATTGAAACATGCTTCCTAGTCCAGAGATGTGTGTCTATAGAAATTTTTAGAATGTGACACACTCAGTATTAATGTAATAATACTGTTGAACTCAATCCCATTGAGCTTGAAAGGTCATTTTCAATTAACAGCCTAAAGTGGAGCCACAAACTGTTCATGCTGTTCGATAAGTTGTTATTGTTCAGAAAACTAAGCCTTTTAATGCTATTACCTATAAAGATTTAGCCTGATACCTAAATCTGATTCATGTAATTGAAAATACTTCTTCTGAGGCAGATATATGTACCCATTTGGGCTTTAAGTTATATATCTGATTTCACCTAGATCATACAGAACTGTTGGGTTTAGGTACAGGCTATTTCCTGAAATTTTGCAAAGAAAACCAAAAATGTGACTTTTTTCATGATAAAGAGAGAATGAAAGGATCAGAGCAGATGCAGGCTTAGATTCCTTTGCTCCAAAAAAAATTATTAAAAAAAAATCTAGGCACGTGTTCCTGTTAAATATTAGCAAAAAGATTTTAGACTATCATCTACTCCTTCTCAATTCTTTTACCTATTCTAGAGCCAAATTGTCATGTTCCTTTTCTTCCTTTGTTTGCTTGTTTGTTTGTTTCTTGGGGTTTTGGTTTCATTTGGGAGTTTTGTTTCATTTTTTATTTTTTGTTATAGCCAACTGTTCTGTCTTCAGATTTCTACTAATAAAAGCAGAACTTGTGGACTAAAAAGTCACAAAAGGAAGGTGTGTAGGCTGCAGGAGTTCTTTTCTTTGGAGAACAAAATGTTGATAGCCATGAAAGTTTCAGTACTCATAAAACTCTTCTCTGAATTCACACTCCCTCACCACATGAAACACTGGACAAAGTCATCATAACTGATTACTGAGTACTAAATGAGGCAAATCCTGGTAAAGCTCATATGGCTAAGCAGATCATTTGGACCTCAAACAGCTGGTGAATCAAGCAACTGTGCCTGGGATAACCCATCCTGGCAATGGCTGCCTGCATGAGTCAGCCCTGCCTTCTGAGGCTGGGAGCTCTGGCACCAGCTCCCAAGGTCAGCAGGGATCTTTCATGAATGAGATTTCCTTTGCCCCATGAATTTCACCTCACCTCTCCCTCCAAACAGTGTTTTCTGAGTTATTCAAGTACACAAAGGAATCAGTCTTAAAATGGACAAGTACTTTATGGAAACCCAATTTCCACTTGCTTTCTGCAAGTACACTTACCCTACGGCATCAAAGAGTTAAAAAAAACACCTTTTTTTTGTGTTTTATGAGTTAGTCCACATGCTATTGCTCCTGCAATCATCCTTCAGGCTGTTTTTTTATTATTTTCTGCCATAATTTTTCTGGAGATGCAAACATAAAACAGGGTGTTTCAGTATTACATCAGTGAGTTTGACGATCATTTCTTGTCTTGAGGTAATAAAAGTTTGGTACATTTTTTTTTCTTAATGATTTCTCAATGTCTATGAAATAGGGGTACATAAAGGAGAGCACAGTTGTTGTTACATACATAGGAGAATTTTCAAGTTACTGCAGTCACTTGATTTAGATGGAATATGTGAAGTAAAGCAGCATGTCATGCAGTGCATCTGTAGACAATAGGGTACAGATATGTTTTCCTTGGCACTTTCTAAATGATTAAGTCATCTCAGTAAAGGATTCACTCTCCACTGGAGCATTCATTGTGTGTACTTTTCTGAGGAGCGTAACTATAATTTATGACCTGTGAATTAGTCTCATTATACTCCCATTGAGAAAGATATTTGTGAAAGTATATAAACAGCAAACTACTCCAGGTACTTCAAATTTTAGACTACAAATTCTACATTATCCTCATTCTCCTAATGCTATGTAACAACTAAGAAGTGGTTTTTGTTGTTGCATATGTCACAGGTTTTGTTATATCCAATACACTCAGATAAAATGGGATTGTGATATAATTTGTAAGAATGGTTAGAAGAAAATCACATATAGGTAATAGTATTTGCTCGTTTCATGTGACAGCTTACTGAACTTCATAAAATAGCATGTTAGAAAATGCTTGGCATGGATAGAGTGTTACAGTGTTGGGGTTTTTTGATAGTTTGTATTTAAATTTTTAAATAACGTTATTTGAATTTCTGATTTGTAAAGTCCAGCCTTTCAGTCTGAGTTACAACTTTCTTCCATTTCACATTCCACAACTCTTTCCTGTTTATCAACTCAGGAGTGAGCAGAATCTATGAACTCTTTCAGTCCCTGTGACCTGCTGTTCAGCAGTAGCTGTGCTGATGTCCCGAGCTTTCTTCACACACTGGACAAGAGTAAATATCAGCTTCAAAAATCCTAACTTACCCAAGTCTGCGGTTTACTTTATAGATGCAATTCTAATAGCACAGTTGCTGCTGTGTGGTCTATTTACACCAACAAGAATGTTGTAATTGTACTTGTTTCTTTCTAAATCATAAAGAAACACAAAAAATGGGAATTGTAGTGAGTGTGAGGTAGCCACAGGATAATTATATTTATTTTCATTTAAATACACATTTTGGGAAAAGAAGAATAGTTTACATAAAGGAATGTGTTTACTCTTGTCATGGTGGAACTGACTCAAACACCTCCATTGCTGTTAAGAAAGTGACCTCAGCTGGAATACTTTAGAGTGCTGATGCTTTGATAAGACTAATATCCACATTTAAAACATTATTTCAGGCAACCTTTCTCCTTACCTCCATTCAGTGTTTCCAGGACAGTTTTTTCTCTCTCTCTCTTTTTTCTTTTTTTTTTTTTTTAAATAAAGAGGTTTACTCAAAACATGAAGTGAAAGCAGCTGTGGTTAGTGGAAGAAGTAAAATCACAAATTACTTCTAAGAAGCCAAAATAAAAAAGTTTGGCAATTCATACTTTATTAATGTGACAGCCCCACAGAATAATTCTTACTAAAAGAACTACATCTGTGTTGTTGTTTTTTCCTTGAAAATGGAAGTTTCCTCAGAATTACTGCTTATTTCACCTTTCAAAATGCAATATGACCCCAGCCATGGTTTCTCTCCCCTCTCCTTATTGTAACTGTTCCAGACATTATTTTACTAAATGTCTCAAATTAAACATTCTCTGTCAATTATAGATGATAGAGATCTGCTAAGATAATGAGTATTACTACAATGCCTGCTTTAATTTCTACATTATAATCTCCAGACCTGAAAAACTCCAGAGACCTCTAATACATAAAATGCCTTTCAGCTGTGCAGGTGTGTAATTCATTACAAGTTGTTCCCCTCCCCTGTACCTGTCTCTTGCACACTCTCTTTCCTCTCTTTTTATAAAGCAGAAGAAGTTCTAAATGCCTTGGAATTGTGCCAACACCTCGGGGTTTTGCAGTAAGTTGAAATATCATTTAAAGTTTAAGCACAGTGCTGCTTTGAAAGCTCTGCAGAAGAGAGGAGAAAGAAGGAAAGCATGAACAGAAGGTCTATTCAAGGAGCAACAACAAAACGGTGACATTTCTGCAAATGTACTATTGCTAGAATTTTCTTTAAAAGGAAACAATCAGCATCAGAATGATTTTTGGCATCTCTCTGTAAGGACAACTGACCAAAGGACAGCAGCAGTTGAGTACAGTTTTCCTTCTTTTTTATCTTAGCAAAGTTGAAACATGCTGGACAAGAAAATGTTTGTTGAAATAAACTTTTTTCCCTGAAAGACAAACCTTTTGGAACAGTTTAGAGTTGGTTATTGAGTCAATTATTTCAGCAGTTAACTCTTCTGTTTGTTCTTCCTTCAAAGACTTTATTGCTACAAGACATTCAGAGTCTATGTAGACAACCTGAAACAAGACAGAGTTATAATATGCAATTTCTTAGTTTATGCTGAGGTCACATTTATAGAATCATAGTATCATTAAGTTTGGAAAAGATGTCTGAGATCATCAAGTCCATTCATCAGCCGAGGATCACCATGTTCACCACTAAGCCATGTCCTCAAGTGCCACATTCACACAACTTTTAAGTACTTCCAAGAATTAGAACAGGTGTGAAGAGGATCATGGAAGTGATTCAAAGCTACCTTTGTTAGTTTCCCTGGAAAGGCCATTATAGCTGATCTAAATTACACTAATTGCAGAAAACAGGTGGACATCTCAAACCTGTCCTGAAATTTCTGTGCATGCTTCTCTGGTTCTAAACCACCATTTAGAGTGGTAGAATCTTCAACCATCCTCTAAAGATAATTTTCTGTCTGGTATGTGGGAAAAGCATAAAGGGCCAAGAACGGAACTTAGGTGTCACCTCGAATCAACACTGTAATAGTTATTTCATGGAATAATGCTACAGAATAAAAGAGTAGAATGAAAGGCAACATCTAAAGAAGCACATATTACATGACCCTGAAGATGATGGTGCTCCTTTATGATTAGAACACCTGTATAATATCAGACATAGGCCTAACTTTCATCTGCTTCTATGGCTTCTAAAAAACTAGTCCTGCAATGCTGTGGGTTACATCTCTGCAGTGACCAGGGGACTCAAGCTATGCTGCTCTTGGGATTAATTGAGCTTCTCTGTTTGGTTTGCATTTGTTTTGGTTGGTTGGCTGTTTTTTTAAACTGGTTTGTTTAATTAAAAATATATTTTATTGAGAAACCTCTTGAGACTGCACATGGACTTTACATGAAAACATCAAAAAATGGACTGTTCAAAGAAGCAGGTAAAGCCACATTTAACTGTAGGTAACCCAATAACCTTTGTAATTTTACTTAATTATGCAAACAGGAAAAATAATGGCCAGTATGAAAACACTCATCACTCATGCTCACAACATGTACCCCTCCAGTGAAAGGAAACACTGCTGAACAGTTTACTAAGGTGATGTTTTTCTTGGTTTCATAATAAATGTCACAAGGTAGGGCTTCCTTATTATAGACTGGCACTCTCTGTAGTATATAACCAGTGCCAACTCATTAGTCTCTTCCCAGTTAAAACTATGAGTGGGGATTTTGTTTAAATAAAGACTTCAGGATTTGGCCAGACCTCAAAGCAAAACCTGACAGAATAACTCAGTCAACCTCTCTGTTTTTTTAAAAAAATCTGGTTTCAGTTTCAAAACTGTCTCTGGCACTTTCAAAACCTGTAAAGATTACATGTCATATGGGGTAGAAGACAAAAAATATGACTAATTTAAAAGAGCTAAATCAGTGCCAATAGATTGATTTTAAAACCAAGGAAGTCTTTATTTATCAGGTCTGTTATGGGTCTATGTGGCCTAAATTTGGGCTCTGAAGTTCGGACTAGGCTGAAGCTCTCAGCTGACTTGAGCTGGGCTGAGCTAACAGCTGACCTCTTCTAGCCAGTAATTTTGTATTCCATACCACATTATGACATCATCTCCAGGGAAGTAGGAACCAGTGTGGAAGTGGTTAAGGCAGTCGCTTCTCAGCCTTCCTCTTGGGAAGACACACGATGCTGTCCCAGGGGGGATGGAGAGGACCAGGCCCACCACTGGCTCACAGGGTACCTCAGGAAAGTAAAATGTGTTGTTCTGGGTCTCTCCTTTCTGCTGAATTTTGTCTCCCTGGGAAATAAGTTTTTTTCTTAA
Source organism: Pithys albifrons albifrons (assembly GCF_047495875.1). Lineage (NCBI taxonomy): Eukaryota > Metazoa > Chordata > Aves > Passeriformes > Thamnophilidae > Pithys > Pithys albifrons. Next base: position 57,869,142 of record NC_092497.1, on the reverse strand, counting down.
GTACTGTGTAGTGAAGACTGTAGAGTTTGTGTGTTCGTTAAGAAGTGGGGAATTTGTTGTTGCAGACTTGTGTGAGTGTATATTTGTGCTCTCTTCTAATTGTCTCTTCCTTTCTGTAAAATATATGTAGTTTTAGTATAAACGTGGTTTGAAGTGTTTTTTTTCTTTCCCCTCTCTTTTCCTCCCTTTCCTTGGTGTTAGGAGGGAGACTTTTCTCTCTGTACTTGTGGGGGTTGGCAGTTGCTTGTCTCAAACCAAGACAAGGTCTTGATCCAGTACCTAAATATATCACTTACTTCAGGACACTCATTTTATTGCCCAATTTTCAGATGGTGCTGGAGGTCACGTAAATTTTGGGCAATAGGCTTTCCAAAAACTGTGATAGCTGAAGGCCTGGGAGAAACAGCATCTGATAAGGTCCTGCACATGGCAATTTAAAAGTTTTCTGGATTGATAACTGATCACAGCAGTGATCCAAAATTTATATAGTAACCATAGGACAGATCTATAGTCTAGTTTATCACACACATTGCATTCAGGTGGCCTACAGATACCAACTTTCCTCATAATAGGCAGCACCAGGATGCTTCTGTAAAGGCTCTGTCAGCTACACAGCAGGGATTGAGAACACTTCTAGTGCATGCTAGTTTGTGCAGACCAGGGTGCACAAGACCAGGGGCAGGTCTGAGTTTCCTTAACTGGCTGTCTCCTACGTTTACTCATAATCATGCAGGAGTGTCGAGCTGCGTCCATGTAACCTGTGTTATATGGAAATTTAGGCTTATTGTGGCTCACATCTACTGTTCAAGTGTGTGTTTGGAATTAAAACTAGTGGGCCATTCCCTGTAGCCTTCAAGTCTTTACTTTTTTTTCCTCACACACCACATGTATACACCAAGTTCTACTTGGTTTTGAAGCCAGTCCACATGACAGGAAATTTTCTAAGGCTGAACTCTATACCCAGATTAATTTTACAGTAAAGTAATTACACCCAATGAACAATCATTAAACTGCCCAACAGAGAAATCTCTATAGCATAATCTGGCAGCTTCCTGAACCTCTCATAGAATCTAAGGGCTTCTTGACTACTTTTCTTCATCACATGTATTAGAGCATGTTAAATATACAGTACTTACAGCACCCTCCTGGAAAAGCTTGCAGGTCACAACTTGAATAGATGCACTCTGCTGGGTTAAAACCAGCTGGACGACCATGTCCAGAGAGGTGATGAATGGTGCCACATCCAGTTGGCAACCGGTCACCAGTTGTGTTCCCCAGGGCTCATTATTGGGGTCAGTCCTGTTTAGCATCTTTATCATGATCTAGAAAAGGGGATCAAGTGATCTCTCAGTAAGTTTGTGGATAACACTAAGTTGTATGGGAGTGTTGAACTGCTGAAGGGTAGGAAAACTCTGCAGAGAGATCTGGACAGGCTGGATTGAGGGCCAAAGACAATTATATGAGGTTTAACAAGGCCAAGTGTCTGATCCTGCCTTTGGGGCACAACAACTGCCTGCATCTCTACAGGCTTGGGGCAGAATGGCTGGAAAGTAGCAGGAGGAAAAGGTCTTGGGGATGCTGGTCAATACTGGCTGAACATGAGCCAGAGTGTGCCCAGGTGGCCAAGAAGGTCAAGGACATTCTGACTTGGGTCAGAAAGAGTGTGGCCAGCAGGATTAGGATAGTGATAGTCCCCCTATACTGAGGACTAATGAGGTCACACCTTAAATTCTGTGTTCGGTTCTGAGCCCTTAACTACAAGAAACACACTGAGGTGCTGGAGAGTGTCAAGAAAAGGGCAGTAAAGCTGGAGAAGGCTCTAGAGAGGAGTGGCTGAGGAAGCTGATGGTGTTTGGCCTGAAGAACAGGAGGCTCAAGGGAGATCTTATTGCTCTCTACAACTGCCTACAAGGAGGTTGTAGCCAGGTGGAGGTTGTCCTTTTCTCTCAGGCAACCAGTGCCAGGACAAGTGGACATACCCTTAAGATGTGCCAGGGAAGGTTCATGTTGGACATCAAGATGAATTTCTTCACTGAAAGGGTAGTTGACCATTGTCCAAGAAGGTGGTGGAGTCACCATCCCCGAAGGTATTCAAGAAATACCTGGATGTGACACTCTGTGCTCTAGTCTAGTTGACATGGTGGTTATCGGTCAAAGGCTGGACTCAGTGACCTTGGAGGTCTTTTCCAATCCAACTGGTTCTGTGATTCCTGTGCAGAATATTCAGGGGAGTTATTCAGGTGGCAGTTGCCTCCGTTGCAGTTTAGATCTTCTGGGCGTTTCAAAAGCGAGTACTTTAGTTTGACAGGAGAAATGTAAAAAATACATACATTTTGTGCCATTTGAATTACTTGGTGAATGTCATATCACAGTCCAAAGTTTAGTGACTTTCTTTATTTCTTAAATTACAAGTTTTCAAAAATACACTACTGATTTTGGGTGTGAGAGCATATTAAAATTAAAAAGGACATAGAAAATGTGAAAAACAAGGGAAGGACACTGCCAAACAAGTGGCTAATATTATATTCTTTGTCTAATGTTTATTTCTTTTGCATTTTTAAAAGTGTACAGTTAAAGGGATATGTTTAGAAGATGTGCAGGATTTGAAAGAGGGTTCTTTTTCATACTAGGAAGTAATTAATTGGAAGTTTCTTTTTAAGAAAAAAGCAATGTAGGTCACTAATCTAATGCAAGTACTGGTTAATAGTAAGTGGATAAGTTGAGGATATTTGCCTCATTCAAAGGACAAATACATATCTACTTTGAAAATTTATCAGTACATTTGGCACTAAGGACATCTTCTCACTGTTTAGAGAAAAGACATGCAATTAGGAGAACAAGTCAACTGATCTACTTTCTCCAGATGGCATTTCCCCCTGGAACTGTAACATATTTGTCAGGGAAGAAATTCTCTTTCCATCTCTATAGAGATATAGTTGATTTCGATTTCTAACAAAATCCTCAGTCTATCATGAACAGTAACTACAAACAAGAATCCAATGCTAATGAGTTTAAGGTGGTAAAGTGCATTGACAATCTCATGCATTTCTCAGTTTGTGAATACAGTCATGACAACTGTTGCATTTTCATAAAGTTGTTAGATTAACATCTCTGGAGACTTGTTTCTGTTTTCTTCAAGAACCTTTACCCATTTGTTTATTACCTGTAAATCTTTCCTTAATATAGTATTTGCTCATCATCACACACCATGCAATTCCACAACAGGTAGACCTCCAGGAAAAGGAAAAAAGGGAACACAAAAAAGTCAGGGTTTGTGTGACTTATTATTGTTCCTTCAATGGAATTTTTTCCGGAAAGGGGAAGGGCGAGGACTCTAGGAGGGAGGAAGAGGAAAGGACAAGGACAAGAGCAGAGTCTTCTGTGTAGGGACATAGGGCAATGCAGTAAAAACATAAGATATCATACCCTCATCACATAAAGAGCTAATTTGCTTTATAATGATTTCAAACTGTCAGTTCAGAAAAACAGCTTTGATTTCAACAGTGAACTCATGAGCTGATTTTTGGTTGTGGATATTTGTTCAGAGAGCTACTAAATAAATTTATAACCAAGCCTACTGAGCTCAGTGAGTGACAGCATGATCATCTCATTTTTAATTCTTCTGTTTATTTGTTTAACAACAGTAAAAAAAAATCAATCTATAATGCCTTGTCATGGAAAGACATCTCTCTTTCTGCATTAGCATCTCTAGCTCTGGGAATAGTATCATTAGTTAATTGAGATAATAAAATTGGCAGAAAGGGAAAGCACAAAATTATATGGTATGTCTTTGAACAACATTATTAATTGCTCTGTAAGGAGAAGCAGTTTTAAAAGTAGATGATGCATATAACCCAATAAGATAATTTCCAACAAAAAATGCAATGCATAGTATAACAGAATGATAACACTGCTATGTAATGCATAGGATACCAAGCTTTGCAAACTGTTGAAAAACTAGAATTCTCCAGATATTTTTTTCTATATTTTAGTGGCACAGACTATGCACATCATCGTATCACTTGAGGCCAGCATCCTCAGCACTGCTTATCTGTATATTTTATTTAAGAATATTCTGAAGACTTACTCTGGCTCCTGAGATGACCTCAGAGAATTCCTTGGAGGAAGGACTGAAACTGTCATATTTAAACACAATACCACTGTGTATTGCCAAGCCAGTTACCTTAGTTATGACTGAAAAGAGTACTTTACACCTTTTCCACACTTCATTACTTTCCAACTGTGACCTGTGCTCTGCTGCCCATCTGACCACAGTAGAACACTATTTGAAATAGTAACAAACTTTCTCCCCAAATTAATTCTTATGCTATGTATTAGGTCAGTGAAGCCTTTATGCAAGTTCACCATGCAAGTACTACTGTCTGCTCAGAATTCCCATGAAGACTTGCCTTTCCACTAGTTTGTAAAATATCAAGCTACATTCATATTGAGCATTCGAGAATTGCTGAGTGTCTAATGACTAGGCAACACTTCTGAAAATTCTGTCAAAGTTGGCTGCTTAGACATCCTTTTGCCTAAAATTAGACCTCTCCAGCAAAACCAAACATTCAGGCATGGTCACCTAAAGCCTAAAAGAAGCCTGAGACAAATACACAGCTGTGTGCATACTCAGAGAACACTGCTCTTAAACAAATGATGTTAACAACAGGCTGGGTCTTTATCTCCTCTGTTAGAGCACTTCCATTCTACACAAATATTTGTTGGGGCAAGTAGGAGCAACTGACAATTCCCATCTGTCAAATAAACTCACTAGTAGCAAGAGTATAGCAGGAGTAATTTTCCCTTCCTCTGTCTCTCCTTAGCTTGATGGATATTTAGTTGAGAGATCAGAAAGAACCATGATGGGATCAAGAAAATGGTAATGCTGGCTTATGGTAAACTTGGTGTCTATTGGGACATTTTCCCAGGTCATTTTCTGCCAAACTACTTTGCAGCTGGGTTTTCCAAAATACGTACTGGTGCCTGGGGTTGTTCCTTCCCAGGCGCAGGAATTTGCAATTTGTTGAACTATACGAGGTTCCTATCAGCCCATTTCTTCAGCCTGTTGAAGTCTGTCTGGATGGCAGTACAATCCTCTATGGATCAGCTCCTCCTCTCAATATTCTATCATCAGAAAACTTGATGAGCATATACTCTGCCCCATCATCAGCCTTCCCTTTTGAAAACATACCAAAGGTTGTCAAGTCTTATGTTTTTGAATTGAGTGTCTCACTGCAGTAGAATATTTAGTATCCCTTGGCCTTTCCCTGAGTATAGCTTTCAAATGTCAGATCCAAGGCTGCAACAACATACCCCTGTCTCTGTCTTCTGCTTCCTAATGTCAGAACGCAGCCTTTGAGAAGACTTTACTGAACTCCGGGAGCTAATTTTTCACCCTTGAGCTATACATGGTCTCATGTATAAGAGGTCTCCATTACCATCCAGGTAATCAAAACTACAACAACGTTTACTTCATTTCAGAAGTCTCCTCCACATTTCCACAATTTTGTTTCTCATTAACAATTCTCAGTAGTTCTTTTAAGTTAAACTGTGCATTGCTTGATGCTTCCTACTTACCTGAGCACAACACACTAGGGAGACAACATGTATAGGTGCTATGTAGGCAAAATAATTTAGTAGATTCCTGGGTGTGCTGGTTTAAAGGTGAACCAGCAGGGGAAATGAACTCACCATGAGAGAGATTATAAGTCAGAGGCTAAAATTTAATAATAATATTACAATAAATACACTGACACAAACGGAAATTGCTTTCAACTCACAAAACCCAGCAGTATAACCCAGTGTCCTGGGGCACAAACCCGAAGTGGTTTGTTAGCTCTTGTGCTGAGACCCACATGGTTCCCCCAAGTCCAAAGCAAAAAGAAGTGAGAAACCTGTTGGTGCAGGCGAGGGCTGTAGTCTGCTCAAGAGTGGTGGTCTCCTCCTGTTGAGGTCCTGCTGCTCCTCTGGATCTGACGAGAGGCTCCCCAGGTCTTCTTACCCACCACCTATGTACCCTCAGGGAGCACCCAGTCCCTTCCCCTGGGTGGGGACTCACACAATGGGTGATTAACTCTGGGAGCCAGGGGGTATTGTTGAACTGTTGATGGGCCATTAGCAGCCTCGCCCCCCCCCCCCCCCCCCCCCCCCCCACACACACACACACTGGGTGTGAAGGTGCTAATGTCTCCCTGGGCAGCTGCTGCTAATGGTCCATTGTCCTTGGGAAATGAATAGAGGGGGTAGAATACACAGCTTTGATCACCCACACACAGTGTTAACTGGTCCCACCTGCTGAACTAGGACACTGGAAAACATTAAGAGGTGGACATAATTAGAGCAATTTGAGTTCTAATTTTAGAGCATGCACTGGACAGATATATACCTACAGTAATACTTTAAAAAACATGATTTTACCTCTGTGGACTGTAGACTGAAGCAGGGTAGAAATGAGTCACAGGATATACTCCCTTTCAATCTTGTTTATGATCTTGATGACAAGCTTCAGTAGTCTATTGCAGGACTGAGATAGTAAAAATATATGATAGTACAAAACAGGACGATGTTAAGAAGGCCAGAAAAATTATAACACATCATGTTGGATTTTAACTTTATTCCTTCAAACAAAAGTATAACCTGCCCAAATTTGTTGGAGATAGGTCTTGCTTTATAATACAAAACAAAAATGTTCATTTTAGGCATAAAACTACAGAAAAGAAAAAGTGAACTCATATTCTGAATTAAATATGGGTTTAGCTTATTGTTTCTTTTATAAAAATAACCCGTTTCACATTTCATGCTCCCAAATTATACAGTTCATGCCTCGAGGTAAAAATGGTACCAATGGGAAGTCATTTTTGTTCTGTGTTTTTATGGGAATAACAAATCAAAACCAGGCAAGTGTTTCAATTTCAAAACGTTGGCTTTGTTGTTGTATATCTGCTCAACTTTTGAAATACTGAAGTATTATTAGCCTGGAGTTTGCACTTATATTCAGAAAAGTTATCAGGTTCGGATCCTCAGCCAAAGTGCTGATTTACTTTCCAGTGACACAATTGCTCTGTCTAGCTTTTTGCATTTCTGTTTTCACTTTTTATTTTCTCCCCAAATTCTACCTCTGCCCCAAGAAATCTTGTACATGAGCAGTATAAAATCTTTGTTGTACAAATGTTGAGAAAGACTATAACTGACAAAAATAATAAAGTTTCAATGGTACATATCTGAGTAATAGTAATGCATTAAAAGGAAATATTAGGATTTTCTTCTTCTTTCTTTATTTTATTAAAATTTGCATGTATTTATTTTTATGTTTCCCTTTAGCCGAGCTAGTAAAAGCTCTGTGTGGAACATGTAGATCTAAAGAACTGACAAGTGCTACATAAAATTTAAAAGTGAAATTCAAAGCTTTTCTTAGAGGAACTTTTGAGATTCCTTATGTGTAATACTTTCAATTTTAAATAAAACATTTGAAAGTAATATGTTCTTTCATTGCTTGCCAAAAGTAGGATTCACTTTTCTTTTCCAAGCTGAAGTTTCCACAGTGCCTGAAGCAGAACCTAAGTGTACTGACTCTCAGAATTGAACTCCTGTCAGCAAATAAGAAAAGTTAAAAAACAAAAGTCTGATGTGGAAATGGATATAGGGACGGTGCAGAGAGAAATTTGTTAGAAGAACAATGATGGAAAGAGTCTAGAAAGCAACTTCTTTCCCAGAAGTTAAAACAAAAACATGACGAACATTCTGTAATCTAAGTCTGTCACAAGGGCTCATGAAACTAAAAAATACTTTTTATCATTCTATTGTAATATCCAGTTCATATAGACAGCATTAGTGGAATCAACAGAGTATGCTAACTAGAATTTCTGACTTGTCTCGTTTATTAAAAACTATACCCAGAAATTACATTAGTGCTGGAAAATTTATTCCTGAAACTCAGGAATTGTCTGTATTATTGATACCAAACAACCCTCAATCTTTTCTCACCTCATCCTTCCTCACTAAAGCAGAATAAATATTTTTAGTTTTCAGTTTTCTGTACTGTGTCGTTTTCTTCAAGAGCAGTTTCTTCTATTTTTGCTCTTTCTTATCCCACCTTGCCTATTTCATGGCAATATTACATAGCGTTGTCCCTGTAAAGTTCAATAGAGACTGTGAATGTTTTGTACTTTACATGTCTGGACTGATACAAGACACCAAACCACTGAGGGGACAAGCTTCTTGGTAAGGAGACAGAAGATTTGTGTTTTCAGACACAGAATGATACCATCATTTTTGAAGACAGGAACCCAAAAGAATAACATAATGGGGCAGTTTGTCCATCAGGTCTCCAAACTACTCAAATTTCTAAAAATTCAGGAAGAACCCACTTCCTACCTGTCTTCTCAGACCCAAATCAGAGAGACTGCCCTTCACCTTAGGGAAATGTCTGGGATACACCAACAAGGTACACTGCAGTGCTTCTGTAGGGAGATATGGATGAACTCCGAATTCTATAATGGGAGACACCCAGAGTTATAACAAGCTGTGCTGGTTTTGGCTGAGGTATAGTTAACTTTCACCACAGTGGCTGTTAAGGTTTTGGTTTTCTGTTGAACACAGAGATGACAATATGGAGATGTTTTCGTAATTGCTGAGCAAGGCTTACAGAGAACCAAGGGCTTTTCTGCTTCTTGTACTGCTGGAGAGGAGAATGGGGGTGCATGAGAGTTTGGGAGCAGGCACAGCTGGGACAGGTGACCCCAACTGACCAGAGGGATATTCCAGACCCTATGACATCATGCTCAGTATATAAAGCAAAGGGAAGAAGAAAGAAAAGGGGAAGATTTGGAATAACAGTGTTTGTCTTTCCAAGTAACCTTACCTTTGATGGGACCCTGCTCTCCTGAAGATGGCTGAACACTTGCCTGCCCATGGGAAGTGGTGAATCAGTTCTTTGTTTACCTTAGCTTGTTCAGCTTTTTCTTTCCATATAAAATATCTATCTCAATGCAAAAGTTTTGTAGCTTTTGCCCTTCCAACTTGCTCCCTGTTCCTGCTGAATGGGGAGTGATCAAGTGGCTCGTGGGATTTGGTTGCCAGCTGGGATGAAACCATGATACATGCTCAGCTCAGCTCAGATCACACAACCTCATTCTTGGTAAAGGCTCTTCAGTCTCGGTGGAGCAGTGAGTGAATGTGGCTACAAGGCTCTATAAAAGAAGTGATGGTTAATTCTTGTAGGAGTTACACTAATTATCTCAAGTGAATCCAGTGAATGTTAACAGAGACTTCACAGTGTTTTAAATTAATAGCAAAAATCTGATATGGGCATCTTCACTGCAGAAAGTGCTTCATGGTTATTTAAACACAAGACTTACATAGATGAGTCCAGTGAATAGGCTTCACAATTAATATGTGGTAAATGTTATACCCTTCTGCTAAAAATAACACATTCATCTGACAAGGAAGAGTGGAATTATTCCATTTTCATTCATACTAGTTCAGCCTGTCTACAATTCCACCTCTTTTTACTGTTTCACTGTTCAATAACACACTAATAAAACATGTTCTGTCACTGGGTTTGAGCAGGAAGGCATCTCTGTTTTTGTTCAAATATGAATGCATTTATTGCATTAAGCCAAGCTTGTTTCATATAATGAGCCTGAACACTACTCCCCTCTAGAGAGGTAGTTACTTTTACAATAATTCAGCTATGAAGCTTTCGTCATGGAAACAAAGGTGAAAGATGAGGAGTAAAATGCATGCAATAATTTAATACAGGGGAGAAATATCACGATCACTTTTTTTTTCCTTTTTTCTTATTTTCTTTTTTCCCCTGATGTGGACTATTTCCTGATGTTGTGCCAGCTACATAGCTTGCTCTCATATGGTTGAATTTATAAATCTAATTTAGAAATGGACCCTGTTGGTTTCCCATTTGCTGTGTTTTCATAATGTTGTCATCCATCTGACTCTTGGTGGCATTTATATTGCTATAAAGTAGGGATCAACAAAGTCCATTCTTTAAATTAGTTTTGTCATCTAAACTCATAATTCTGATGTGAGCAACTCAGCCAAAGATGTCTAATTTTATCAATTTCATTCAGTGCCCTCGTCAGAGTTTTACACAGACCAGGAAATTTGGCAAAGAGATTAGCCCAGCTGTAATTGAAATATATTACATTTCCTTCATTCAATGGGATTCAAAATGAGAAACATTTGGCAGTATCAAAGAATTCAATGAGAAAATAAAAACTTGAAAGAGAGAGTTTTTGTTGTTTTGGTTTTTTGGTTCTTTTTGGTTTGGTTTGGTTTGGTTTGGTTTCTAATGCAGGAAACTTAAAGAAGGGACTAGTATGTGAAAAGTTTGTGAAGAATTAGATTTAATTCTGCACATGTCAGATTAATGTATTTTATATTTCCCATAAAAGAATAAATCATGTTCAATCACCTGACTATTTTACAAAAATAAAAAACCAAACAAAACAAAACAAAAACAAAACAAAAAACTAAATGTGATATCAATGTGTCATATTTTTATAAAGTTTTACTGGCCACAAAAAAAAAAAGTGCATCAACATATCTACAAATTTTTCTATTCTTTGATTTTTTCTATTTCTGGAATCCAGTCATATAATGGGTATGTTCATTAATTAGCAGGTTGGTTGTCTATCACAGCATTTGGAGACTAATATATTTTATTTAGCTGATTGTGGGTATTTGGCTGTTTATTTTGACTTGATGCTAATCAATAAGATTATGATTACTGTTGTTGGTTTTTGTTTTGCAAAGCCACTTCCAGTGTTTATCTGGAGGATTCATATTTGGTGAAGTCACACCTCAAAGGATATTTTAGTAATATCTTTCATCATAAGCTTTTTTATAATTGATGTAAAATGTGTTAACTGGTAAAAAGGCTGGATATAAAAGAAAACCACCAAACAAACAACTGAAAAAACCTCAATGAGAATTGTGTAGATAACCTGAGATTAATAGCTGGCTTTATATCTGATACTTAATGTTGCTAGACAAGCAGATTTGAGCTGTGTAATTTTAGGAGTAAATTTCAGGGTTTTTTCTTAAAATGTTTGGCATTGTGAGGTCTTCATTTTTTTTTAATCAATAATCATTGTTAACAAATAAATAAATAATAAAAGCTTCTATAAATATGCCTGAACCTGATATCCTTATGTCTTGGTTTGAGGGGAAAAAAACCCAAAATGTTTACCCACAAGGGGAGGAGGGGGCCTTCTCCACAATAATCATGCCACTCTTTATCAAATTTAAGAAAAAAAAGGAATTTTAATATAAGAAGGATAACTGTTCTTAACTGATATGTATATATATATATACATATATATATATGTAAACAGACTAGTGCAAACCGCTTCCCCAACACCACGAGAGAAAGGAAAAAAAAAAAAAAACAACAACAAAACCCAGCAGGTTTTTCCTCCGGGAGGAAAGTTATACTTAGGCAGTGTCAAATGTCACAGTCTGGCTGGCTGCGGAGTGAGTTTCCTATCCCTCTCCGGTGAGACAGATGAGTGATGAGCTCTCAGATGAACTCTGTGTCTCTTGCCCCAAATGAAGAAAAAAGAAAGTTGAAAGTGGGGAACCACCACATGTCCTGAAAAAGCAGCTGCAAAACCTCTCTCTCTCCCAGGTCACTGCCCCAGCCGGGGCAGGCTGGCCGTGATGGTGCAGGCAGTGGTGAGACTGGAGCAGAGGCCGGGCGCCCAGACGCAGGAACCAGGAGAAACAGCCGCGGCGAGGAGAAAAACAGCATCCCAGCAAGAAGCCCCAGCAATAGCCAGCAGAGCAGCCTCCCTCCTCAGCCGCATACCACCCCCCATTCCGCCGAGCTAAAAAGGGAAAAAATGTCCCCAAAACCAAAAGAGACAAACCTGCCCCCACCCAAGTGATCAGCAGTTAGCTACTTCTTTTTGTTAACTGCTGGCATGGGCAGTTAGTGGCAGGAGAGAGAATTTACATAATAATCCCAAACTACAACACCTTAAACAGCTGGTGTTACATATAATTTTTTGCCTAGGATCTCCTAGAATGTAGACCAATGCTTGAATTCAGGAACATTCATATTCTCTAAAATTTCATATTAACACTACATCTCATACTCACACTCACTTTCTTGAAAGATGAGGCATCTGAAAGTAATATAGAGTTTTATTATTGTATATGATCAGTTTGAGATGGAATTATGGTATAATAAGTCTCAGGGCTAACACACCAATTTCATACTAATACTTAAAATCCACATTAATATCCACTTAGCCAATAAAGTCACTCATTATTTCAGTTACTGGCTTTCTCTCACTGAATTTTCAACAAGTGGAAATGGAAAGAAAAACAAAGTTAAAACACTACCACTCTTCTATAAAACTCCTGTAAAACCTTGCAGAAACAGGAATCCTAAATTACAGTCTTCAGATTCTTATGGTATTAGATTTAAATTCCCTCTTTGTGTAGGCACATTCCCAAGCATAAGGCCATGAAGAGCTTCTACTGCTGATGCTGATGGCATCCAAAAAACTGCAGAATTTGAGAACAGTCTATGAAATTTAAAAGAATCATGCATTTCAATCTGTTCCTGGTCTGACAACACATGTAAGCTCAGGGTTAACTGTAGCCAGAGCAGTCAGTTACCCTTACAGCTTATTCTGACAGTTAGGCATGAGTTTAAATATTGTGTTACAGGGGACTCCATGTTCTCCTATGGAAGTAGGGTAAACATAGACAAATTGGTGACCAGCTTAAACTGGCAACATGGATAAGGGAGTGCATTGGGGAGGCTTGTGTACAACAGTAAATCCCCTCAGTATGAGCTGAAGTTTCAACTCATGGCCCAAATGTGGGCTGAAAGGTGGGTCCCTCAGAGTGCAGCTGTTCTATCTGTATCATCGAAAATTTGACATATGATCAAATTGGCCATGGACAACCCGGTAAATGTGACTTCCTGGAGAAATTCTTCCAAAAATTTGCGATGAAAGATTAAAAAAAACAGCCACAGAAAGCCACAGAGACACTGAGTTAAATTTAGTCTTGGTCTATTCCCAGTGGAGCCAGTTCAAACAAGCCCACATTTGGACCATCTTTACCGAGCAAGTCTGGGGAAAAAGCTTAGTCTTTAAACTGGTACTTATTAAGTGAATGACATTTTCAATCACATCAAGGGCTTAATGGGGTTAAAGACATTCTGAGGAATTATGGTTCCATGGAAAACTATGGGATCTTGCACACCTTTAAGCTCATGCTAGTTCATAGAGAACTTGGGACTTTTTGCTTTGACTGCTGAAGAGGATTTAGTGTGGTAGAAGGTATTTTTAGATCTGCTGGAAGACAGATGTGTAAAAAGTCAGATATGTGACTGCAATCAGAGTGGTGGATATGTATCCATACACAGAACTGGAGTACAAGGGCTTACGCAATGTCTACAGGTTCTTCATTTTTACCTGTAAATCCTGCATCTGAAAAATCTCCAGTTTCTTCTAAACCCTGACTACTACTTATACTTATCTAGGAAAGGTGGCTGTACTTTCATGTGATTTGCAAAGCAAATGCTAAGGAGGAATTAGAATGAGAGTTCAAAATGAGAGACAATTTGCATTTAGGGATGTGGTTAATTTCAGGCATATGCAGTCTAGAAAATCACATCCCATGAATCACACATGAGTCACACCACCTTCTCAACAAAGCAAGATTTCTCAAGAGGAAAATTGACTGCAATATAAGCAAATATAAAGATAAAATATGGAAGATAGAACCTTTCAGAATGATGATCTATCACTTTTTTCTTTTTTTTTCTTTTTTTTTTCTTTTAGTATGATTTCAAGAAAGCCAGAAGCTCAGGTGAATGGGCAATTAACAATAATGGGAAATGTCCACTCAGCTATAGACCAAATTTTAATTATTCCAAGATTTATGCCAGGCACCTTGCTTGTGATGACCCCTGGAAATACCTACAGCTGTTGCTGCAATCAAGAACATGTTCACTATTTGCTAAGTCTTCACAGGTAAAATAAAAATGAGATAAATCATAATTATGGCTATGATCAGGGTATCTTAGAGCTGTGGCCTGGGAAGCTGGGAATGACATGCACAAACGCTGACACAGACACACTTTTCCATTGAATTGCAATAGGTACTGTGTCTGGTGCTAACTATAGCCCATTATTTGGGTAGCCATAAGTTCCAGATTATTGACCTAATCATTTAAAAAGAACTTTTCACAGCATTAATCCCATTTAAATTTAAGATGGAAACATTCAGAAGAAGAGAAGCCCTATTAGCTACACAATGTGAAGCAAATGGGGACACAGAATGCAAGTAAGTTAAAATCTGAAAGGGGAACATTCTGTAGGCATCAGTTAGCTAATTTGTATCAAGAGAAGCAGCCATTTACTTCATCATCTTCCTTGACAACATAGCCAGAATCATCTGAGACTGAAGTCAATATCTATATTTAATAAAGTGTCATAGACACAAGCTGAAGATACACAGTATGAAAAACATTTTGAGATAGGATATGTCATTATATGAAATAGTGCCAGATTCTCATATCTGATCAATCTTAGACATTTAATTTTTCTGAAGTAGTTGGATTTCTATGGAACAGAACTGTTCATGGCTGCATATGTATTATCCATATGTATAATAATAAATACTATTGTTAATATATCACAGAATCACAGAATCATTTAGATTGGGAAAGACCTAGAAAATCAAGTCCTGCCTTTGTCTGGTCACCACATTGTTAACCAGACCAGAGCATTAAGTGTCACATCCAGGCATTTATTGCACATCTTCAGGGATGGAGACTCCAATCCTGTGCTGCCCATTTCAATGTGCCTAACCACTCTTTCGGAAAATTCTTCCTGATGTCCAGCCTGAACCTTCCCTTGCATATCTTAAGGATATGCCCTCTTGTCCTGTCACTGGTTGCCTGAGAGAAGAACCCAACCACCACCTGGCTACAATCTCCTTTCAGGGAGGTGTAGATAATGATAAAATCCCCCCTGAGCCTCCTATTTTCCATACTAAAAAACCCCAGCTCCCTCAGCTACTCCTGATTTGGCTTAGACCCTTCACCAGTTTTGTTGCCCTTCCCTGGAAATGTTCAGTGTACTTTCTGAATTCAGGGGTCTGGAACTGGACACAGGATTTGAGGTGCAACCTCACCAGTGTTCACCTGTATTCACCAGTGTTGAATACAGGGAAAACCTCACTTCCCTAGTCCTGCTGGCCACACTATTTTTGGTCCAAGCCAGAATGCCACTGGTTTTCCTGGACATCTGGGCACACTGCTGGCTCATTTTCACCCACTGTCAACAACATTCTGAGTTGGAAGGCACTCATAAGCATCATTGAGTCCAACTATTAAGTGAGAGGCCTCTACAGGGATCAAATCCATGACCTCGGTGTCACTAGCACCATTCTTTAACAAGCTGAGCTAATTTCAGGGATATATGTCATTCATTAGCAGTATAAATGTAAGAGGGAACATTAAGTCTTTTCAATAGCATTGAGTTTTATATTTGCTAGTTCTTGAATAACTGATTTTGATTTTTAATATTTTGTGTGATTGTACAGAGTCTTACTGGGATGGAGCTACTTTTCTGCATAGCAGCCCACATGACACAATGTTTTAGAGGCAGTGTTGGGATCAAGCAAATGTTCTAGCTGCTACTGAGCAATGCTTGCACAGCATCAACACCTTTTATGTTTCTCCAGCTGCCTCTCCAATGAGTAGGTTTGGAGGGGACACAACTGGGACAGTGAACTCAAAGTGACCAAAGGGATACATTCAGTAGTCAAAGCTCAAGGAAAGGAGGTGAAAGGGGGACACTCATGGTTATGGTATTTATCTTCCCATACAACTAATACACATGCTGAGGCCATGCTTTCCTTGAAATAGCTAAACACCTGTGGGGAGTAGGGAATGAATTCCTTATAAGGTTTTGCTTCCACAAAGAGTTTTCTTCATGTCAATCCAGGAGTCTCTCACTTTGTCCTTCTGATTCTCTCTCCCATTCCTGTGGGAAAGTGGAAAAATGACTTGTTGAGATCTTAGCTATGGTATGGCCTGTTGAAGTGTGAAAGCAGGAACTCCCAAAAATAAATTCTATTGCCCTAACTCCACTATTCTGAGTTGGATAGGAAAAAACATACTACCTTACCATAAATCAGATCAGTCATATACATACATTAGAAACCAGGACAGCTCTATTTAAGGACTTAGTGCCTTGAGAAAAAAAAATAATTCATTCTAGTTTCCTTGTATGTATGTATGTATGTTAGGATGCATACAAAACAACTAAAAATGTCATGTGATTGTGTTTCTAAATGAAACTGAAAACATAATCAGCCTTTCCTTTCAACTTTGCATTTTGTGCTTTGCCAACGCATTCCTAATTTTTACCTTAGTGAAATAAGTTTTAAAACCACATTATCAGTCCATCTCACTCCTACTGAACATATTTGCTCAGGTTTAGCTCTGTTGAGTACACATCCATCTCTCCATGCAGGACAATTGGAAATACATGTAAAATAAACCTTTCTTTGAAAATATACAGAGTGAGATTCCACTTGTAGTTTTCTGTTCTAAAAGTTTCAGCAAGAGTCTGAGATTTGGACTGTAAAACTTAGGATCTATAAAGCCTACTAGCTAGCTAACTATTTAAAGTGAGGGATCACATGTGCTTAAATTTTTTGATTCAGAAATGTCACAAGAATGTCTATCCTAGGAAGAAACAGAAATAGTTCAGAAATTGAAGGACATTTGTATTATATAAAAGAACATGTTTATAATTGTAGTGTGAATATCACAACATAGTTTAATAACTATGATTAAAGTTTACAGGTTATTAATAACCTAAAAAAAGAAAACAAAACATGGCAGAGACATGAAATGCAGTTATATAAAAAAGGCCAAAAATATACTGAAAGACCAGGAATAATCGGGGTTGTTGTCTGGCATTATAGGAGAGTGAAGAGTGCATAAGATATGTTCTTTAACATATTTTTTAAATGATCTGAGAGAGTAAATAAGTAAAGAGACATTCTAGACAAATCTATATGATGAGCTTAACTAACTACTGGCATAAACAGTTCCTTGGAGAGTAATGAGTCATAGAGATATGATAAGAATACAAGTGCAGATAGAAAATAATGACACATTTTGAAGTCATGCTAGATAGTATGTCTAGGAAAAAGTAATCCTTAAAATGTGATTAAAAAAACACACGAGAGTAGAGAAACTGAAAGAACAGGAGAGCTATTAAAGATCTGAGGAAGATGGCAGACAAAAATTTAGATATGATTTCACACAATATTGTGGTGAAATGGCCAGCTCCCTCTCACTGACTCTGTTCTCACCTTAAAGTAGGTGTAAAATGCCCTGTTATGGGTTTAGGCAGGTGGGCCTAAACTTAGCTTTTAAAGTTCAGCTAGGCCTAGGATTGTCAGCTGATTTAAGCTGGGCTGAGCTAGCTAACAGCTGACTTCTTCCAGCCAATAATATTGTATTCCATACCATATTACATCATCTCAAAGTGTGTAAAATCCAGTGTGTGGGAGTGGCTTAGTTAGTTCCATCATGGCTGCACTATGAGGAGGACATCTAGCAGCTCCTCTACTATGCTAGGCCCTGCTTCTGTTGCCTCGCATTTTGTTTGCATTCAGGGAAGTAGAAATATTTTGTTGTTATACTTTCTCTTTCTTGCTGAGTGTCTTTTGGAGTGCTTATGAATTTAGAGTAATGGGCTTTGTATTAATTGGGGAGTGGGAAATTATTCCTTATTATATATGCATAACTTGTGTAAGTGTGTGTTATATTGTAGTTCTCTCTCAGTTTTCTCTTCTCTGTATAAAAACATGTAGTTAGTTTCAGCATGAACCTGGTTTGAAGTGGCTTTTTCCCTCTCTCCCTCTTCTTTTTCCCTTGGCTGGCTGGGGGGAGGAGGAACCCTTTTTCTCTGTCCTGGACAGTTGGCGTTTTGCCAGCTCAACCCTGGACATGCCCTTACTTAATGTAACAGTAAAACAGACCCACAAAAGAAGAAACTAACAACTCAAAATTATTTTCAAATAAGTTAAATATTGCAATATCATTTGTTACCTTTCAAGGATAATCAGAAAGTGATAAATACATCAAAGGAACCATCAACCCTGCCAGATTTTGGAGCAATATCACACTTGGAAACTTTATCACCATACTTCTTAGCAATGAAACTACATGTGCATCTAAAATAATCAGACGAAGATGACATTGGAGCTAATACAGGTTACTAACACCAGGAAGACAAGACTGCTACTCTGTCATAAGCTTTGATGAGATTCTTTGTTAGGTTTTAACACTCATGGATGGAGGAATTGGCAAAGCAGCACAAGTGACACAATAGCTTACATGGTTCCCTTTCAAAGTACAAGTTTCCTCATCTTCAGTTATTCTGCTTTCCTATTTCTAACTTCTAAGCTGGAGAATGTAAGACAAGATCCATTCCCCTCAAAAGGATATTTGTTGTCCACATTCACCACCACTTTGTATTTCCCTTCCTAGCCTTGTTGATATGTATAGGAAGATTTTACCATGTGAGAAGGGATATGTGAATGCAAAGTTTCAGTCAGGCAGGGAGAGGACATCTTTGCTCCTTGCAGAAGTGACACCGAGTCACCATCTTCCAGTTTCCTCATTGTATTTTTAATCCCAGGATTTTATATCATCTGGCAGGAGTGCTTTTTGTCTTGAATTCTTGGGCTGCTAACTCATGTCACCTGAAAAATCTTAGATCTTCCTGAAATGTTATCTGTACTACTACGTACGACTCGACTCTATGAACCTACTCACAGCTTGGCAATTTCCTCAGCAGTCTGAGCCAACGTTACACAGATGAACCACATCAAAACTCACCTTCAATGACAGTCAGCTGAAGCTCTAGCAGAAAGGTTAATGTACCCTCTTGCTTCTACAAGATTCAGCTTAGTCTTCAGTACATACAACTCAGAGATGAACTCTCACTTCATAATTCTATCTAGAGCCTGCTTTTGGACTCATCTTAAAAAGTGTTCTTAAATGTTGCTTCTGGTTTCTGAATTTCCTTAATTGTCTATATATGGTGTTTTCAACACAATCATTGATAATATTTTGGGGGTTTGTAACAGAGTAGCTGACTTGCTTCAGCCTGATTTTCTCCTTTCTGCTCCTGTTCAACAGATTGCCTGGATGTGAAGCTCTGTGTCTGACTGAGAATTGATATCTGCTTGTTGTCAACTGATTTGAATGCTGTAAATGTTTCTCACTTACAAGATCAGACATCCACATGCAGAAGATATACAGGAAGTGGGTACATAACTAACAACACAAAAAATGTGCTGATAATGACTGATTGCTTTTCCATCCTTTCCCATCACAATATGTGCAATATGACCCCTTACACAATGCAACTAATTAAACAGCAATTTCTGAGTATTTAAAAGACTAAGTAAGAAAAAAACATCTGCCAGTGTCCTGTAGGGAATGTCAGCCCTAGGAAACTGAAAAACCCTGAGGTTACATGGCATATGCATCCTTTAGCCCTGTAATATAAAATTGGCTCATTTATGTTCTGTATGCAGTAGTGATTATTGATCTTCAGTATCTCCTTTTAGTATTCCATCTGCCAATATTTTGTGCAGAAGAGAACTCTCCTTTCTAATAGTATGATTGAACACCATAAAAAAAATCCAGGTTTAGCATCTTGTATTCGAACGAAAGCACCAGTATAACAAAGGGTCTTTATGAGTATAATTAATATTCATAGACAATGAACTTTTCTACTGGTTTCAATTTTTTTTTGTCACCACTCCTTGCCTGAATTTATTTAATTCCATTCATCTCTAGGTGTCATTTATATTTAGAATGCCTACTAGCCTAGATTCACTTAAAAAGGTGACATAAAATGCAACAGTCTGAATGTGAAGAAGTCAGTCACATCTGAACATCTGATACACAGAGTTCAGTAAGAGTTAGAACTTCTGAATTCATTGTACTGAAGCAAGTACTTGTTGCTTTTAAAAGGCACACAATGTATTTGTACCTACTATTGGTCTTGCACGAATACCTTTGAGTGCTATGGGTGTTTAAATTTGAAAACTCCTATTTGTGATTTTGGACTCATTCCATTTACTGTCTGGTTTTGACAGTAAAAGCAGATGGAAAAAAAACATAAACCTGAGCATTTGAAATTTCTTTGTACAGTTGAGTTGTGTTGATATTTTTATTGCAAGACACAGCTTTTCATATCTCTGCAGAAAACAACAAAATACAGGAACATCAAAAATTTAAAAACTTGAAAGCATATAAACATTACATCAAATGATAGTGAGGCTTAGAAAAATAAGGGCAAAAACTACTGAATACAAACTGGATTATTATTTTTTTTAAACATTAGAACATATCTACAAAAAACAGTTGAGAAAGTTATTCAGGTAGTATAATAAGAGAAAGAGAAAACCCCTAACACTACGATATCTTCATCAGTCCAATTTTTCAGTCATTTAATTCCACCATGCTCTTCTCATGGGAATCTATCTAGTATATAGTTTATTCTGCCTTTCTTTTTTTACAAATAGGAAAATAACGTATCCAAGTAATTTTATGTCATATGCCAATATTTTTCTTTAGCTGTAAATGAACATGGTATAAGGTTTTAACATGCTGATATTGTACTCTTACCACTCTTCACTTTTTCTTTTTCTTTTTTAGTTTTATCATATTTCTTTATTGAATGAATTACAGATTATGATGTCAGATCATGTATAACTTGCAGGGCTGACTATTAATCTTAGAGTTTTATGACCAAGCACTCTACATACCTGTCAAGAAGATACATCATTTGTCTGCACAACCATAGTGCATTTTTTATATCTTTCAGATTGGAAATGCCGTAACGATTCAAAAATTGTCTATGCAAATTCTTTGTAAATAACTATTTGAATGCCAGTGTAGGATACATAAAGCAAACTCTGGAAATGGTTCCACTTCTTCCTGTGGGGAAAAAAGAAAAAAAAATAAGGCTAATCACACTCTTGGACTAAACAAAGAACTTTATTGGGATTGAGTTCACCTTATTTCTTTTTTGCAGTACCAGAGGCGTAGGAATTATGTATGTTATGGGTTTGGCCAGGACAATGTATTAACTCTGGACATAAAACTGCAATACACAAAAACCCCTGGAGTGATGCTATCACCTGTTATTTAAGTATTCTTACAGATGTACATTTTTATTTCTTTAGTGACTGAAATCATTCCATAAAGCTTTTTCCAAAGTTTCTGCAGGAGAATTACTGTGTTAACACATATTTTCTGACAAACCAGTGACAGAGATTACTTCTTCTTTTAAGTCATAGTTCCTACTAATGACATTCTCCAAAATTTTCTAATTATAAATTCAAGCACTCACATTCTATGCTACATATAATTTTTGCTTGATGAGTTTTGCAGTAACTTTTAATGTAGGTTTATCTACTAGAGAAAAAATGTTAGGATTTGTAGCAGTTATTCTGAATGTAAAAAGTTATGAAGTTGATTCAGTAGAGCTTTTTCTTCAGCATTTTTGAATATACAAAAGCTGATCATTCCACAGTATTTCTGCCACACCTATCACTTCATCTTTTTCTAATTTACCAGTGTTTTCCTTCCTTTTAGAACACAACATAAGTATTGATCTTTCTTCCTTGGAGCTAGACAGAGACAATATTCCTAAACATTTGCATTTTGTAAGGGCTTTGAAATATGTCCTAAGGACGCCTTTGAAAACATTAATCTTATCACTCCAAGATAACATGGTAACATTTTCTAAAACATATTTGTTATAGCTTTACAATCACAGCAATACTCCATTTTTACTTATGATGATAACAAATATATCTATATAAGTAGACACAATATTTTGTTTTGAATAAAAATTATCCATTTTATAAGACTGCTCTGTCTTTTGTAGTCGTTAGTTGTGTGCACAAATTTTGCAATTCACTTTTTTTGCCATCAGTTATATTAGGCTCTCTGTTGAAGTTTGCTAATATAGTCAACAATTCTGAATATCTAAGTTCAAAATTATTTTCATAATTATAACAAATTGATATCAGTCTTACACTAAAATCTTTTTTCATTACTTCCACCACAGTGCAGGACATCAGACCTTAGTCTTAGTTCCTTCACATATACTCTCAGATTTTGAACCCCAATGTTTGAAATCATAATTTGATTAATATAGTGCTTACCCACCAGTCTCTTCACTTCTCTGTATTAGTCAATAATTATATACTATCACACGCTATGTACAGCCATGCTATGCATATATTCATATTGTTTAGTTTGATTCCTAATATAATTTCCAGACTACATATAAAATTTTCATGTCAGTCAAAAGGAAGTGATTAGCTATAAGAGAAGCCAAGGGGGAAACTCTGATTGTGAATCTTAGCTGCATGTTAACCAAGATGTTTCCAGTGTTCTTCTTCTGAAAGAAAAAAAAAAACAAACGAGTTTCACCTCCAGCCCATTGTTTATTTGGCAATTGCAGGAGCAAAGATCAACCCACAGTGGAGCAAGTCAAAGTGTACTTATTGCTAGAGTCCTATAAACTGTGTCATAATTGGAACTATGAACCTGCGGAGACCCTTGTTAGAGTTTAATGGACTGGCAAGGTCAGCACAGCTTTCATAGTAAAAATGAAAATGCTGTCTAGGAGTTTAATGAACACAATG
Organism: Pithys albifrons albifrons; assembly: GCF_047495875.1. Classification (NCBI taxonomy): domain Eukaryota; kingdom Metazoa; phylum Chordata; class Aves; order Passeriformes; family Thamnophilidae; genus Pithys; species Pithys albifrons. Next base: position 57,846,402 of record NC_092497.1, on the reverse strand, counting down.
ACATTTCTGCATGCCCCCAAAAATTCCTGAGAGCATCTGGAGCTGGTTTGAACTTGTTGCAACATTGATTTTTCTTCTTCTTTCTCTCCCAAGTATTTTTCTTTCTGAGTGCAAGCTTGTTTTTCTGTGTCTTGAAAGAAGAGGTACTTGTTCGGAGGAAAGTGGGAGGCTTTTTCTTGAGAATTGGTTTTAAACCTAGTCTCAGTATTTTTCTCAAGAGAAAAATTTAATTTCACCTTTCAGCTCTCTTTGCTCCTTATGGAGAAGAGAAAGGCAATAACCAGCATAATTATGCAAGGTTTAAGGCAAATTTTGTCAGCATGACCTTACAAAGAGTGTTGGATTACTGCTAGGAATTTGGTTTGAATTAAAGTGGCTGTATATTCCTAAATCAAGAGTTTGCAAATAATATCTAACATTTTCATATCCATTAACAAAGCCTAGATGACAAGTCACGTCATATATCCAGAAAAATAGGCACATTTATTTATAAAATATTTTTTTTAAAAATGGAAAAAGAGGGGGGAAAGGATCTTGTTGCCATCTGTAGTAACTTTGATTCCTTGGAATGGCTGCTATGTTTATATCTCATTAACCAAGTAATTCAGAATATTAGGGCTGGAGGGCTAATGAAGGCTTCCTTAATGTTGTGAAACTTATTAATTCTTTAAGGTCAGCCTGTCATGATGCAATCAGGAATATAACTACTACATACAAAGCCATTGAGAACAAGTTTTTAAGGTATTGATTTTCCAACTATTATTTCTCTTGGATGAAACAAACAAACAAACAAACACCTATTATTCAGTGCAACATTAGAAGAATCAAGAGCATCAAAAAGCATAGAATATGGAATATTGAAAGAGGACCTCAACGCTCACCTAGTCCAATCTTTCTTGGCAAAAGCATGGTCTGGACAAAACAGCCCAGCATCCTGTGTACCTCAATCTTAAAAATGTCCAGCTTTGGGAAATCCACCACTTTAGAATATTATTCCAAAGGTGGATTGTTCTCACTGTTTAAAATTTTCCTCATATCCAACTGGAATCTCCCCAGGAGTAACTGGTATCCATTAGCTCTCATCTTTTCCTTGTTACTCATCACAAAAAGGTGTCTCCATCCTCTTTGTAGCAATTGGAATATAGTAATAAGTTCTCCACTAAATCTTCTTTTCTAAAAGCTTAACAAAACCAGCTCTCTCATCCTTTCCTCACATGACAAGCTTCCTGACCATTTGATTATCTCTGTGGCCCTTCTTTGGACTCTTTTCAGTGTGTCCACACCTTTTTTTTATACAGGGGACCAAAACTGAGCACAATATTCCAGCTGAGCTCTAACCAGCATTGCCTGGATTAGAATGATGACTTCTTTACCTTTGCTATTGATGACCTTACTGATGCTGCCCAGCATCTCATTGGCATTCTCTGCCTCAGCAGCACAGAATTCACTCATAAGGGAGCCTGATGTTCACCAGGATCCCCATGTTCATTCTACAGAGCTGCTCTATATCTGGGTTGTTCCCCACCTGTCCTCAAGTCCTTGGTTATGTTTTTTCAGGTGCAGTTTTTCTGGGTGCAGACATTCACACTTATTCAATTTCATAATTGTTATCATTATTTGCTATTGTTAAGTCACTCTTCCAGCCTATCCAGGTCTTCCTAAAGAGTGGCCCTACCTGACAAAGTGCCCACTTCCCACTTACTTCAGTATCGTTGACAAACTCCATTAGGTTACACTTGATTCCATCTTCCAGCTCACTTATGAAAATATTAGACAATGTTGAGCCCAATATTGGTCCTTGGTGAATCCTACTTGGGTCAGGTTGCCAGTTTGAAAAGGAGCTGTTTACCAACACCCTCTGGGTGAGACTGGTCACCCACCACAAAGACCACTTGTCTAAACTGTAACACAGCACTTTCTCTAAGACAAAAGGCTGTGGTAAACTCTATGAAAAGCCTTGGAGAAACCCAGGAAGACAGTGTCGAGCACTTGCCTAACATCAACCAAGCAGGATACTTTGTCATAGAAGGTGATTATGTTTGTTGAGTACAACTTGCCCTTTATGAGTCCATGCTGGCTTTTCCCAATCATGTGTTTCACCTGACTTTTGATGACCTCCAAAAGGATTTTTTCTATAACTTTCCCAGGCACTGGAGCAAGACTGCTTAGCCTGTAATATCCGGGATCTTCCTTTAAACTCTTCTGGTTACATGGGTGTTACATTAGCCTTCCTCCAGGCTTCTGGGAAAACCTCCATGACTTCTCAAAGATTGTGAAGAATGGCCTTGGGTCAAGCTCCTGTAAACGTTCTTACACCAGCTCTTTCTCCACTGACTGTCAGCTTGTGTTTGCATCAGCATAGATTGTTGTACCCAAGGCCTGGTGCCAAACAGATGGAGGTGAAGAAAATTATGAGAATCTCTGCCTTTTCACTATTATTGGTGATTAATTCCCTTTTCCTGCTTAACAGGGTTCCAGTATTTTGCTTCTGTTTATAATTGTTGTTTACCAAAAAACGATTCATGTGGATTTTGACATCCTTGGTCAATATAAACTTGCACTGATATTTTGCTTTCCTAATTGGATGTCTGCACTCCCTGGAAATGCTTTTGTAGTTCTTCAGAGGTATTTGTCCACATTGCCATTTCTGATATGTTTTTTTTCTGGTTAGCCCATAGCCAGTGGCTAGTAGTAGTTGCTAGAGACATTTTCCAGTTGTGGAAGTGCTGGTATCTATTTTCACAGCTTCTGGCAGCAAATCCATTGTTTTATACATCCTTGGCAGGTTTAATCAGGGTGAAATGGCATGTTATTGGCTTTAGAATCTTTTGTATATACTTCAAGTTAAAAAGTCACAGAGAATTAAGAGGTATTTGTGTTTTTTAATATGGGTTACATCTGAGTCAAACTGAAGCAGTGCAGGCAGAATTTATTAGTGCAGTAGTGCTCTAACTGCAATGAAGGCCTTCTTGTGAAGCCTTAAGTGTTTTTCACCATAACAGTAACTAAAGTAGTACATAAAAATATAATAACTATGCAGTAGTCATGCAATTCAGGGAATAAACTGCAAAATATGCATTGCCTTAGTTAATGTATACTCTTCTGGCTATTTCTCTGGCAGAATTTAGTAATTCAAAGTGATTAAATTAAATTGTTTTTATATCTTTGTAATAAAGACAGAGTATACAGCCCTGTTCTCTCAGTGCAGGTTGGGATTTTATTACTTAGCTTGATTCTCGCTTATAATTGGCCTTTTTGGTTCTCAATGAGCTGTGAATAAAATCTGAGATGTTTCAGATTATGTTAAGGAGGATGCACTTACAAGTGAAATGCATTCAATTTTATGAGGAAATGATGAAGATTATGATTTCACTGTATATGAAGTGCAAATATAAAAAGCCTTACATGGATAATGACAATTCCTTTGTGTTCCATGTCAATGAGTATTGACAGCTTCCAGTGTGATTATTACAATACATCAGACTATATTTTTTCTTTTCTTTTTTTTTTTTTAAAGTTAGAGCAGTGGGATACTAACTAAGCTTATTACGGAGATGACTAGATGTAAAACATGAGCTCAGGAGTTTTATTTCATTATGTGGACATGCAGGAATGGGCAAAAAGAATGATTAAATGGAGAAAAATCTTTTTCTTATGCTTTTAATACATGGTAACTTCTGTACTCAAATCACTGTACATTTTGTTATGCAAGTTACAATACAGAATTCTGTCTATTTTACATGTTTGCAATGCAATTTTTAGATTTTTTTTTTTATGGAAGCCTTCATTTAAAAGAATAGTTTGCATTTTCAGCTAGTTAATGATATATTCTTCTGTTATACATTACCTGTTCTTGTTACCTGTGGTGGTTTCATTAAGCTGGATTCTGTAAAAGTGGAATGAAGTTAAACCTCCACCCAGAAGACTTCACGTTATAAAAGGTAAGATGGTTAAGATACATGAAGAAGCAGACTGTCACTGAAGTTACAGTCAATAACAGGATTTTTAACATAGTCTAGCTGATGTATAATTCATAATAACATTTACTTTCACAGGAAGGCTTTCCTCAGGCAATGCCAGCAGGATTATTTACATGAACAAGAATTGTTTATATAAATAAGGCTTATATGATTGGACTAGTACCGTGTATAATAATGCAAAAATATTTTAAATTGTGTGACTAAGATCCATAAAATTACCGTTCGCCTCTGGAGACTGAGAATTGGATGATAGCATTATATATAGCAATATTGCATGTTGTTTAGATTTGCTTTATCTTTGCTAGTCATTTTTCTGTATCTGAAAATCACAACATAACTTAGAAATTGGCAGAATTGTCTCTCTGCCCTCATGGGAGGCCTTAATAACAGCTGGTGTTGCCTTGGCAAACTTGTGTGGAAAAACTTCTATGAGCACTAAAGTTCAGTGAGTTTGAAAAATACATGTTTATATCCCCCAAACTGCCTTTTAAGAAAGACTATTCAGACGGTGCAAGTCAAAAATGGACTCATATAACACGGGTAATGAAGTGTACCATTCTCTCTTTCACTGACGTAAATTGGAAAAGGCTTGGTTTAATATAGTTTCTTTCTCTCCTCCTGGAAATTTTATTCCAAAAAGAAGCAATCTAGGTCAGCCTCCTACTGGTATACCAATTAACAGGACATGTCCATTATATTTATTATCCCTCTGCAAGGTGTCAGACTTCAACTTTAGAACTAGCAAAACCAGTATGACCTCAATTTACAGAAAATTGTGGCGTGTGAATGTTCTTTATTTTTTCCAGTAACTTGCTCCTCACTTTCCTTTAAAATGTAATAAAGTATTGCTGAATTTAAAATATCCAGATTATGACATTTCCAGTACATTTTGATGGTCCCATTTTGCATTTTCCGTGACCCACAGAGTAGATTAATGTTTTAATGAACACTGGAGGTCTCTTTAGCTAGGAAACTTTCATATCGAGAACTCAAATAGAAATCTGATTTGCCAGTGGTTTTTTTTTCCTTTAATTGCAGGAAATCACAGCACTGAATTATGCCCTTCTTCCTCATATTTGCTTTTGTAGGAAATAGCACCCCCTTGATCACTGTGATACTCAAAGTAGTAAATGGAAATGCCTTCACAAAGTGCACTTCAAGGGTACGGTTGAAAAAAAAGATTAATTTTTGATCTTGATATTAATTGGGATAATATGAATGTCTGCATCAAAAAATAAATTGCATAGAGCTGAAAACAGAACTGAAGACCTGAGTTTCCATAGTACCCACTACACTCCAGTGTCAGTTTTTCATAAAGCATATTGAGAAGGAAGGGGAAAAATCTTAAACATATATATATTATTTGAGAAACATATGAGAGTTAATGCAAGTTGACAGTATTCTGCCCTCAGTGGATACATTTCTAGAGGACCTTATAAATGGGAAAGAGAGACAAATATAGTGCCCTGGATTAGGTCTTTAACTTTTGTTCATTTCTCTTTTAAGCAGGATGACATGACATACTATCTTCTCTGAAATGGCTGATGGAATGATAAGTTCATAAATCTCTGGGAATTGCTTATATTTAATACCCAAGGGCTCCAAACAAATGGTTTCTTATAAACATCAGAGAAAATACTGGGCATTATGAAAAAAGGTGAAAAAACATTTTGAGACAATTCTAGAATGTGCTTACAATAACTGAGAGTAACTTAGAATTTCATAATTTTATGAAATAAACTCAGATTTTACAAAATTATCATTCTACAAAAGATTTGATTGTCCCTGGAGGTACTAGAACTTCTTAAACAAAGCAGTTCTGTCATACAAAAAAGAAAAAGAAATCAAAAAGTCTGTCACCTGCTTATCACAGATGTAAAACCTGTGTGCACATGCACTGGCCTCAATTGAAACTCAGCAGAGTTCTGCAGACTGTCTATCCAAATGAGTCTTACATTCTGTTGATTTGTGGCTAAAAGTGCTACTGCTATGCAATGAAATCTTTGACCATATCACTTATTGTAATTCTGAGGGTGATCGGGGGCTAGCATAAACAAAACCAAACAAACAAAAAACAAACAAAACCAAACAAAGTAAAAAAAAGATAATGCATAAATCCTAATACTGAAGCCTGTATATATAGCAATACTAATACTAAAACACCAAAAGTGCTGAGTCATCTGTACTGAAATAAAACTTTCACAAGGCAAAAATCACTCCTGTATTACGTTTAGAACAATTCATCCCTTTTCAGCATTACTGCAATAGCCTGTAGAACATCAGTTGGTATTACAGTGTCAGGTCTTACATTTATTTGGCTTTACTATTGGCAGGGGCTCCCTTTATTCTTGCAGTATCAACTTTGGATATGTTCAGGGATATACAGGAAACAACAGCACACCCATTACCTGTGATTGCAGTGGGCAATCACTGCTTTGCTTCCCTTGCCTTCACATCAATTTTAAGCTACAAAATTAACATAATTTTTGAATAAAATCTAATTCGCTGTGTAAACATTAGTGAAATATTCAGCTAGGTTTCACAGGTGACATAGAAAAGCCTGGGAAAAGTTGTAGGAGGCACAGGCTATATTTCTCTTGAGATCCCAGAAAGTTAGGGAGTTTCTACACTTTTCAAAGAGCTACCAAATTTTCACCTCTCTTTGATTAGCCAAACAAAATTGGAAATTTCTTTCCTTTTGCCTCCTCAGAGCCCTTTTCAAAGTATAACTAAGGTTGTTTAAACAGAAAATGTGTTTTCTGACAGTATATATGCAGAAGTGTGGGTGCAAACACTGTGTGTTCAAACTTATACCCTGACCTCCATAGCCTATTCTTGTTAAGGTTAGGAATTGATTCTGCTTTGTCACCATTTCCCCCAATCATTTGAAGATTTCCCCTTCATTTGTTTGAAAACACATTGATTGTTAGGGTTGTTCTCAGCAATTCATGTAATTTAGGATTTTCCTGTTAATGGGTCATCACTGCAAGATGTCATGCCTAGTTACTTCTGTCCAATACCGTTACGTGACATGGCTGATGATATTACATTAGCCCTACAAAATTGACAAGCAAATGGGTTACTGAGCAGTGTAGTCAACAGTTTGGAACAAACAAATCCCCCTTCAAGCTCTGTCTGCTCAGAAGAACTAAACACCAGCTAGAGCATATTAAGTAGAGGGCAGGTTTTTTCCTTGGAGCATTGAGTACCAACAACTATCATGTATGACAGCCTTAAATTAACTGTAGGTAGAGAAACTGTAAGAAAAAATATTCAGGCAAAATAAAACTAATTGAAAATATTTATATGGTTTTTATTCATAGTAGTCATCTGTCACTTCTCTAGCTGTGAAATGTACCATTAGCAGAATATGTTGTTAAGATTTTATTATTTTGCTTTAGTGTTGCCTACAAGACTAGCTGAAAATTATATGCTGAACCGACTTTTCAAATGATTTTTGCTAAATTAAATTTTCCTCCAAAAGTATCTGCTTTTCTTTAAAGACAACAGGAAAAAAAATAATCCATGGAAAGCTGTAGAGAGAGAAGATTTCATCCAGAAGGTAAAAATATTTTGGACAAAACCATCTCATGTCTCCCCAGCTACACTCAGCCTTTGATGGCAGGTCAACATTTTCCCCAGAAATTAATGACTATGGGTTTTGGTTTTGCTTTAATTTTATTAACACATGCCTTAGAGTGGAATATTTTTGATGATATGGAAAAGCAATACTAAATTCATCTTCCACAAGCACTAGCTAAGTGTCGCCTACTCCCTAGAGAACATAACCCAGAAAATAAGGGCCATTACAGGCCAAGTCATATCCTCCATTTTCATACTAGGTAGCTAAACCCAAAGAGCTCTGCAGGAACTGAGAAATAGTTCCAAAGAGCTAGAAATCTAATCTCAAAACATGTAGCAGTAACATAAGTCCTGTAATTACCTGTGAAGTCAGAAGTATCACTTCCAAAACCAGGGTATAGAGATTCAACAGAAGTATGATTCCTGAATGATTAGGATAAAGAATAAAGTATGATTAAGGCAAAGGTTTCCAATTGGAAACTATTATGGTTTCTCTTAAGCCTTTATCACCCACAAAGGCTACCAAAAAGGAAGGATTTGCACCTTTGTTATGTATCAGTAATAGATTCATATTTCAATGGGGAATACTTTCTAAATGACTGAATTAGTCTTTTCCTTTTACCATGAATAATCAAAGAGAATAGGGCACTGAGTGAATAAATTCATTGACTGTCATATAAATTATGTTTTTGCCCTTGAAAATCTGATTCTTTCTCTTCTAGGAGTGATAAACTGCTATTTAGTAATACATATCAGGAGAATATGTTTGAAGTGGTAACTCATAGCTGGAATGATCTCACTTTGAATGGGAAGGTAAGGCTGCATACAAAATATATTTTACAAATATTCTCTGAAACACTGAAGTGAAATGAATGAAAATTCAAATGTCATTGCTACTTTACTGAGGGAGATGTATATAGGCAACTAAAGAAACAAGGGTAGAAAATATTTAGGACAAAAAAAATAGAGTCAAAAAAAATCAGTGATTTCTTTTGTAATTTAGAGTAATCTTTCTTATGTCTTTCAGAATTATTCTAGTTACCTTACATAAAATGCAGTGGAATAAACTGAACATCAAAAAGACAATTGCAGGCCATATAAATTAAATGGGTACAACCTGAAGAAAAATTTTGGAAAATAGTTTTACGACCTACATTGTTGAAAGGGACAGTGTACCTCTGAGATGCTTTTAAGGTCAGCGGAAAACCTCAAGGGAGATAAATGCATGAACAGCAGTCCTCTTGCAACATCAGCAAAGCTCAGTCTGCTCAAACCTGACACCTTTATGCTTAAGAAAGGTGCAGAGAACTAAAACCACAGTGAAATTTCTCACTCAATATTAACAAAGTAGATGTATAGAAACTCTCTAGCAAGTGCTTTCTTCCAATAGAACTATATCCTCTCTGAGAGTAAGTTTACTCAATGTACATGAACTTTTGATTAGTGTTGAGTGCATCAGATATTTATTTTTATTTTCCACACCATATAGCCAGGAAAAGAAAGGGATATCTGGATTTTTGTTCCAGAGCAAGGCAATTTTCCCAGTGTACAAAGATTTATAGTAATAGAAATGCATGACAGATGCAGTGTGAATAATATCTAATATAGGATTTGTATGCATCTACTCATTATTTTCATCACAGTAAAAGACACTAAGAACCAGGTTTTGTTCTCAACAGTGTATGTAAATGACATGAGTTCAATTAGAATTAAATATAGGCTCAAGGAGGATTCTTGAATAGCATTAATTTTGGGATTTTTGAAACTGAAAATCTGCTTTCTAAAAAAAAAATATGCCCGCAAAAGAGAAAAGGATAGAAAAAAAAGTGATTACTAAAAAGAAACTCTGCTTATGTATGCTTCATTTTATTAAAAAAAAAAAAAAAAACAACTACTGAAACCAAAATATTTCACACAAAAAAGGGTCTCCAAATTGGTCTGCAGTACTTGGAGAGAAGCTTCAGTAAATCTTTTGCAGAGACTCTACCCTTCAGTGGGAATGCCACTTGCAGCAGGTACAGCCTGCACTCCCCTGCAGTCAGCATACCTAGACCACAATGGTAAAGAGGAACATGAAAGAGCTGCCAGCTCACACCGAGGTGCCACTGCTGAAGTATTTTAGGCTCAATCAAAGGCTTCTTATGTTTCTCCAAAAAGTGTCAACTTCAAATTTTTGCATGGGAATACTTCCCCACCCCCCTTCTCCCTCCCCCCAAAGGAAGGAAAAAAGCCCCCTAATTTTCCGATCATTGCTTTTATATCCTCATTAAACCAATGATGAGTCTTCATAATATCAAGGGATTTGGAAATATGCTTGTTACTTACAATTTCCTGTAGGTTCACATGCATTCTCAGAGGCTTCTGATGGAAAGAAAGGCTTTTCAAGGGGCTACAAATCTGCAACTGTTGATAATTTGGAGACAGCTGTTTTGGCAAGTACATTAAACTCGCTTCACAGTGTCTACATAAGCTCATCAAAAAATTTACCATCTGAAAATTTACTGATTCTGTTGAGAAACTGAAGAAAAATATGAATAACTATAAAAAGCAGAGTCTAATATGTAAAAGTTGAAAAATATCACCTTTTGGCAGACAGAGAGCAGTTAAGTGATTAACCATATCTGATGGTGTTGTTTAGAATACCTAATACCTAATTTTCCACTGTTTATTTCCTCATCTTGACAGGGAATAAAAAATGTTAAAAAAATGAGAATCTTAACATCAACCAGAGTTAAGTACTTTTTTGTTATTGTCATTGATATTTTGGATTGGAAAATAAACATGGATAATTTCCTAACAAAAATTAAATTTAGGTAACTTGTATCTTTTTGAAACAGAATGAGCACAGCACTTACAATAATGTTGTTTTTCATAAATATACATAGGTACAAGATGGTGGAAGAAATCAAGGAAGACTCAAAGGAGTCATCATCAGTTATTACACTTCTTTTAGACCAATGGTGCTGAAAGGCACTGAAGTCTATGGCAATATTAGTCTGTGGAGTCATCAGATTGTATCAACTATTCAGCAGTATAAAAGGTTATGGTATTCCCTACGAACAAGTGCTATTGTAATATGGTACCTGGAAAATCGTGCACTTCCCACTACCCAAAAAAAAACCCTTCTGTGTGTACACAAGTTCATCTTCAGTGGAGGTGTGATACAGGTCCCTGCTATAGTAATGAGGAAAGTGCATAAAGAGCTCTTTTCCTCTGAGAAAAGGTGCTCTAAAACTTCAGATACAATGCATACTTTATGCTCTGTAATAAGAAAAACACCACCTTCAGAGCCCACACAGTATAGAGAAGTGAAGACTTTTTGTGTGATCTTACTACAGAAGGTGAAGGCATAGCAAATGTGCATTGTAGTTTAACATAAAACCTACCGCTTCATGCCTACCTTTTATCTGGCAATGACATATAATTACATTGGTTTCAGATATTATATATGATAATTACTGGTTAGTAAAAGGAATTCTACAGTGCAACTATGCCATGGAAAATAAGACCACTGTAAGAACTTGCAACAGTCCTGGCTCTCTGGGGAGGTCCCAGATAGTTGGAAATTGGCAAATGTCACCCCCAATCCACAAAAAGGGCTGCAAGCAGGACCCTGCAACTACAGGCCTGTCAGCCTGACCTCCGTGCCTGGCAGGGTTATGGAGCAGATTATCCTGAGTGCAATCACACAGCACCTTCAGGGTGGACAAGGGATTAGACCCAGCCAGCATGAGTTTAGGAGGGGCAGGTCCTGTCTGACCAACCTGATCTCTTTTTAAAATCAGGTGACCCATCTGGTTGATGAGGGGAAGGCTGTGGATGTGGTCTGTCTAGACTTCAGCAAGGTCTTTGACACTGTCTCCCATAATATACTCCTGGAAAAGCTGGTAGCCCATGGCTTGGACAAGTGCATCCTCTGCTGATTTAGGAGCTGGCTAGAGGGTCGGGCCCAGAGAGTGTTGGTGAATGGAGCTGCATCCAGCTGGCGGCTGGTCACTAGTGGTGTTCCCCAGGGGTCTGGGTTGGGTTCAGTCCTGTTTAACATCTTTATTGATGATTTAGATGAGGGGATTGAGTCCATCATCAGCAAATTTGCTGATGACACCAAATTGGGAGGGAGTGTCGACCTGCTGGAAGACATGAGGACTCTACAGAGGGATCTGGATAGACTTGAGAGATGGGCTAATTCCAATGGGATGAAGTTCAATAAGGTCAAGTGCCGGGTCCTGCACTTTGGCCACAACAACCCCCTGCAGCGCTCCAGGCTGGGCACAGAGTGGTTGGAGAGCAGCCAGGCAGAAAGGGACCTGGGGGTACTAATTGACAGGAAGATCAACAGGAGGCAACAGTGTGCTCAGGTGGCCAAGAAGGCCAATGGGATCCTGTCCTGTATCAAAAATAGCATGGCTAGCAGGACCAGGGAAGTGATCCTTCCCCTGTACTCTGCGTTGGTGAGGCCACACCTTGAGTGTCGTGTTCAGTTCTGGGCCCCTCAGTTCAGGAAAGATACTGAGGGACTGGAGTGGGTCCAGGGAAGAGCAGCAAGGCTGGTGAAGGGACTGGAGCACAAGTGCTGTGGGGAGAGGCTGAGGGAGCTGGGGGTGTTTAGCCTGGAGAAGAGGAGGCTCAGAGGTGACCTCATCACTGTATAGAACTCCTTGAAGGGAAGTTCTAGCCAGGTAGGGGTTGGTCTCTTCTCCCAGGCACTCTGCAATAGGCACAAGCTCTGCCAGGGGAAATTGAAGTTGGAGATCAGGAAAAAGTTTGTTACAGAGAGAATAATCAGGCATTGGAATGGGCTGCCCAGAGAGGGGGTGGATTCACCATCCCAGGAGGTTTTTAAATGCAGATTGGCCAGGGCACTGAGTGCCATGATCTGGTAAAGGGTCTGGAGTTTGACCAAGGGTTGGACTTGATGATCTCGGAGGTCTTTTGCAACCCAATCCATTCTATGATTGATTCTATTCTATGATTCTAACTCATAGTGGATTTTTTTTTGTTGTTTTCTATTGAGTCAAAATTACTACCACAAAAAGAGCTTAGGTCTTACATCATACGAGCTAGCAAATCATCATCATACAAACCTACCTATCTACAGGGCAGTTATCCTAGTTTTGGCTCTGTCTCCGACCTGCTGAGGGACCTTCTGTATCTTTCAGTTTATACAGCTGGTAAATGAAACAGGGATACTGATCTCTATAAAAGATGTGAACAACTCTTGAAGAAGAAAAGATACAGAAATGTAAGGTATTATTACTGTTGTGTAATTTTTATTTCATCTTCTTTGCATCCATGTCATTCTAACTCTAGAACAAATGCTATAATTTTATATATGGAAGCTTTGTAATGGTCATATGTATTCTGAAGGAATTATGATATTCCCTCACAACCTCACTGTCTTTCTTCTTCTGCCCTATACTGTACATAAACAAAAAGAAATCAGGTGGTAATTTGACCTTACAGCATAAAGTATATTAGCACAGACTTATTGTTGATCTTGTCTTACCTAACCAATCCTCAAAAGCCAAAATTATGCATCTCAAGATTACAGCAGAGTTTTGCAATGTATCCATGCTAGTAACAGGACACAGCAGTGTCCCCTGAAATAAGAGGGGAAATCATAGAACTGAGAATACAATTCCAATCCATATTTTCAGTGGTGGAAAGCAACAAAGAATATGAGGTAACACTTCCACCAAGAAATTATATGCTTCATCAAAGGTTTCTACACAACTATCCACTCAAGTTCACAAGATGATGTATAAAATCTAGGCAATGTATTCACAGTCGAATCAGTTACCTGGGAACTTCCTTCAGTTCTCTTCTTCACTCTTTACTACACTTATTTGACAAGTATGTGCAGATTGCTTGTTATTCCATTTTATGGCTCAATAAGGGCTGAAGATAATGTATAATCTAATTTGATAATGAAACAGCTCTTCCTCTGCCTTTATCCCACAGTTTTATTGCATCAGAAGTTAGACAGTATAATCTTTCATACTTTTATTTCTAGAAACCATTTACCATACTTTTGGATGCTCTTAAGTCCAAAATGAAATTGTGGAGGGACTTTTTCCTAAATGTGAACATATAACCCACAGAAATCCCATCCTGACAACCACTCCTGGAAAAAGGATCGAGCTCAAAGTCAAGAAGAATGAGTATTACACAGCAATAGCATGCTGTGTCTTCTTGTTAGAATAAAACATAAGAAAATCACTAGTACAGTTCACATTGAGATGAATTGTTGAAGCAATTTTCTTGAGAACAGAGGACCAGCATTTCCACTACTTCAAATAAACAACTGACACTGATATGTGCTCTATCTGCTGAAACTTGTCACTTGCATTAAGTAAATAAGTTGAAGGCAAAATAATTGTGTCCTGTTCAACCTCTATGTTTAAAGAACTGTAAAAGAAATCACAAAGGTATATAAAGCAAATGCAATGTGTTGCCTATGAGAATACTTGTCTAATCAGCTTAAGTGACACTGTATTCATAGTGTACAGTATCTGTGGCAATAGTAGATATTACTCTATGTTTTTCATGTTCATCTTTACCACTATCTGACATGTTTTGGTTTTATTAATTATGAAGTGAGGAGGAGTTTATTTTAAGATTAGTGATTATTTCACTCTTGACTGCCTCAGCTACCTTTTTTACATGAATTTAATATATTTGTGACAATCTGTGAGGCTGTAAGTGCCATATCATTCTGACAGGTGCTTTCAGATATGTTTTAGACTTAGGCAGTTCAGGGGACTGTATTGCACATCTCATTTTGTTGACAATTAAAGCATAACCAGTGCTATAGTCATGTGCTGCTTTTGTCTACAAATGCAACTTTCCAAAGTTTCATTATGATCCAGTTTAGAATACTTACATAATTAGTGTTAATTCTTATATTATGAAATTTACAGGAAATATTATTACTGGTTTTCAAGACTGTCTGCAAAGTAAAACAAATCATAATATAGTCCTGTCCGTACCAGAAAGTTCAGCTGTTTCTAGGAGTTATTCTTCTCTGATTCATATACATTGGCAGACTGTTTAGTCATTACAGGTATTATGCTTGAGTTTCAGTTCCATCTGCTCATGCTACAAGTTTTTAGGAGAAATTCCACCACGTTAAAAAAGCACATGATCATGATTTCACGTATTGTCCAGTGTTCCTGTCTTATCAAATAGGTGGCAACAATGAATTCTAGTGGATCCCAGGAAGTTGCTGGCTGGAAGACATCTCAGGAATCATGTATGTAAGTCATTAGGAGTAAAAGTAGAATGGCAAAATAGCATGACATTATTGGCTTGACAGAGAAGCAGAATCAAACAATGTAAAGAAATTTGCAACTGATGTAGAACAATTATTTACTGAAATAGATTATTGAAACAAATAAAGTCTTTATTTTTTTTTTCCCTTTTCTGCCCTGCTAGTACATTGGTCATACAGATCATGATTAGCCATGAGTTTATTCATTGTCTTAAGCTGTTCAGTAAAAGGCTCATAAGAACACATTTAAATCTACAGTACACAGATGTGTGTCTTCTACTGTACCAAATACTTATTATTTATTGAACTCACATAAGACAAGTTCTGTGCTCTTTCCACTCTCCTCTGACAAAGGAAGTATATCAAGGATATAGTTATAGCTTTCTGATTCCTGGTCAAATTGTGCACATACACTAACAACATTTAAAAGAGCACAGGTGGCATTTCAAACTCTGCCAACTTACAGCAGCTCCCTGAGAATCCTTTCTCACTTGGTAAAAGCCCAAGAGCAGCATGTGCTGGCCAATCTTTGCAGCTGCAGCCAGAACTGAAAATGAGAATGTTGTAGGAGCTGACTACACCAATTCTATACAATTTGAGAATTCCTCTACTTTGGTAAAATACAGCAAGTAATTTTACTTCTTTTTCCTAAGTTTTGCAACACAATAGCAGGAGGAGGAAGCTCAGGGACAGTCCCACATTTTTTTCTTCTGTCTTCTGATTAGGTAACCCACACCATACACACAGATGAATGGTTTTTTTTGGTAGGGGAAAAATTAACATCTTGGACTGCTAAAAAGTATTTTGAAAATGCTTGCTTATTTTCAGAGAAGATATCCCTGTAACTATTAATATATATATAATTACATGTATATTTTTATACAGTAACATTTTTGTACCACAAAAAAGAAAAACTGAAATTGTTGTAGATGATTTAATTGTTGAGAACGCATTGCTGTATTTTTTACTTGAATAGACTTTTTAAAATTTTTTGCCTTAATTTCCTACCAAAACAAGCATAACACCTTTCTAACATCAGTGTCTTTCAGCAAAGAAATTGTGTGACACACTGCAAAGACTTGCTGCAGAATGATGGTTTAAATTCCTAAATACAGAATTAAAAAATTCTTCAGGAAAGGCAACAACTAGGGGAGTAACAAAAAAACTAAAAGGTGTGAAAAAGTTATTTTTGCAAAATATCTTGAAGTAAGGAGGATGGCATATTGCCCAATACAACTAAAATGTGCTGCCTTCATTCTGTTGGTTTCATGGTTTCATTTATTTGTGAATCTGGATCTGCAAGTCCTGCAATTTGAAGATAAAGACTATAGTAAATTTCTGGTGATTATATATTGTTTAAAGAATATAAGAAACAGACAGAAACTTCAGAGAAAAAAGATTTTGATTTTTTAAGCTTACCATATTTCAAGTGAAGAATAATAGCTGTGGCTGGACTGTGTTCACATAACTTTATGTTATTGGAAGCTATCAGAATGTCCAGAAAGTAAATATAAATTCTGTGTGTGTGTGTGTGTGTGTGTGTGTGTGTGTGTGTGTGTGTGTATAATACATATTTAAAATATTATTTCTACAAAATATGGATAGTTTGAGCACCAGTCATTCAAATTTGCCCTCACTGTAGACCTAAACTGAGTCAATCTACTAAGGAGAAACTATCTCTGGACCTATTTTGATGTTCATTTTATTTCATTTCTGAATTATCCACTGAGATTCCAAATATAGTAATTAGTTAAAAAATGTTGTCCTTAGAATCACCAAAGGGTACTGACACCTAATAATAACTTTAGTCACCTGCATCCAGCAAAAAGCCATTACTAAATGGTATTTAGCACTCTCTATCCACATTAGGCTGAGTGCTTTTCAGAATCAACAATTCTGCAAAATAACTTCCCTTAGTATCTGGATAACTGTTGGTTGGTTCAGTCTGTGAAGGTCTTGTATGCACTATTACAAAGCTGTTACCTCAAATACAATTAAATGTTAAGAAAATCTGTGTCTGATCAAATCAATAGATATTTCATATCTACTATGAATGATAAGAGAATTGTTCAAGATAATCTCTTCCCCTAAGAATAGTACCTTGTCGGTAGTAGGTGTTCAAGCAAGAAAATAAATGGCTAAAGCTGGTTATGTCAGTGGTATTTACTTCTGAATAATTTTAGTATTATATACTATTATTTAATATTATATTTTAATACCCTTATATATTAAAAAGTATAGCATGATATTTCAGATATGCAAAGGTAGCATTAAAAACCCTGGAAATTTCAAGACTGTACTGTGCAGCCTTCTCACCTGATGTGTCAGTTAATTTTTCAACATGTTCCCAGGGAAAGCCACGCTTGCTCTTTGGAATCTTCCAGACAGATTAACAATGCAGTTGTTGGATATTTTTCTTGGACTAATCTATCTTTTCCCCTATTTTATGACGGAAATTTTTATCTGCTGTGGATGTCAGTCTTGATTCATCTGTAGAATCTCTGCACAGAAATAAGTATTCTGAAGTTTTAGCCTGGCCTGCACAGAGTGAGGGATCTGGATAAAAATCACCACTACCATCTTATCAGACTAGAACTTCACTCCGAAAAGATAGCAAAAGCCTTTAATTATTAGCTTTTGCTATCATATTCTCCACTAATATTTTCCTCACGCAAGTTTAATTTTACACTGCATTTTAGAGATAGACTGATAAAATACTGAAAGACTTTTCTTTGTGCATTTTATCTGCTTATATACCTGATGATGAGTCTGTTGTTTACAAAAGAAAGAGTAATTTTGTGTTTAGTTCATTATAGGGTTTTTGAAAGATATTAAGGGTTCTTTTTTTTCATATTTATTTCTCTTAAAAAAATCTTCTGTGAGAGTATATGTTCTTCACATAGAGAACAGTGTAACAATAATTATGAATGCATGAGTGATAGCACACTCTCCCTCTTTTTGTTTTTTAAAAAAGATCGTATATGTTGAGAAACATGAGTGAGGGGAAATGGCGAAATGCAAAAGACATACCCAAGATAGAATAGACAAAATCTCATTTTCCTGAGTTTGTGAAATATAGTTGTATAGAAAACAGACAAAGGTGACTCACAGAAAATTCAACAACTTATAGAGTCTTTATATCTCCTAGCCATAAATCTCTTTCATGCATGGTAAAAATGAGGGTGTTAAATGAACGATTGGTCCCAGTGATCTTTTTTCTAGTGGACAACCACCCAATGGCAATGAATTATTTTCCTGACCCAGAAAGAATACATTTCAATTTCAGATGTTCAATGGGGGATAGACATTGGGAAAAGTCAGTGACAGGCACATTATAAAGCAAAAATATGAATTCAGACTACCTATTTTATATAGCTTTTACTAATGTGTAATCACTGGAATAGAATTCATCATCAAAAATGTAGTCTTTTCACTATCAAGGAGAAATTATATCAATATGGGTTAGAGCTCCTTTCTGTAGCCATCTAGACCTAGTGACCTTTTTTAATGATATCAGTATTTGCAGAGAGCTATATAAACTGCTGAACATTAAAATCACTTTACCAGCATCCCTTTTCTTGCCTGTCTTTCTCTCAGCGTGAGTAGTCACATTTATTGATGAGTTTTGCTATATGTTTGATAACATGATGAACACTTCAGCTCATGATTTGGCTAAAATATTTTTTTATATCTTGTTTCCATAAATAAAAGCTAAAATTTGTAATTTTGACTGTGAATATTCACTTCATGATCCATTCATGATAGAAATGCGTATATGCAGAAGATCATCAAAAGAGATTTGTACTCTTGAAAAGATACTCAATCATCTGAGACACCACAGGAAAACCACTCAAGACACATGAACTCAACCTTACATTGACAGCAACTTCAATTACTAAATATTCAGGGACATTATGGAAAGTCAGTTCTTCCTGGGCATTGGTCTACCTACTGCCTGGGTGAACCTTCCCAAGAAAAATCTAGAACCTTACTCAGAGCCAACATTGCACCATTCTAAAGATAAAACCAGGTAGCTGCAATTTATGACTACTAAAAAGAGGGCAAGATATATGGATTTGTCCAGCTCAGTGATTTTAGTTACCTTAAACTGTCATGAAACCACATTACGGGACATGTGCTAAAACTATTTTGGTACATAAGGAAAATAGTAGTTAATGGCAATGTATTAGTTAAATTTCAAGAAGTCTCTGGCAAGAAACTATAATAGATGGCAACAGCCATGAGGTGGTGCATGAAGCACTGGTATATATGCGTAAGTTGCAAATGACTGTGATCTGTGCTTTTAGGCAGGACTCTTTTCCAGACTAAAAATATCTGAATTCCCTCAACTTCTTCTGCATTTTTTTTACAGAGCAAGTATATAATACTGAAAATATTATATTAATATTAATTCATATTCATATTAATATAAATACATTCAAATTAATATATTCATATTAATTAATATTCATGGACTTTTTACATCACAAGAGACCATTGTGGCCCTACTAAAATCAGTGGGTTTTGACACTGGATTTAAAAGGCAGACAATTTTAACTTGATATTTTTGCTTTTTTTAATCCTTTCTTTTGAAGGTTGGTCACACCAGAGGCACTTTAACTATGTGCATTTTGTTGAGGCAGTTCATATGTAGAAAACACAAATCTCTCCTTTTTTTAGAGGTTTGGGGTTTGAGAGGTTTAAGCCCAAGCAGAAAAAAGATTGAATATCATTACTTAAGTTATGTTGTACTATCATCAAAAAGATACCTTCATTTCTTATATTTACTAGACAGGTTTGTGTTGTGCTGTGAAAGCTGACTCTAGTAAACCACACAGTAAGACTATCTACTATAAGAAAATATTGGATCAAGCACCCAGGACAAATTTCTGGGGGTTTTTTTGTTTGTTTGTTAGTTTGGTTTGGGGAATTTTTTAAGCTTATATAGTATATGCCTACAGTCAAATGAGCTATGTGAAAATAAATCAGCATACCAATCTCAGACTCTACAAAATTGTGAAATCGACTTCTCTTTTTTTCCACTGCACAGTAAATAAGTAAAGATCTACTGTAAGAGTGGACCAATACCTGCTCTATAATAACACAATAGAATGGTAAAAAAAATTAATCAAGGAAATAAAAATAAGAACAGAACCAGAAAATAGAGTTGAATTTCTTACCTCACAGCAGTAGTACCACGTTTAGGTTGTTTTGAGGTCTTGGTTCTGGGGGAGAAAGATAAAGGAGCAAATGAACAGTATTTTATTTTTTCACAGTGACAGTGTGATTGTAATGAATAGACTTGCAGTAACACAGACCTTTCATTTGGAATAATCAAATTCCTTAATTGAAACTACCTTCTGTGGATAGAAGTCAAAACCTAAACAAGTACTAATTTGAGTTTCTCAGAACCTGATTGTCCAGAGAAAAATCAACAGAATTCAACTGTTTTCTTTACAGGGAACAATTGGGTAGCTGAGGTGTCAGGTAGGGAAATCATGTCACTAAACTCATTCTCATATTGATGTATTCACATTGCATAACTGCAGCAGTATTGTGATGCAACAAATACAAAAGTATTTTGTGGCCACATAGGAAGGTTTATCAGCCACAAAAAGTCCATGGACCATAAAGACTCCAAGTCTTCAGAACACAACCTTCAAAGTACAGATTAATCCTGCTGTTAACTAATCCTGTCCCCTTCCTTCTTGTGGCTGGTTGAACTTGGCTGTAAGCTGGGTGCTCAACAAGCTGCTCTGTCACACTCAGTTGAACGTGATGAAAAGTTCTTGGATTGATACAAGGACAGGAAGAGGCCACTCATCAACCACCTATGCAAGCAAAACAGTCTCACTCATGAAATTACTATTGTTTATTGAGAATCAAAAGACAGAGTAGGATAACGAGTAGGATAACAAGAAATAAAAATACACCTTTTCCTCACCTCTCCCTTCTTTGCAGGCTCAATTTCACATGCAATTTTCTATACCTTCTTCCTAAGTGACACAGGGGCTACAGGGAATGGTGATTGTGGTTAGTTTATCATTGCTGTTCCTTACTTCTCATACTCTTCACCTGCTCCAGCATGGGATCCCACTCACAGCAGACAGTCTTCCATCTGCTTCTCCAGCATGGGCTGCAGTGCTTCACAAGGTGCTCTGGTGTGCGTCACTTCCATAAGGTGCAGCCCTTCAGGAAAGGATTTCTCCAGCATGAGACCCGCCCTGGGCTCATTAGTCCTGCCAGAAAACCTGCTCCAGTGTGGGCTCCTCTTCCCCTGGTGTCACAGGTTCTGCCAGGAGCCTACTCCAGTCTGGGCTTTGCTCAGGGTCACAGTCTCCTTTTTACATCCACCAGTTCTGGTGTGGATCTCTGCTCCACCATGGACCTCCATGAGCTGTAGTTGGAACAGATGGCCTCACCATGATTTTTGCTACAGGCTGCATGGGAGTCTCTGCATCTGTACCTGGAGTACCTCCTTCCCCTCCTTCATCAATGGCCTTGGTGTCTTCAGGACTGTTCCTCTCATATTTTCACTTCTCTTTCCTGGCTGCTGTTGTGAAACAGTTTTTGACCCTCATACATGTTAGCACAGAGGTGCTACCAGTGTAAATGGTTGGCTCAGCTTTAACCAGTGGCAGATCTGTCTTGAAGCTGGTTGGAACTGGGTCTATTGAACATGGAGAAAGCTTCTGGCGTCTTCTCATAGAAGCCAGCCCTGCAGTCCTCCACACCTTTATACATGTTCTGAGGTCAAAAATTGGAAACATGCCTCCATCCTACACAGACAATTTTGAAGAGAAATGCCTATTCCATGATTTAATATAATGTAGGACTCTCTTCTTCCATCAGTTTTGTATGCTTCCAGCTTGGATGATTCAGTGTTAAATCAAAGACAGCTCCAACTTTGTGCTGAAAGCCATCAGCCAGCAAAGATAAAATTCTTGTTATAGATCTCCATCATCTCAAGCAGTTATTCAGTTTTATTCCTAAAGAACTCCACCAGATCCTTGATCTCAGAAATGTGTTGTCTGTGATGAAGGGAGTCAAAATACAAAACCTCTGTAGAGGGGAAGGAGATAAGTCTGCATGAACCTAAGCAGATACTCCTAGTGATCTAGTTGATCATCTGGAAAGACTTTCACATGAGCAGATGGCATAAGGTACAAACTAGACCTGTTCCTCCCTATCCACAGATAGGGATGGGAATCAGATGCATGGAAGGTTTGAATAGCTACAGGACTCCTTTTAAATTTTCATCTTTGTCCAAAATGTGTCAGATGACTTTCAAAAGTGCCTTTCAACCTATGTTTGCATATGTGTAGTCTGTGACCTCTGGCTGGAAGAACAAATAAGGTATTGTTATGAACATTTGCTTCTCAGTCATTTGTAGCATCCTCCAGCGAAGGGAGTCATGCTTGTTACCCAGCCGACTGTGGTGAGTCACAGAGTGGGAGAGAGACATGAAATGCAAAAAATCCAACACAAGAGCTGGAACATCTGTGAATCCATTATATGTAACTCTAAATAGTGCCAACAGCACAGACATTGTAATGACTGCAACACCATACAGACTAGTGATTACTGAGCTGAAAGGCTTTTGTCCTTTCCAATCTCTGTTCACAAGCCAAGTGCTAGATCACAGACAATGAGCTATTTTGTACCCTGCAGAGCAGAACTGTTATATTTTTATACTTACTTTTCAAAATGGGTCTAAATAAAGTCAAAATAAAACAGTGGGAAACATTCAATTTTTCAAGTGATATTCTGTGTTATATTTTTGTTTCTTTTGGGAGGTAAAAAGAAGTTCAGTTTATCATGAGATCACCTGATTTTGTTCCTTTTGTCCTGCATTAAAATCATGATCATCCACTTAGGAAATCACTTACCTGCTGTGGACATAATTGCTAAAAAACTGATGAATCTTTACAAACAAGTAAACATCCAGGAAAACACTAAGCAAGAAGATAATATATATATCATTCTTGTCATTATTGATGAGGTCTTAATAACACATCCTTTCTATGTGACATCAGTGGATTTTAAATGCTTGTTAGGTTACACTAATTTAATATCATCAATCTATTTACATTTTTCATATTTTAATATAAAGGCATTTTTGTGTTTTAAAGAAGCAGGAGAGGAGCAAATTACTCCAAAAAGACTATAAGGTTACTGTATTTTTGCTGATTTTTCCATGCTTTAAGCCTCAGCTACATTACTATTATTCTAGGGTAGAAATAGGGCAAAAGATGTTGTTTCTAGAAATAATTATATATAGACTTTATTTCCCAAAGCTAAAAATACATTGTTCTAGAAGCATACTTTGGCGTTTGAATCAGCCTCACTGGCTCTATTTTTTAAAAGTGTGTGAACGTCTTACAGTGTTTCATGTTGGCAGAAAACTTTAGGGGGAAAATAATAATGAGGAATTGAGAGAAAACCGAGAAAAAATAAAGTGGAGGGAAAAAGAAAGAAATAAAGCAATATTTTGGCACTCATACTATAGTGTACTGTAGGCAGAAGAGAGAACACATGTAAAACCACATAAAACGTAGGTTATTTATACGGGATTTTTTTGAATAGTGAGCTTGGAGACACAGTATATTTTATCTTTGTGTCAATTTAGTTCCTGGTTATTGTATGTGATGTGAAACAGTCATGGGGTAATCTGCAATTAGGAGACATGTTGTTTTGGCTGCAGGGATGCCAAGGAATGAAAAACAAACAGGGTAGGCAACACTGAAAGTCTGGAAGAAAAAGAAAAAAAAGAGACTATTTAATAAATCAAAATAATAAATCTGAATAGTTTTTGCTAGATTTTGGGTTAGGGCTGTTTGTTTGTTTAGTCTCTAAGCAGGCAGGATATATTTTCATATGTTTCAATCCAGCAAAACAAAGCAATCTGAAAGAATACAATCACCCAAAAATCACCCAAAAATGAAGCAGTTGTCTGACCTTCCATATTTCCCTTTCCAACCTTTCCAGTCTTTGTTTATCTGATTTCTGGAGTACTACAGGTATAATTAGTGCTGATCTTTATTCTGATTTTGCTGCAGTTGAAACTGGTATTTGTGGTCAGTCCAATGCCCATTTTTTTCTAGACAACCAAGAAATGTAATCAAAATAACACACTGGATCTTGCAATGCCAGCTTTTTGAAATGTAGTGTCCTGAGCATATTGCAATGATCTTCAGAAAAGCCACAAGATGATTTTTTTTGTTAATGTTTCACCTAGGCCATGTTATATCCAAATAGAGGAAAAACACACACACTGTATCAATATGATTGCATTGATCTTCCACTCCAGAATATAGTCCTGATCAACATGTGAATTCAAGCAGGAAATTTAGAAAGAAGAGATGACAATCAAAAAAAAAAAATCCATGAAAAAAAACCCAAACAAAAAACCAAATCACAAAACCAAGAATACCTAAGGTGGTCACAAATTTTCTTTCAAATTTGTAAAATTAAATACTACTCAACTGTTCTCTTCTTTCTATTCTTCATAATTTAAATTTCTTTCACTGAACCCAAAAGCTTACTCCCTCAGAATATCTTTTCTAAATGCAATGTAATCTTATCTTTTCTCAATACATTAACAACTTGGAAGTAAAATATATTTTATTATTCTCTGAAACTTAAATAATGAGAACATATTTTAGTTCCCCTTAAAAATATTTTTTTTTTTCCTGAGGAAAAACTAAAGGTCTCATGAATCACTTAGGAATTAATTGAAGAATTCTGGTTTCAAATGATGGAAACATGACTGCAGCAGGACTTATTCAAACATTTTCAATTCTTTTTGGAAAAAATATTGTTTGTACAGAGGATTGTTTGGCAATAAATTCACTTGCAAGAACTTTATTATTTTCAGGACTTCGATTGTTCCACAAGGTACTGTTCAACAAAACACAAGAAGATCTTCATTTAATAGGTCATTGTATATGCAGAAGTGTTAATTCTGTCCACTAAACGCCAACACCTAAAAGCCAACATGCTATAGTTTAAGAATTATTTTCTCCAAGCCATTAGGCCTAAAGAATTTCCCATGGGGAAGTATTTGAAATATTTAAATACTGTAAAAGAGGGGGGTGACTGGTAAGGTGTGTTGAAGTGAAGCTTTGCCTTTGTTCAAAAATAATTTTGATTTTTGAGTTTGAATGCTAAACTGTCAAATCTAAGTAACAACAGACCAGGAATAACTGACTATCTTCAGCAATTCCTAACTGATTGGTTATGTCTCCAGTCAACAATCTCTGAGAAAATTATTGAGTATTAAAACTAATTATTTTTTATTCAATTAAAAACAAAATGAAGAGAGCTTAAATTACCAGATTACTCATCTAAAAATTACATTTTACCTACAGATAAAAATGTTTTTTAAAAGGGTGTTTTTTGTGGAGGATGGTGCAAAAATAGAACAACAGAGCCTTTCAGAAATATAAAAAATAAACATATGTTGAATAAAAACACAAATTAAGATTTTTATCCCTTTAGACTCAGTATGTGTTGGATTCAATATGTTTGAATATTAGTGAGATCTAGGCACTGAATTCCTCTCAGCTTTCCAATGCTTTGGCAAAGTGCAGGTTAGATTCCTTGTCAAGGTCCATAACACATAAATATGTAAAGATATTGTGCTTCATGTTAACTTAAGTAAAAAAACATTGGCTGAAAAGAGTGGGATTATTTACAGAAGCCAAGCAAAGAACAGCTGCCTCCCTATGCACTGGACAGTTAAAGTGGCTTCTTGAAGAGCTCATTTTGAAAGATCAGTTTCTTGTTTTGTTCCCTATCTCTTTGGCCCTGCAGTGAGCAAAGCAGCATACTTCCACTAGGACAAAGTATCCCTCTGATCTCTCCTTCTGTGACTTGGAAACTTCTTGGACAAATAAAATGAGCATGTAATACTCTCTCTTTTCCAGAATACTGTAATGTACATAATTAAATCTTTCACCAATGAATAGATAATATGCCTAAGGAAAACATGGCAAATGCTTGGCATCAGTTTTCCTGTCTTTGAGCAGTATGTTTGCTTTGGCTAAATCATCATTAGCACCAACAAATTAGCTCTTTGATTAGTGTTCCTTTGCAATTTAAATCTAAGCAACTGATTTATTTACCCAATAAAGAAACATCGGTTAAATGGAAGAGGAAAAGGGCATTTTGATTTCCTTGAAATTTATATACTCAGCTTCTTTTGCTAAGAAATCTCCAAGTTTAAGAATGACAGAACTGGGTTCAGTTCATTGCTCATTAAGAATCTGCTTTGTGTTGAAAAAGCCTTCAGTGAAATAATTGTTCTACTTACAATAAAGATGAGCTGAAAGTTGCAAGATCTTTTTCACAGCTTCATGAGGGGAGAGTCCTGCCTGTCAAATCTGATTTTCTTCTACAAGACAGTAACCACGGAGTCAGTCTAGGAGAGGCAGTAGACATAATCTTTATGGGCTTCAGCAAAGCTTTCAATACCGTCTGTCCCAGGATCCTTCCAGACAAAATGTCCGCCACACAGCTGGATAAACATATTGTGGTGGGTGAGCAACTGGCTTGTGGGTTAGGCACAAGGGGTTATAGTGAATGGAGTCACATCAGGCTGGTGATGAGTCACTAGTGGAGTTCATCAGGGCTCCATCCTTGGCCCAATTTTCTTAAACATCTTTATTATTGATTTGGATGAAGGACTGGAAGGAATACTAAGTAAGCTTGATGATGACACTAAATTGAGAGGAGCTGATGAGTCCCTCTAGGTCAGGGAG
Organism: Pithys albifrons albifrons; assembly: GCF_047495875.1. Lineage (NCBI taxonomy): Eukaryota > Metazoa > Chordata > Aves > Passeriformes > Thamnophilidae > Pithys > Pithys albifrons. The sequence goes on along the minus strand of NC_092497.1, from coordinate 57,819,808 downwards.
CCCCTGCAGAGACATCTCAACAGACAAGAGAGATGGGCAATCACCAACCATATGAAGTTCAAGAAGGGACAGTGCTGGATTCTGCTCCTGGTATGGGGCAACCCTGGTTGTGTGTATAGACTAGGGAATGAGGTGCTGGAGAGCAGAGCTGTGGAAAATGACCTGGGAGTTCTGGCTGATGGCAAGTTGAACATGAGTCAGCAATGCCCTGGCAGAAAGGAGGGCCAACCCTGTCCTGGGGGGCATAAGGCACAACATTGCCAGACGGGTAAGGGAGGGGATTGTCCCACTCTACTCTGCACTGGAGCCACCTCACATGGAATATTGTGGCAGTTTTGGCCACCATAACGTAAGAAAGATATTAAGCTACTAGAGAGTGTCCAAAAGAGGGCAACAAGGATGGAGTTGGATGGGAGGAGAAGCCACATGAGGAAAGGCTGAGGTCACTTGGTCTGTTCAGCCTGAGGAAGAGGAGACTGAGGGGAGACCACACTGCGGTCTTCAGCATCCTCAGGAGGAGAAGTGAAGAGGTGAGCATTGTTGTATGCAATACACTCTGGTGACCAGTGACAGGACCAGAGGGAATGGCATGAAGCTCAGACAGAGAAGGTTTACATTATCTATCAGGAAAAATGTTTCACCCAGGGGGTGGCTGGATCCCCAAGGCAGTGGTCATAACAGCAAGCCTGTCAGAATTAAAGAAACTTTTGAACAGTGCTCTCTTGGAGATGGTCCTGTGCAGGTCCAGTAGTTGGACTTGTCGATCCTGATGGGTTCCTTCCAACTCAACATATTCAATGATTCTATGCTTCCACCTCAAGTCATAGAAAGCTGAGTAAAGCCAATATTTTCATAACTCTCCTGCTTCCAGACTTGAATTCAGGCTTTTGAATGACCACAGCTATCATTCCAAATGTTAATGATGCAGGGAAGCATATTATAATGCCAGCACAAATTCTGGAATTGTAAAAGAGCACCAGAAATGGTGACAGTGGTATTGATGTGTGAAAATGACCTCACTCCTGTTGGACGGATCTCCACAGTCCTGTTAGGAGAAAAGTCTAGTGAAACCTGCTTGAGAGAGAGAGTAAAATGGCTAGTGTAGCACCTCGCCCTTGGTGAGCCAAACCATCTCTGCAGCACAAGCTCTGCACAACTCTGAACCATGCTGTACGAACATGCAATGAAGCACTTACCAGGCCTCTTCTAAAAATTTTGTATCGGTAACATGACACTGCACTATATGCTGTCTAAATGCCTTGGCCAGATTTTCAGTTTCTGGGAAGCTGATGACTCTCAGCAGGGACAGCAGTGCTGAGAACCTCTGCAAACTTTTCATTTAAGTGCTTAAAAGCTCCTTCTGAAGCCCTTAACCAGAGACACCAGGATTAACAGTATTCACTGCAGTAATTGCTACCTCATCCATGACAATTTGTAGGTTTCTAGAGAAAAGACATTGCTTTTACTAAAACTAGTGTGATAGGGGAAAGAAAGATTCCAGGATCATAATCCTTCAAGTGTTTCTATTTACTCAATAATACAGACACTGAAGCATATAGAAGGTCGTCAGCTACAAACCTATGTTCAATTTGAAATGCATGGTTTACATATTCAGAAGAAAATTCCTGTTATAAATCCTTCAGAAAACAAGAGTACACACAGCGGGGGGCAGTGGGGGATGGGGGTGGGGGGCGGGAGGGAATGAAGACGAATAAAAATAAACTGAAGATGCAATTTCTAAGAAACAGACAAAAAGTTACAATCTTCAGATCTCTGTAAGGAGTTCCATGGTTTTATTCTGAGCTTCCTTAGGACACATGGAAAATACCAGACAGTAAATTCTTGCTTATCAGATACTATCAAGAGTAAGCTCTATCACTGGCATGAGCCAAAAGTCTATTCACTCCTCTTACACTTCAATTACAGCTTGTTGATGCTTTTTATGTCAGCTTAAAATACTATTTACTTAAAAAAAAAAACAATAACTGGGTGTGGTCACAACAAGCAATAGGAACCAGCATAATAATATAAAGACATTTGGTGCCAAATGATACATACTCGTCTGGATCTTATTATTCCAAATGGTGTCACAGTGGAAATGGGACCATCCTTTCTTATGGCAGGTATTTAGCTCTGACAGACTAGTCTCTGTAACAGAAGAAAAGTGCAGTGTGGTAGTCTTCCAGTAACTTTAAGTGTCATTGTGTTATATTCTACCTACAGCAGAACCAGCAGGAATCTTAATGAAAGATGAAAGCTGAGTGGCAGGAAGTCTATTAAAGAAAGAAACAAGGGTAGACTTACATCACTTGCTGCTTAACAGAGTAAGGAAATACACTCAGGGGGCTCCAAGCAACTTCCACCACTTCATGCATTATTTAGCTAATTTTCCTCTGTAACTTACACAGGGGTTATTTGTACTCATCAACAGACAGTGTTTGCTCCTGCACAAGGGATCACTTCCCCCTCTGTAGTGGTACAATTTTAGTTATGAGTTATGGGGTTTTTGTGGAGTTTTCAGGTGGGTTTTTCTGTTGGTTTTGGGTTTTTTTTCCAATGGCATGTAGTGACTTTGGACAATAGGTTGTGTCAGCATAGGAAAAGTAACTCTAATAATAGTACAAATCAATAAACTTGACTTCCAACTGTTGCATGTCTGGTGGTATGTTATCAGCTTATTGACAGTTTGTTTCTGAGACCAGATTGTATATTCTAACAAAACAGGTGGATATTAGAGCATTTTTATTTCTCTCCATAAGCATACATTTTTAAAAAAATCTTTAGTTGAAGCTTGTTGAAAGTAAGTCTGTCCTGAGGCAAACTATATTGTGACACACAATTAAAGAGAGCTCAGTAATATAACTTTCACATAGATCAATACTTTCAGATTCCCATCACAATTCCCTCTCTGTGTTTGCAGATATAAATGAAGTTTTCATGTTGAATTAGCTCAGATAGGGTATAATGCCTCGTGTCAAGACTTAGACAAAGTGGATGAGTTTATTCAGGGTGCAAAAATCTGAAGAATAAGAGAAACAAGAGTGGAAGGAGGGAAGGTGAGAGTCACTTAGGCAGCTATTTAGTTGAAGAATAAAATGAAACAAAAACTATCAGAATTTTTAGAAAGCACTCTGGAAGTCCTATAAACATACAAGTTTTGTAAGAACAAAATTTTGTCATTTTTGTAAGCAAATATTTTCAGGCTTATGCTACCTTTTTTCCAATAATGCTTCTGGTAAAGATATGCAAGATATCTTGTAATAAAGGTATCTACTCTTGTTCAACAGGCTTTAATCTCTGCTGTCACACAACTTTAATTTAACCTACTAAAATATTAGCTTTCAAAAATTAACCACATAGCAAGGGGTTTTATGTAAAAGCACTCCTGGTACAAAGTCTCATCTTTAAAAATATGGTTCATCCTTACTGACTTTTGTATTGTGTTCAATCTATGTTAAACATTATCTTGGAGTTAAGTAACTATGTGGGAGAAATTTCTGATCTCCTTGACTTATTTGGTTCCATAACTTGTAGCTTGGTGGTGCCATTAAAACTAGAATTTGTGCTGACTGCTGTGACAAAGCTGTTTCTAAGACAGATGAGTTTTTTATGTTGCAGTAATGGCAACCACAGGGTAACTGTACAATAACATTCAACAAATATTCATTTGAAATTAATTCCGCATCATGTGTGTGTTTAACAAGGATAGTATGACCCACTAAACCTAATACTGTTCCATCTCAGTACCAGTTGCAAGCTGACATAAAGTTATTACAGATTTTGGGAACATTACCTTAAATTTATACCTTTATTTATTTACTTATTTATTAAGAAAAATATATTTATTTTCAAACAATCTGGTTTTACTATGGCTTGTCATGTTTTAAAAAGAAATATCTCAAATCTAGTGTGCATTAATATGTGTACAAAAGCTGTCTCATCTTTATGACTCTTTGCATGATCATCCTCCTTTCTTCATTTGGATTACTTTGATACTAATTTTCAACCAGTTTCATCTCAGTTTACAATGCAGAGGTATTTGAGAATAAAATAGAGCTTTCCTTTGAAAACTAACTTGAAATAATACAGGTATGATAAACAACAAGGGACTGGGCTAAAAAAGAAGAAATTAATTGGAACCTAGAACAATTATTTTCCTAACATTAAGGGAAGGAAAAAAGTCATGTGATGCATCTTCATGCTGCATACGATAATGTTTCAGTTAATAGCTTGTGAGAGAAAAGTCCAACAGTTATTCAGCATACATTTTGCACTGACAAACCCTAATTCACAGGCAGAGGTGGTCTTCTGAAGGCATTACCTTCTACTCAACAATTATCGCTCATAACTTTATTTGCTAGCATTTGTGTCTCTTTCCAAAATTAAAATTATTGCAATTTCTATTCTTAAGGAATATATAGCCTTTGAATTTCAAAAGTAACGAGCTAAAGAACTGTTGTATGCAATATACACTGTAAAGCATGTTGATAAAATAAAGACATTATCTTACAACTAATCAACAATTATTCTGGAAAATTCTTTCTTACTCTCCATTACTATTTTTGAGGTTTTTAATAGCATATTTATGTAATATCACCAGAATGTCAAATCAATTCTAGCGGATATCTTTTATATCTGAATTTTCAACTTCCTTGATTATCTTAGATTTCAGTTAGGGTTCATGAAAGGGTGTCATGGTTTAACTCCAGCTGGCAACTAAGGCCCACACAGATGATCACTTAATCCCTCCATCTGGAGGGATGGGCAAGAGAATCAGAAGGGTAAAACTGAGAAAACTGATGAGTTGAGATAGACAGTTTAATAAGTAAAGCAAAAGCCACACATGCAAGCAATACTACACAAGGAATTCACGCATCCCTTCCCCTTCATTCACCCCAGTCAGGTGTTCAGCCATCCTCAGGAGTGCAGAGCTCCATCATATGTAATTACTTGGGTAGAAAAATTACAAAATTTTTAATGCCACCACCACCACCACCCTTCCTCCTTTGTCCCCTAACTTTACATGGTGAGCATGATCCCACATGGTCTGGAATATGCCTGTGTTCAAGTGGAATCAGCTGTCCTTGCTGTGCTCCCTCCTAGCTCCTTGTGCACCCCAGCCTGCTCAGTGGTGGGGTGGGGTGGGTGGCAGAAAAGGTCTTGACTCTATGTAAGATCTGTTCATCAATGACAAAAACATGTGTTGTCAGCACTGTTTTCAGAACAAAACATGGCCCAATGCTAGCTCCTGTGAAGACAATTAAGTCTATCCCAGCCAAAAACCGTCACAAATGGACAGACTGAGAGCACAGGTATTTGCAAGCTCACATTAATAGGCCAACAGGTAGAGCACCATGAGCAGTGTTATGACCTTCCAACAGCTTGTCTCTGGAAGTCTACAGCAAAGAAACAGTGTCTTAAAAACTGGAAGGCTTTTCCACTGTGTGTAGTATACAGCAGGTTGGCTAAAATCAGAATAATGAAACAATCATCAATGTTATTTCAAAATGTTTTAATTAAGCTGAAAATAACTTTTCCACAGAATAGTTCACCAGTTATGCTGTGTTAATGATTTATTATTTAAGAATATAGTACACAGCAGAAGGCACTCAGGGGAAAAAAGTTTCACTCTACATTATTTCAGTTGGATTCATGGCTGCTGCTGTAATGTTAGAACTGGGTCTGTAGCGCTGAGGCTATAAACTGCTGCCTCCTAGAAAAAAAAATAAAATTCAAAAGAAATGCCATTTATTTCTATGTTCACATCCAAACATGCTGTGGAGCAGCAGTTGACACTGGCAATATCCCAAGCCAATAAAGTATTCAGGAAGTATGTCAGTGCAGCAGATGAGATGTTTGCATGGCAATCAGACTCTGAGGAACAGGGTTATCTTGGTAAATTTTATGTGTAGGAAATAGTTTTGAGGACTGTTAGCTGCTATGGAGCTTAGCAATCCCACAGAACAGCTTGCTCATTCCCCTGTTGCGGGAAAGGGGGTAGTTGGAGGCATAAATGTGCAAAAACTGGTGGGTTTATACAGAGGCAGTTTATACAAAGAAAAAATTTTCTGCACTAAGGAAAACAAGGAATTAATTCTCTCCTTCATGTTGTTTTCAACTATTTCCTGGAAAGATCTTCATCACATATGACAGTTACTTGAGAAGACAAATTCCATAATTCTTGAGAGAAAATTAAGATATCATCCTGGTAGAATAAGAACAAAGAAAGACAAAGCTGTTTATTCTGCATAAGGACAGTTAGCAAGATATCTCATTGAAAACTGGCATTGCCTGTGTTGGGACACTGTCATTGCTAATTATGATTCCACAGCTCATTCAACCACAAGGGAAGATGGTTGATCGTGATTCTGTTCCCAACTTTGATCAAAATTTCCTGAAAGGATGCAAATACGGAACCATAGAAATTTTTAGAGTAAAAAAGACCTTTAAGATCAAGTCCAGCCATTAACTGAGCACTGCAAAGTCCACCACTAAGCAAGGTCCCTCAGCACCACATCTGCATGTCCTTAAACACCATCAGGACAGTGACTCCACCTCTTCCCTGGGAAGCCTCTTCCAGTGCTTCACAGCCCTTTCAGTGAAGGAACTTTTCTTAATATCCAGCCTAAATTTCCCCTGGTACAACTTGAGGCCGTTTTCTCTTGTCCTATTGCCTGTGACTTGGTAGAAGAGACCAATCCCCACATCACGATACCCTCCTCTGAGGCAGTCATAGGGAGTGACCTGCTGACCACACTATAGCTGAAGCAACCCAGCATGACCTTAGCATTCCTGCCCACCTGGGCACACTCTGGCTCACGTTCAGCCACTGTCAACCAGCACTCCAGTATTTTTTCCATTGGGCAGTTTCCAGCCACTCTGCCCCCGCCTGTAGCACTACCAGGGAATGTTGTGATCCAAGGGCAGGACCCAGCACTTGATATTGTTAACCTCAAAGAGCTGGTCTCAGCTCATCGATCCAGCCTGCCCAGATCCCTCTGTAAGCCTACCTACCCTCCAGCAGGATACAGCTCATCAAACACAAAAGTCCAGGTACATTTCCTTTAATTCAGAAAAATGTTGGATTTTTTTGGAGTGTAATAGAATCTTACAGGTAACCTATGGGGAGAGGCTGAGGGAGCTGGGGTTGTTTAGCCTGGAGAAGAGGAGGCTCAGAGGTGACCTCATCACTGTCTAGAACTACCTGAAGGGAAGTTCTAGCCAAGTGGGGTCTCTTCTCCCAGGCACTCAGCAATAGCACAAGGGGGCACGGGCTCAAGCTCTGTGAGGGGAAATTTAAGTTGGATATCAGGAAAAAGTTCTTTACAGAGAGAGTAATCAGGCATTGGAATGGGCTGCCCAGAGAGGGGGTGGATTCACCATCCCTGGAGGTTTTTAACCTGAGATTGGACATGGCACTGAGTGCCATGATCTGGTAAAGGGACTGGAGTTGGACCAAAGGTTGGACTGGATGATTTCTGAGGTCTTTTCCAACCCAATTGATTCTATGATTCTATGATTCCAAATCTATTCAGGGTCAAAATTATCATGGAATAGTATATATTAAGTTATGAATTTTGTTATTTGAGATGAAGCAGCAGTTACAGTTTTACTAGCTTACAGAAAGTGCAACACTGGATGATGTTTCATATTTTACCTAGTGAGATGTTTTGCACATTAGTATTTTCATGCAGTATGTTCAAAGTGTAAAACTATAATTTTTTCAGTAAAATAAAATTAGTCAAAGACTGAAATATATAAGAAGTGAAATTGTTTTGCAGCAAAATTTTGTCTATGTGATCTGGAATACAGCAAATCATGTGGTAGATAATATAGTCTAGAGGTAAACACTCTGGCTTCCATTTACTTGGTATCTGACAAAGTAGTTTAAGGCCAGATCCTGAGAGGTCCCAATTACCAATCCTCAATGTGAGTTTCAATTACCTGGCACCTTTCTATGTCCTGGCCCACCATGAGTAAGCAGAAGAGGAAAAGAGTCTAGATATTTTAAGATGGATAACATAATCATAATCATAACCACCACCCACAATTAAATTATATTGTGTATGAAACTCCTCAACCACAATTTAAGAAAATTGAATTTCTTTCCTAATACTTTTCATCTTTTTATGTACAGTAAGATAGGTAATGAATTTGATTGGAGTGTTTTCAGTAGTGTGTATTTAGGCTGAAAATCCTTATTTTAGGAAAGATGAAACATTCTACAGAGACTTACCTATTTTAAAAACACTTATAGCTAGATAGTGTTTGAAAACTAGGAATCTGTAAAGAGACAGAAGGCAGACACAATTACAGTAGGAAGAGAAATGGCATGGAAATTTCACATACTCCATTTTTATTTCCAACTCAGATCTTACAGTAAAGTAGTATTATCATCTTTTATACGTATCTAATGTTTAATGTTCTTTAACTATGACCATTTCCATGGAAGAAAAGCAGGTCTATTAGGTAGTTTCGAGACCATCATTGAGTTTTTTCAGAGTTTTATTTCTGCCTCTTACTTTAGTTTGAAAAATGTATGGGTTTTTTAAATGCAAATTGATCAAAACAAATTTCAAAATTGCAAAGTTCAAATCCACATGCCATTTCAAACTTATGTATGAACATCTGTGCAACAACAAACTTATTTGCCTGTATGTGACATGTAGGCCAAGAGCTGTGTCTCTCAACTTCTATTACCATAGGTCTGAGGGTTGTTAATCCTAAAATTCTTGTTTGAGATTATCTCCAGCTGCATATATGGCAAAATAACATTTGGTACTACATCAGAACTGTGTAAATGCAGAAGAATTCTGACTTATATGAAAGCATCAGAAAATAGAATTTCCTCTCTATGTATATGTATATATATATTACTGAGGTGAACAGTCTTAATTTTAAAATCCTTTATCTCTAACAATTTAATTCTGCTTTATAGTTACACTGAAACACCCTTAAATATTTGTAAAGCTTTAAACGGTGAACCCCACAGGAAAAATATAAGAAAAAATGGCAACTATGTCTAGTGTAAAAAGACAGCACTTTGCTCATATAGACCAAGCAAGCTGGGCTAATTAGTGTGGAGAAACACATAGATCTGAAAATTCAGCTGTGGTTGGGGTGGCTGTAGGTGCACTTATTTTTGTGATAAAATCAAACTGCAATTAACTTTGAGAAGCAAGAAAGGTTTTTTCCAGAAAAGGTCCACAGAGCTTTGTTGCAAAAAGTGTAATGACCATACAAATAAAATGAGAAAAAAAATTAGTGCTACACTAATTGCTTTATTACTAAGGATTTATATTAAAAATATGCTGAATACTTTCATCATTAGTCATATTACTATTGTCATGTGCAATCTTACCATGACAATATGAATCACTCAGTCAAGCTGTTACTGTGTTATCTGAGACTTTTAACATTGTTTAAATTGTTGCACATATTTTCTGTCATCCAAAACTCATTGGTGTTATCCAGCGTGTGATATAAAATCTTGTCAAGTTCTACAGATGCTGTCCTATATGAATTTTCTTCCATTACTCTTTTCACAAGATATAAAAGGCCATGTATTACATAATGTTATTGCTTGACTGCGTGGGATACTAGGGATTTATGAGTGCAGAATCTACTGAGATTGCATCTACATTGCTAAATAAAGCGAGTACAAATCTTCCAGACCGTCCCAAGTAAGAATGGAAGGCTTAGACAAAATTGCGGTTGAGTCATGAGGTGCAGAAAGGACTCATTTCTTTCTAAACTCCTACTCAGAGAGGAGTTTCAGTGTGGCTGAATCCAATCTTAGCCTAGGATTATGTCAAAAGTTTAAATTTAGGAAATTACAGAGGTGGGATGGAACTACTTTTGTCCCACCAGTTTCAATGGTTGGGGAAATGAGAATATTTATGTAAAAATAATCATTTGTTATCACAAATGATCAGATAAAAGATCTTAATCAGATTTTTTTGCTACACAATATAAAACCTAAAACTACCAGTAGTATAGTATAAGATAGGATTGTGCACTATATTGAAGCAATTATTGAACCAAATCTGTTTAAGATAGACAAAGGAAATAATAATTAAGTAGAGATGTGATGGAACTCAGCCATACCAACACTCCTGGGGAGATCTCTTTCAATCAACTTCAAGTATCCTTGGAGGGTGTCCCTCCCTCGGAGGAATCTCCACACATACACCCCAGAAAGGATTATGTCTGAAAAACCTGAATGTATGAAAGGACACTGGACTTTTATAGTATAAAGTGATTTACTGCTAGTCACAAATTTACAGAACAGCTACCATCTTATCTGTCACATCCAGCTTCAAAAAGCAGAGTATGTGTTTGGAGTTTGGTGAACCGGAATGGTTTTAGTAGTTCAACACCAAAACCAGCACCATGGCACCACCGGTAACTCATCACAGGTAACTTGCATGACAGCTTGCACTGTTTGCATTCTCTGGTTAGATTTTAGATCTTATCAGGGTGGACCCTCCTGCCACACCTACATGAAGCCCAGCTGTGCCTCAGGAGATAGCCCTCCCAGGGACAATGCCAAAGGTGCCCGTGCAGAGCAGGCATGACCACACCAGCCACAGCTGCTCTTGCTGTCCTCCAGCACAGCTCTCAGCTGTTGTATCAGCAGGCTCTGTATCTTTAGATGACCCTGCCTCCCTTCATACTGCAACTCAAGGCACACAACACAACTCTCAGTTCATTCGCTATGCAAACATGAGTTCTATAGGCTGCCAAAAAACCACCTCACATTAATTCTGGCACTCTAAATGAAACAAATGGTTACAAGAACACCACATGCGGACTTGGAGAAGACACAGGCTATGTGATGCCTCATTGAAAGAGGTGGTTTATTTAAGAAGTGTGGACATACTGCAACCTTCCTGCAGTCCACAGGGCAGCCACTTACAGCTGGTCAGAATAACACAGCAGGGTATAACCAGCTGCACTTCACTTGTTGGGGGATGAGATTCTGCATCTCAGCACCATGAGCCAGCCATATTCAAAAGAGCTGGTGAGGAATGTGCTAAAGATAAATCTTAATGCTTGGTGAGTAAGATTTGATAAAACGGATTGCATACATTGAGATCTAATAAATTCTCTAAGTCCTGAATATTTTCCAGAGGGGAAATCACAGGATATTACACTGATGTAAAATGTACAAAAAGCAATAATATTTCCAGACTGATATTTTATCATATCTATTTGAAAATTTTCAATACCTCTAAGCAACAAAAGCTAATTAAAATACCACTAATAAAAATATTTTATATATTTGTGCAATATTGATTTAAGAGTTAGTTCCTGATCTGTGCTGTCAATCCAAAAGCTTTGGTGTTCTTTAACATTTCTCTAGAGCTGCAATTTTATAAGTAGCAACAAAGAGTACTTAGAGTAACAACAAGACTGTGCTTCTGTCCTCCATTCACTATTGTTTTTCACCATTTATATTGCATTGGATTAAATAATCACAAGTAACATATTTGTTAAAAGTAAGAATTGCTTTTTTATGTCTGCTACATTCTATCGGGTAGTAATTATGGAAGAGCAGTGTTGGAATAACTGGGCCACTGTCACCACAGTAGAGCAGAATACTAGAAAGCCTCTGAGCTGCTGAGACAAATTTATCTGTAGCAAGAATGAGCAATGTTATTTCTTACTGATTAAGCCCATGAAAGCCTCCCGGAGCTACAACGTGGAAATTGCAGTAGCATAGCTAGGACCAGAAGAAGGAGATACAGATATAGATATGTATATAATACAACATGAGTAGACAGACAGCCAATTGAACCACTTAATTATTTAAGAATAAAAATAGGAAGAGAGAGATTGTGTTATAGACACTATAAGAAGTAATATGTCATGAGAACTTACTGTAGCTGCCTTTCACAGAGAGATAAATTGCACAGCCTCAGCTGACTTTGTCTGGCCTTGTGTAGGAGTCATTACACTTTTACTGTTGTACTAATTGAGTACTACACCTCCTTCTTATATGTAAGAGGATTCATAATGGTATGTCCTAGTAAGTAATTTCAAGATACTGCAAATGATGTGTCACAGAATGAAATTGCTGTCCTTCCACTATTGCTACCTCCCATAGAGAATCAATAGACTGTTCCCCTCTAGTGGCAGAATTCAGTGAATCAAGTAATTTGTGGGTTTTAAATACTCCAGCAGGTAACACCACACCACCTATAGAAAAGATCGTTAAGTGCTGTCTGGTCAACATGAACATTATTCAGTGGTCGGTCTCTATCATTGTTCACATAAGCTGAGAATGCCAATAACCAACAGTGGAAAGTCATTAGAGATCAATCAATTTCCTGTAAGCCTCTTTGTACACCGTTCAATGTTCATGTGTTTAAATTTCTTTGCACAGCATGGTGCTGCACTGCTGAATACAGACTATGTGTCACAGTTTCATAACCAATACCTTAGTCAGTGGTGACCTAAACATTTCACTTATAATTCTCAGGCTATAGATTTTTTCCTCCAAAACAAAATTATTATACTTTGTCATAACCCATTTCTCTTGTTTGATAACGAGAATATCACAAAGACTATTCAGAATGTATGGATTTCCCCTCAGACCCTACTCTGTCTTTCTCCTCTTGCCTTCTATTGACAGGCCAGACCATTCTTTTTCTTCACTATTTTTTATTAATCAATACACTGACTTATGGCTTCTGTCACTGAGAGAAATGCTGCATAGTGGCACAACGTAGGATTTCTCTGGATTGAAGTACTTTTCTGAATATGCTCACCCTTTTGCACTTCTATTATTTGTTTATTTCATAGCGAGCATAGCTCTCTCAATGAACTTCTTAACTGGGCACATGCCAGATGACAACAGAAAATTCACTTAATATTGGGAGTAGAATTATGGCCTGAAATCTTCAAGTGTCAATCAGAGCCATACTATGATATTTCTTGCACTCCTTCTTGCATGTACATTTCTGATCAAATAACTACTAACAGCAAACACTGACTTTTCAACTGCAGTATAATGTATAATGCACCAGGTATTACATTCTTGCCCTTTGCCTTCTTTAGAGTTAGTTCTCGTGCTTTGAATATCTTTCAGACCAAATCAGAATTAATCTATTGCCATTCTTTTCACAACTGGGTCCATCTCTTTCGCATGCGACCTGCAGCAACAACTTCCTTTATAAAAAATCTTAAAATAAGAAATTTGCTTCTAATCTGTTGTAAGAATACAGCCAACAGTAAGACACAGTAGTGACAGAAACAGTGTTTATTAGCAGACATCACTGAATGCCATTGTAAACGTTTCTCTATTAAGCTAATCTCCCAGGTTTTTTTTCCCCTACACACTCTGGCATTAAGATATAGAACCTTTAGACACTGATTTTCAGTCATAAATCTCATTTACATCTCTAATTTAGTCACTTCACATCTGTGCAAGTGCTTCTAAAGTTATGTCTATGGATTGTCTGATAGAAAAGCTGAAGGACCTGTACTTTTCTGTTTTATTTTGTTTTGTTTCATTTTGTCTTGTTTAGTTTTCTTTCCAATATCCAAAATACAGAACAGTGTGTTTAAAATGAAAGGTTCGACCTTTTCCAGACTTTAGCAGACTCAAATATAATTTCACTTTAGATCAACATAAAGTAGTACACAAGAGAACACTCCTCCACTTAGTTCCCATGCCATATATAAAACAATGGCTTGGAGTTGACCATTACTGCTCAAGGATAAGAACTTTTGTGTATGAAAACATTAGCAAAGTGCTAGTATATTGTGATGGAGACTATCACTTTGTCAATATAAGTCCTTGACTCACCCACACACCTGGAAAGAGCAATGGGGATAATCACAAGTGTTATGAACAGGGCCAAAATTGCTCAGCACTTTATCAGCCCTTCCACTACAAAGCCTCAGGATGTTAAATTGAACATTCTTATGTAGCAGATAGCAGGATATGGTATTCATTGTCTTCAGAAACTTTTAATGCTAAAGCCTCCAGTGCCTTATGTCTACATATTTAAAAGGGTAGAACTCTTGGATATTGCATTTTAGTTGCAGTCTTCAAACTTCTGGCTTACTTTTTGCTCCATGCTAAAGACAACAGTCACAATGATAGGAAGATTCATTTGATCCACTAGATGTTAAGCACCCACACTAAGGGGTTGAGAAACACCCTGTTTACAACAAAATTATTGAAATAATGAGAATAACTGATGAAATAATTCTACCCAGTAATGATTTTCATAAAGAAGCCTGCAGCACTGATTGCTTCAAAGCCAAACTAGGACAGTGGATTCCCATAGAAATTATAAATCATATATATTGAAGTTTTAGCAGTGATAGTCTTATATAACATGCAGCCAAAATAGGTCTTCATAATACTACGTTCCTTTAACTAAATTAGATTTTGTGGTCATTATAATAAATGATACATAGACATTAGGCAAAGTTCCAACTGCTACCAGGCATCTTTATTTTTGCTGGAAACCTGTTTTATCTTTACATTCAAAATAAAAACTAGCACAGTAATGATTGTTGAAACATAGTACTCTAGGTTCATCTACTGGAATAGTTCATGCTACCTATATACCTGAACCAAAATACAAACAGCTGAGTTCTGGGTATTTTCAGAGTATGTCTGAATTTGTTTTAAAGTAGTTTAAAATATTCAGACCACCTTTTTTTCCTACAAAGAATTTGTAGGGTTGGAGCTGATGTGCAAGGCAGATGCTGGTGTAACAGAACTAGAACAAAAGAAGAAGAAAATAAAACAAAACAAAATTAAATGAATTGAAGGAGAAAAGATGACTCAAGTGCAAATCCGAATGCATCCTCATTCTCATGTGCCTGCTGCTTTTAAGATAACGTGTACATGGATGTTTGTCTGTTTGACGGATAGAATAGTTTTTGCCAAAAAATAGGGAATAGGGAAAATTACTATAGTCAGTATATGGATTATCCTACTAGACTGCATTAAAAGCTGGCAATTTCCTTATACATTTTCTCTTAGATTAATAGAACAGAGATGGCACAGGTTTAAGTTTAAGAATCAGGCTTAAGTGAACACATCAAAAAATAAAACTGTGCTGGAATTCTTGAATTTCATCTTTTGATTTCTATGCTTTTACCTAAAACCAGATATGGATGAACTGGCTCATGTGGCTGTAGCCACTGTCATTCTACTAGGTAGGGGAAGAGTAGAAGCTCTTTCAGTGAGAAAAGGTCTGAATTTTAAGTTGGTAATTGAAATTAAAGAAAATCTCTTTGTAAATTATAACTAGATTGATAGTGCAGATTGCTCATGACATTTTAATCTGGTAAAAGTGGATTTTATAACTGATTTAGATTTATTATGTCTAGACTAAATTTAAACTTCATTTTTATTAGGAAAAAAAAGAAAGACAAGCATTCAATCAAAGTAAAATGATCATTTTAATTTTTCTTAAACTCCCTAGCAGAAAAGCCTAGAAGAGAAATTGTATTATCCTAATATATATGTAGAGCAGGTTTACAGGTTGTTAAGCATCAGATAGGCATAGGATGAAGTAGAAATGCATCTCTGTGATTAAATTATATCAAAACACCATTATACAAAAACTCATTTCATCTCTAGCCCATGATTACTTATTCAGGTATTGCCCTGTATGCACATATCCCATTGGTTCCAGCTGAAGAACTGTGGCAAGAAAAGGGGAAAAAATTTAGTGTTGGAAAAAGCAGTGTGCAAAATAAACAGAAATAAATGTTGACTAAATATTATTATTAGACTGTGTACCTGACAAAAGTTTTGCATTGATTAGATTTACATTCTCAAATATCTGTTCCTCAAGGGACATACTTTGCAAGCACGCTGATCTTTTCAAAAAGGTAAAATTGTTTTCATACAAGGTAGTGACCAGCATGGTTACAGTAAGGTTACTTACAAAATAATAACACATGATTTAAATGACTAACAATTTTTCTGTATTTGTGACACATACAGGTAGAAGATTTGAGGTTTTTATTTAATACTATAGTGGCATGAGTCCATTTCTTTCCAATTTTTACCTCAAAAATAAAATTACAAGTATAATCAACTGTGGTCCATTCTTGCAATTACCAATTTAGGCACAGTTAATGGTATAAAACACATGATTAGGCTGGAAAGAACGTAGTTGCAAAACAAAGAATAATTTCAATACAAAATAAAATATAAAATTATAAAAGCATCATCAGTGACAGCCTATAACAGTCCTACAAGAAAATATTATCTTAGATAGTTCTTAACCTTCTTGTCTGTCAAACTAAGAAAGGGATAAGAAAACAAAAATATTAGAAGCATTTTTTAAAATAGTTATGACTCTAATTTTAAAATATTTTTTCTCTTTCTTTTCCAAAATGGCTGAAAGTACTATTATTATACAACAGAAGAAAAAAAATGGAATATTTTGTAATTTTTCCTAGTAAAAACAGTACTGTGCGAGAAAATAGCTCAATCACACACTTTGTATCCCGTTCATTTTCTTCCTGTTAAGTGATATATTCTACCCCCATGGATTTTCCCCCAGTTATTTAAGAAGTGGAAAAAAACCTAAAATGTGCTACTTTCATTAAGACATTTTCATAGCATAATTCTACCTTGCAACTACTAAAACTTAAAGAATTCAAAAGAAGTTTAAACAAAGACACAGTGGGTGTTTTGTTGAAAAATAGAAAAAAGTCAACCTCTTCTACTAAGGTATATTAATCTGATGATCATTTGGTAACTTATTTTCTGATAAAAAAATGATGGGACAGGTTTCAGCAGGCATTTGTCCCATTAGCATTTAGGTTTCATTAAGATGCAAATCACAGGAATATATATATGGAAGGGAAGCACTGGCCAAATGTTTTCTCCTCCTTTGTGATAAATGGCTGTGTGTAAAAATAATGACATCTCTCTCATACTCTGGAATTTCAAATGTATGTGGTGCCCTCTGGGACAGAAGCATAAGAATAATGCTCAAGGGCAAAAGACTGATTGCAGCAGGGCATAGGAAAGGGACTAATTGGCTTTATTGTCCACCTGCTGCTGTGATACACAGTAACAGAGGATGTGATGCCTCCCCAGAACACCATGCACACCAACGTTTACAGAGAAGAATTTGTTAACCTCTTCTGAATATTGCATTTGCAGAAGAGGCAGGGACAGCTCTTCTGCAAGGAATAGGAGTCCTGGGACAAAGGATAAGCAGAGATTCAAGGTAATTTATGTATCATTTTGTCATACCAGCCTACTTCCCATCAAAAATTGTGGAACAATTGACATAGGCCATCATGAACTTAAAAGGCAATTTTGTTTCTGCTGCAAGTTCATATAACACACACTACAGATAACTAATTAAATAACAAATTTATTCTGCTGACTTCTTCCTAGACTTGATCCATGAAAAGAATATATTCTTGCATATGTGTAATATCTTATTCCTTTCTTTTCTTGAAAGATACTTGATATGATATTTTACAGAGATGAAGTACAGATAGGTATCAGAACTTCTGTTCTTACATTGTTTAAATAGTATAGTGTGCCTTATGGTCTTGCCTGTGAAATACTTTTTGCTCTAATACACTAGTAAGACATAGCTGTAAAATCTAAAGAAGTCTTCCAAAACCTTATGTAGAAAACCAATTTTGTTATAGTGGTTTTAATGCATAATATAAAAAATCTACCTATTAATGTGAACAGCTATCATATAACTAAGGTTTTCATCCATTGGTATCTATAAGACATTTAATTTATAATCCTCACCCTTGTAGAGAGAGAAGGAGTTTCTTTATTTGTTTCAGTAAGGGCAAAATATTTTTAATGCTTCAATTTTACTAATAGGTTTCTAAGAGGCAGAAGGGGAATACAAAAACAGCCTGCCATGGCTTGCTTCACTTTTTCTACTCAGGTTAAGAAGTTTCCAGGGATAATTATTCTTTACATATGAAAATTTCCTATATTAGGCCCTTGAGCCTTCACCTCTCTCCAACAAGCCGTGCAACATCTGTATAATAAAATATAGGGGTGGGAACATGGACTACAGTGACATTAGAAAACAGGTGATGTATCCATCCATATACAAGTTCTAAAAAACATAAAATTTCTAAATCTTTAGAGACAGCAGTGGCTTAAAGCTAAATCTTGGGCAACATTAATAAAAACTAGAGCAATTAAGTGTCTAGATCATCATGACACATTTGTAGGCCAAAGCATTTTTCTATCAAAGGCAAAATAGATCAGTGTTAAAATTATATAACTTCCAGAATACTTGTTCCATCCATAATTTAAACTTTCAGTCTTGGTGAAGCACTGATGATTATGAGGGAGAAGGAACTCATTGTCTGGATAAGAGTTTTTTAATAATTTTGCACTCTTTTCTATCAAAATTGTAGTTTTGCTGGATTCAGGCTTCAGAACTCTAGTGGGCAGCTTTCCTTTCATGACCTTTTTAAAATTAATCAACAAATTCTTTCTTTTGCCTCCCAAGTGCCAGTCCTAAGAAAGCAGTAGCGCTTCTAGGAGATAGGAATTCTTCTGTATGTATCTATACATTAAAACCTAAAGATAGCTGTAAAACCTAAAGATGACAACAATTCATCTACTTGGTCTTTTTGTGTCAGGTACTGATTGTATATTCCTACTGTTTTCTCAAAACTGGCTTCAAAATGTAATTGAATTTTCATTTTTCCATTTTCTTTTGAAGTTTATTCCTTCCCTCATTTTAGCTATTCTCCAAGCTTGTAATTCATTTCACTGTCAATTCTAATATACCATTATTCCTATATTTGTACTTCTTACATTTGCAGTGATAGAACCTACTTTATTTTATGATTCCTTTTCATTCATTCCATTATAGTTAGTGGTTATAAATGAGATGTTATGAAAACAGATACAAAGATACTAGCTTTCTAAGGCAGTGTTTTAGTAACTCTCTTATTGTTACAATAACCAGATTCTGAACCAATTCATCAGATAATAATCCATGTCCCACTTATTAGGACTCAATAACAAGACCGTTACGCAAAGCACTATTTGGACAGACAAAAGCACATCTGAGTTCCCACTGATAAAGGCTATTTTGTTTTAGAGTAAACACCATAACTTCTTCATGTGGAGGAATTTCTAGACTTTTTTCCTAATCTTTTGGATTAATTTAAAATTAGAGATGTCAGAGTACATACTTGAGAGGTACAAAGCCATCATTTTTTAACCATTGGTGGGAAAGCAGTTTGCCAGTCGGGAGAGAAGTGTTGCAAACATGCGTTAATCAAAGCAGAGTTTCACCAATATATACAGACAACTGCACAGAATATGGCTGTGAGTTTCCCTGCTTTGGGGAAAAAAAAATCAAACTAAAAACAAAAACAAAAAAAGGCATTTCTGTGAAATGAGACAGGAGATTTTTCAGAATGTGCTTTCCACTCTGGTGACTAAAGTCAGTGACAAGCAAATTCAAAACCAGTTTGGAGAATGGAATGAAACTGTACCTATGAAGATTGCTCTTTGCAACACAAGCTAATAGGGAACATTCCTATGTGAATTATTGCCAGGCATGTATGTTTACCTTAAGGCTTCAGCAGATGTAAATGTCATTCAAAAAGTTTTGTACTAAATTTAAACTGAGCTATAAGTGGATACCACTAAGCAATAACAGTTCTAATACCAACTCAGAATGAAGCAGCAAAGGAATAACAACTTCAAGGACAGAAAACAGGAGCAAAAATTTCATGCAGTCATAAAGTTTAGCTGGAAAGCTTTTGTAGTGAAACTATGGCTGTTTGGAAATCCAAATTATATGATCTAGTGTTGGGGGAGGTTTGGGTGGACCCCCAGTGCACAACCCACTGCCCAGGAGCTGGCAGGCTAGCCAAGGTCACCATGATTTTGAGGCAGACGAGAGGCAGGTAAACAACCTCGGAGCTGGGGAAAGACAGCGCCTCTGCGGCGCCAGCACCGTGTTGCCAACCTCATGCACACCGTATCTCCTCCTATCAGCGCAGCCTGCCGCCACGTGGCCAGAACCTCTGGCCCTATCTCAAGTTACTGTCCGCATGTTCACCCCAAGAGGTTATATTAATCTGTTAATTCCCCAATAAAGTTGAACGTTTCTGTTGTTATTTATTTGGTGCACGGCACTGTCTCTATGAGAATATGCTCATGAAACCAGAAGCCCAAACCCAGGTTCGCGTCAGGGTGGCTGGCGAGGGCAAGCTAAACCCTCTCGCAATGCCAACCTTCCCCAACAATCTAGTTAATTTCTTATAGCAAATGCAAAAGCAGCTGAACCTCAGCCCAATGTTCACTACAAAGTTCCAATTTTGGGGGAGAAAATAGTATTTAACTAAAATAGTCCAATCTAATAGAGTTTCATGGTATCATTCCAGGGAAAAAAATTGACCCTAAAGTCCTACAACAATACCACAATCTATCTTACTTTATTTTAGCGGATGACTCTAGAGGTGATTGAAACTCATAAAATCCACTAAAGAAAGCATTTCAGACATGATCTATAAATCTTTGAACTGTTGTGGTTTGCCTGTTGTGATTTTCTTTTCCAATTATTCAACATTTACATTCTTAGAGTTTTGGTGTTGCCAAAGATAGGTCACAATTTTGTAATTCAGACTGTTACACAGAAAGTAGAGTGTACAATCTCCCATGATATTTCTTCTTTTTTTGTTTATTGCCCTCAGCTTGTGAAATAAAAGATTGTTTTGACTGTAAGTCAATGGTTGTTTTTTGGCCAACCTGCAAGAACAGTAGCCAAAACCTTTTTTAGAGAGACAAAAGTCATACCAACCTTAAGTCTAAGATAGAAAGAAAGCCAAAATCAGTAGTAGATCATAAAGAAGAGGTTCTTCAAAAAACCTGTGCCCAAGTAATACACAGTAGGAGTTAAGAAAACAAGTCACAAGCTCATTTTGAATGGTTTCAAGTTTTAGGCATACACAAAAAAAAAAAATGGTTTAAAAGTTTCAAAAAAAAAATGCAAAGAAAGATCAAAAATTAAACTGTGATTCTGACTCTGTATAATGACCAAAACTCACAAACTTTCATTATTATATTCATTTCTTTATGAAACCAAGACTTTTCACTGAAGGAACAGGAAAAAAAAAGAAAAGAAAAAAGTTTGTGCTTGGTGAAAACAGACCCAGTTGGTGACATTTTAAATAAGCTATTGCTTCTGTATTTCCTACAGAAGACTGACTCAAAATACCACTTTAACCTTTTTCCTATATTTTGTGTGTTCTTCGTATTCTCTGTGTTTCCCCTCAGTCACATAGAGCAGTTTGCTTTTCAGCTAACTGCTTCCTGGTCAACACAGAGAAACTAAACATCTCCAAAGTTCAAAATGTCAAAAAAGTCAGCAAAAGCAGATTTTCTTCTCTTAGCTGAGATCTACATTTTCCTATAGGTTTTTTTATTTCCTTGTTTAATCCTTTTCAAAATAAAATTATGTCTTTACGCATAAGCATCTGACTGCGAAATATTCTGATACAATCAGAACTAAAATTGTATTACCATAAACGGATTCATGAAATAAAAAAAACTATTGGTCAATGTTTTTCAAATCACAAAGTAGTAACAAGTAGGCAGTTTTAAAAAATATAAATCCACATTCTATTAACAAGGACAATTTAGTTTTTACTGGAGTGATATTTTCAATTGTATAAAGCCTTTTAGCTGAAGATCCCAGTGTGC
This sequence comes from Pithys albifrons albifrons, assembly GCF_047495875.1. NCBI lineage: Eukaryota > Metazoa > Chordata > Aves > Passeriformes > Thamnophilidae > Pithys > Pithys albifrons. The sequence goes on along the minus strand of NC_092497.1, from coordinate 57,798,105 downwards.
TAATTATAATCTCTATTTTGACATTGAAGTCAGGAAGGCAAAATGGTAAAGTACATCAGCAGCACAGATGAAAACAGAAGCCAAATTTCCTTAACCACTCTCACTTGATGTCTCTCAATGTCAATGCTGTCACTTTTGCAAGACCCTTCGAAGTTGCATCACAGTATCTGGATTAGCTTTAATTTCTCCTTTCTGGACTGATCAACAGAAAGCAGTAAACAAAAGACAGTGTTTTCCACAATGTCTAAGAGCCACTTACATAAAATGCAAAATGATACTTTGCATGCTTTTGAAACTTCTTCAAGGCTAAATCCTTCAAGGCCTGGACAGTCAAATTAATATTTGTTATGAGCTTTGATTACTCTCAAAACAGTGAAGGGGCCCCAGCATGGTCTAGCAATCTCATGTTGTACAAACTGTTCTGAAAATCATGTCATTATGGAAGAAATCCACACCCAGATTAGATTTCTATGAATGTGAGTGTGCTCCCATGATCCAACATCACACATTCACTTGGCCAGGGAGACCTCCAGCCAATTATACCCACCCTGAGTGCCATCAAACTGGTTCTACATCCTCATGCAGAGCTGGATTTTTAGGCAGTGCAAAACAGCAATGTCTTCTGAAGTAAACAGTTCAGGAAGAACTGAGAAAGCCATCTCACTGAACATCTGCACTGACCCAAAAGTCACAGAGACAACACCATCTAACCAGAGATAAAAACTCTTCCCTGTAGGGACATGCTCATGCCTCAGATCTCATGTTCTTTTCCTGAAGCTGCCACTGGAAAAGGTCACCTCCTGACTGGGTTGTATCTTATTCACTCACCCTAGTGACCAGAAGACCTCTAGTTGACTTCATGTCATTCAAGGAAGCATTCAAAATTCCAGTGTCCCCAAATTAACTCATTCACAATAAAAATTACCTTTGAATGACAAATAAATATTTTAAGTCAGTTAAGACTCTAATTCACTTCTTGGCTTAAAATTTGAAAGAGAATTTGTACTGATGTCTTCTGATCCCCTCAATACACATGTTCCACTAGTTTGGCTCCTTCTATCATGCCTTTTTAAATTATAATTATTTGATTACACATTTTGTCCTTGGATTTGGCTCCTACAAAAGTAAATTATATACCTTTTTCCTCTGTGAAAAGTTTCAGAACTAGTATAAGAACCTTTATCAAAAATTTGATTCATACTACTTAGAAGTTCATCTCAGTACTTTTGTATTATCTCCTACTCCTAACAAAACTAACTTCAGCATGCATGGAATGGGGAAGATTCCTGTAGCCTGAGACAAGAAAAACACAGGACTTTGGTGCAGATAATGCTTCCTTCAATCCATAAACCCACTTTCCCTCTATTTATATATTTTATAATATTAATCCTTCATATAATAGCAACAGTGACAGTGGAATTAAACTTTGTGACTGGAAAATGGCCTCCTGCTTTGAAAATAAATGTCTCAGCCTCACCTAAGCATTTTTTTTATATAACTACACTACAAGTGCCTCAACACTTAACTCACTGTGGGAGACCATTATCTGTTCAGTGTTCAATTCCACTTGCCTCCATCCTCACTTGTGACAAATAAAATTGACATCAGCCAACCAAACACTTGGAAGGTGAACTGTCTGTTATTATTATTTACTGCTGATCATTTTTTAAAACACACCAATAAATAAATAATTATTTTTAAAATGTTCCCTTTAGCAATGCATTCACAATATATGGCATGGAGAATGTCCTGCCAAAAATGGGCTGATGAAGAGAATCAACCAGCCACTGATAGTGCTTTATCAACTGATGTTTTTAATGTGGCTTGAATGTACTGAATGTAAAAGCTGCAGTGTCACTGTCTCTTCTTCCAGAATACCTTGTCAGGTCAGGGGGATGGGGAAAGATTGTGACCTCATGTTCCTTGAAGCCTTTTCCCACTGAATGTAAATCCCCTTACTCCTATTGGCCCAAAGCCAGATTCCCCTCTTGTCCCTTATTGGTGACTTTGAATCCCTCCAAAGTCCATATAAACCATGAATAAACTCTCTCTTTGTTCCTGTCCTCTACGGTGGCCTCTGCGTGTCCTTTCTCAATGGCTCTCAGGGACCACATGGTAGAAGTAAGAGCAGAGAGCACATTTCTCCTAGGTTAATGGACTAACAGCTCCAGGACCAGGAGAATCGCCATATTGTTGCAGAAATCATATAACATACGATACAAGAGTAATCAGTTAATTTGCTCTTTGCCCATGCTTTATTATTGTGTATAAGGGTTAGATGGCATGTGCTGTGAGGAGCAGATGAAGACTCTGGGTTATTCTAGTTTGGATAAAAGGAGGGTAAGAGGTGTCTTCATTGCTCTCTGCAGTTTCCTGAGAAGAGGATTTGGAAAGGGAGGTGCTGAGCTCTTCTCCCTGGGACCCAGCGACAAAACGTGGGAATGTCTCAGAGTTGAATCGGGGGGAGTACAGTATTTACATTAGGAAGCTTTTCTTTACTATAGAGTTTATTGACCTAAAACAACAGTATCTAAACTTTCAAAGTAAGCAGCATGAAAATACCTGCTCAGCTGCTGCCCACATCTAGTGGCAGTTCAGTGTTAGACAGTGGATCTCCCTGTCTTTTAAGGAGTCTTTCCCTGGACCTACACAGAAGTGTATCAGTTTATTCAGTGCAGAGCAGGAGATCACATGCTCTGTACTGAAGTCCAATTAACTGGGCATTTACTTTCAGCAGACTCCACAGTGCAGTTAATTTTAACCAAAATCCAAGGAACCAGACTGCAGAAGATTCACTAAATCTGTGTCTAAAACCAGTAACAAACAAAACAAATAAATCTACTATTTCCTCCTTTTTATATCTTGTTGGAGGTGGCAAATACCTGGACAAGCAGGAATGAAGGAGGGCGAGGGATCGCCAGACAGAATTTGACGGAGGGAAGGTCCAGGAGGACCAACCCTGAACTGGACTGTGCCTTTACTATGGACTTTGCTTGTTTCTACCCCTGTTCTTGAATCCATATTGCCCCTGTCTCCCTGTTCCAGAACCTTCCCAAGGCAGGCAGGAGCTGTCACCAAGGCTGTCACCAATGGTGCAGCTACCATTGGTCGGCTCCCTCTAGGGGGCGGGCCCTGCCCTGCCTGTCACCAGTCCACACCCCAGTTCACTCCCCCTCAGTTCTCCTACCCTATAGTTGTTAGCGGATTTGCATGCTCCGCCTTAGTTCCTCCCCTTTTCCAGAACCTTCCCTATCCCAAGTTATATAAACCCCTGTTCCCCCCAATAAAGTTGGATCAGCCTGGATCTTCGGATCAGGTCAGACCATCCTTGGCTCTTGGGTGTTTGTTCTCAGCTCGCGAGGCAAACCTTACCCAGGGTCAGGGAATAGCAGCGAATGACAACTCAGCTGGCAGTCTGCGAACCCCGTCGCTGGTCTGGTCCCTTCCCAAAGAGACTAAGACTGCGACAATATCTTTCTATCAGATGGAAACCTAGTTATTAAGCTAGTGAATCTATTTTGCCAACTTGTTAAAATGAAGAAGTAATGGTTTACTTTAAGCACAACTGTCGCGAGCCTTGGTCTCTATCGGGAAGGGACCGAGACCAGCGACGGGGTTCGCAGACTGCCTGCTGAGCTGTCGTTCGGGGCTATCCCTCGACCCAAGGTATGGTTTGCCTCGCGCGAGCAGAGAACAAACACCAAGGAGACGAGGGTGGTCTGACCTGATCCGAAGATCTAGGCTGATCCAACTTTATTGGGGGGAAACAGGGGTTTATATAACTTGGGGTAGGGAAGTTTCTGGAAAAGGGGTGGAGCTGAGGCGGAGCATGCAAATCCACCTCAGCCCATAGGGTATGCAAACTAGGAGGGAGTTAACTTGGGTGTGGACTGGTGACAGGCAGGGCCAAGGCCGCCCCCTAGAGGGAACTGGCCAGTGGTAGCTGTTCTCTTGTTGCTGGGCACCTGCCTGCCTGGGGGAAGGTTCTGGAACTGGGAGAGCAGTAGACATCTTTATTTAAGTAAAAACTGGGGAAACTGGGGGTAAACTGGGGATTTAGAGAGTCCGTATTGCAATGTCATAGTCTGGGTTCTTCGGGGCCTTCCTGGACCTTCCACACGTCGAACTCCGTTCGGCGCTCCCTTGTCCTCCTCCATTCTTCCATGTCCATATAGTCCCCATCTCCAACACACAACAGCCCAACCTACATGGTCTCCAATGTGAAAAGGAAGACAGGGACAAAATCTATGCATAAAAGTTCATCACTAAAAGCCCTTACTTGGACTTGCTCTATAAGTTATATCATTCTTTACAGTATATCTTTCATAATCCCTCCCAGAGGCTTTATGAGCCTATAAAGAATTATAAAACTACTGGAGATTTGGGTAATATTTGTAAAGAATAAAGAGATATAATTTAACCGACTTACAGCAATTCTGATCCACAAGGGAAATACACAATTTGTTAGTCTATTTGCTAATCACAACACTTCATTTATATGAACATATATGTCCTTATATGTGACACAGAAGCACTTTAAATTCTCAAATATGAATAGTGGCTCTATAATTCTCAGTATATTTTGGTAGCTCTTCAAAAAGAACTGAGGATGATAAACAACGGTATCTGCAGTCCAGGTGACCTCATATGTATTACAGTTTTTCTGCTTGGATAGTATTCTTATACTGATCCCTGATCCTGATTGCAAGCACCATGAAACTTTCCTGTAAGGAGAAGGCAGCTATTTATCCTCCTTCACATGAAGCATAGACTTGTATTTGGAAGCAAAGTCTGCCAACACAACCTCTGCACAATGCCTGCATAATGAGGGTGGCGCTGGACTAAGAGCATAAAGGCAACATCCACATTTATTCTACTTGCAGCCTTTTCCAACCATCTGAACCCAGTCAGAATAATTTTAAATCAATAATGATTTGTGAGAGAGTTTAACATTACCCTAAACAAGGCAACCCTTGCAACAGCAGTGCGTAAATCCTGTTTAATTTTATCAGGCACAGGATAGTCCATTAAAAAGAATAAAAGGTGCAAATGTCATTAAAATATCACCCTTAGAATCAAAATATAAACACATTTTTCTGACTTTATATCCAGCTTTTTCCCAGGTTTGGTATTTTGTTCTCATTAGAAATGAGAATGTTCATATGATTCTTTTCATAAAATTTTATTGCAAATATAGGCCAAACTCAGGGTAGCATTTACAATTATGTTCTTTAAAGCTCATGTGGTTCATGATGAGGATACTGAATTGGAGAATTTCTGAATTGGGGTCAGAAAAACAGTAATTCAACTGTGCTAGTTAGGTTCTTTTGTAACAATCAGTTGAGCTATTTTTAAATTACATATTAAGATTAAAGTTGACCTGAGTAGTATTGTGCTGCTTCTTTCTTTCACCCTAAAAAGAAATATTGGACCTACTATTGGATTTCTTCATACTTATTTTCTTTATTCACTTATTTTTCACAAGGAAGGATATTTAAAGGTTTGCTAGATAGGGAAATAGGCAGAGCAGCGGTTTGTCAAACCTTAGTGAAATTACGGCAGGATTAACACTAAACTGAAGAAAGGATTTGGCCCTCAATAAATTAGGCTCAACTGCACTAAATTTTTCATCATTTGCACTAAAGAATGGAATCCAAATAAAGGAGTTTAGTGTTTCAGAACAGTGCCATAAACACCTAAATGGAAAGACCCTTGAAACCCTACCCAATAACCATGCTGGATCCAAAGTCCAGTCATAACCTTGAAGTCAGAAAACATGATTCAAAAGACTAAGTAAAGATGGCAGAGATTTTACTGGGACTGCTCATCTTTTGTGCTGTTCCATGAAGAGAACAGGCAGTTAAACCTAGCCTTGCATCATTCCTTTGGTAGAACGGAATTAAACCTACATTTCTCAGTGAAGTGTAATGTCTAAAAGGTTTCTGGCAACTTTAAGGAAAAACATACCTTGCTGCTGCTGTTGGGGTTGGAAAAGCAGAAATGAATGAAAGATTCATGTGGTTAATGAGATCCTGACTGCAGTCTTGCAGCCAAGACTTCAATAGAGAGTAAGAATCACAAGGTCTAGATGAGTAACGTTTAGTGTTTAAGAGGCTGGAGTTTGGAATAAGGTACCTAAACCCATTTTGGACCCACACCAAAATATAATTCCATGTAGTTAAATTAAATTAATATTAATAAGAACACTGTGTTCCTAAGTAACTGGCTGAAGTGTGAACAGAAATCAATTTCCCTTAAGGCTATTTACCTTTTTTACACCTTGACACATCTGATGTTGTAAGACTATGTTTTTAATTCAAAATACACAGGATCTGAATTTAAATGTTCTGCAAAAAGAGATGCTTTTTCTAAACATGATTTCATTTTTTTTATGTACCATAAAGCAGCAAAACAAAATGTGTCTAGATTTTTGTAAAGTAATGAGGAAAAAAGTAGAACTATTCCCATCACACTGAGGCCTATTCTGGGATATATGCCTCTATTTTGGGCAGGCACAAGATGTCAGTTTATTTCTGGTGTTCTGGTATGAGGCTGGTCTTTTACTGTATTATCTCAAAGAATTTCAGTTTACCAATACAAAATCCTCTACAACATTCACTAATTCTTGCAGTTATATCTGTTTCAGAGTGATGTGGATAGATCAGTACACAGTGGAATTTAAATTAACTCAGAGGATGCCAGTATATTTAAATTGTAATTATTAAAAAACAAAACAAAACAAAAAGCAAAGCAACCTCACACATTGAAATAATCTAGTGGTATTGCTGCATCATACTGTTTATTCAGGCAGGACTCTGGAGCTCAAAGAGAAATGAAGCATCAGGCTTGATACACAGAATCTTACAAGACCAATCTGAATTCCTTCTTTGCATGAAATACTTTAAGTTTCTTCCATTTCAATTAGGCTACTGTACATACTGTTGCTTTGAAAGCAGGATGTTATTTTTCCTCATTACTTATTTTGTTAGTTTATTTGTTTGTTTAAAGGGATACAGGCATTTCTTTTTTCCCTCAGGAGGTAGGAAGACACATTTTTATACAATGCAGAGAGGAGTGTCCAATTTTCAGAGAGTGGAAGGGGTTTGGGCACATTTGTAGCATTCTCTAATGTCATTTCAGACAGTGCCCTGCTGACCATACAAGAAATTATGCACCTCATTCCGGGTAGCTTTTTTTTTTAATTCTGTAGGTAGCCTAATTCAGAACTATAGTTTTTAATCTGAATTCTGATGTTTAAAAAAAGAGTTGCATTGCTTAGCCTTGCAAAGGTAATATCTTCAAAGATTTTACTCTTACTTTCATTACAACCCAAAACTCTATTAGAAAGTACAGGCAACAGCAGGAAAGTATTATTTTTTATGAGTTTGTCAGGAAAAGAGACACAAATATCTCCACTACTTGAAGCAGGATGGAATTTGGTATGATACTGAAGTTTCAGACAATGAATAAAACTTAATTTTCAGTCTTGAAAAAAATGTACTACAAATGAGCAGTTTTATTTAGTTAATTCCTCCATCTTTCTCTGGTAAGCATTTCAAAACAAGCTCTGGATCTGTGAATTTTTATAGTACACAAAGTTTGATAATCATCTAAAAAGTAAGGGCTTAAAATTAAAGAAACAAGGTTTAATCATTAAAAATTATAACTGAGCCACTTTGATTAGAAAAATGTTTCCTAAATGTTCTTAGTTGCTATCTATTAGGTCAATAATATCTATGGAGTATAATATTTTTGAAGGGTTATGATCTGTGCTGGTTTTGGCTTGGGTAGAGTTAATTTTCCAGTACCTATATGAGTTTTTATTTTTGATTTGTGCTAAAAATTGTGTTGATGATTCATGGATGTTTTAGTTACTGCTGAGCAGTTCTCAAACAGCATCAAGGCCTTTACTACTCCTCACCCCACCAGTGAGCAGGGTGGAGGTGCACAAGTAACTGGGAGAGGACAGAGACAGGACATCTGACCCCACCTGACCACAGGGATATCCCAGACCATGTGGTGTCATGTTCAGTGTTTAAAGCTGGGGGAAGAAGAACGAAAGGGAGAACATTCAGAATGATGGTGCTTACCTTGCCAAGTCACCATTGCATGTGATGGGTCCATGCTCTCATGGAGATGGCTGGACACCTGGGCTGCCCATGGGAAGGAGTGAACAAACTCCTTGTTTTGGTTTGCTTGTGTGTGCAGCTTTTGCTTTGCCTATCAAACTTTGTTGACCTCAATCAATGAGTTATCTCACTTTTACCCTTCCGATTCTTATCCCCATCCAACCAGGTGAAGAGTGTGAGCAAGTGGCTGTGTGGGCATAGTTTCTGGTCATGGCTAAACCATGGTATTGTCTTCAGATCAAACCAAGACACTTTTTTTTCACAGGAGAATTTTTAATATTCTCTTTTCTTTTTTTTTTTTTTTTTGTGGCAGAATTATTTTCCATTGAATTAACTCTTTGTACATGGAATTGTTATTACTATGCATCATTAATACACTCCAAGATTTTTGCTGAACTGTCTAATTACGTAGCTAATGCTGTTAAAGATATCTGAAAAACATACAAGAAACACACTTAAAATGATAGAGAACTCATTTCCTGCTGCTTGACATCAGAGTTCATATCAGTGTAAGACTATGTATGTGAAGCTAAGCAAAGTTAGTGTAAAGTATACCAGAAACACTGTCAATATCTTCTGCCTAAACTGAAACCTTCTTCATCTCTTTTTTATCATATGGCACAAGGTACTATGGAAATTTGCACCTTGATTTTCAATATTTCTGTAAGAACTTATGAGATTATTATAGACATTAAAGAAATGGTTTTCAAGGCTTTTGAATTTATCTTTGGATCATTAGCCAATATTTCCTTCAAGCTTGCTGTTTCATCTTTTTCACACTATATCATTCTGTCACAAGCAAGGACATCTATGATCAGTGACGTGCACAAGGCTGGAATCAAAAAAACACAGTCAAAGCAAAGTAGTGCCTGGAAACCAAGCTGTCAAATGGCAAGTGACTTGCTTTTTAAAGAGGTAATACAGGTGTAGGGTTTAATGCTTGGCCATAGGTAAAGTTTGTGTAGCAATATGTAGTCTGGAACAAGTGGCAGCTGAGATCTGGATTTGCACAAAGACTCCTGGGATTTCTGTAACCATTAAGGATTTTAAAATTCAGGTCTCTCTTATAGATCTGTGATCAGGACAAACCTCCTTGCCCTTTCCTATCCTCATCCAATGAGGCTTACACATAAAATCCTTCTGCAGAGAAGCTTAAGAGAACCTCAACAGCAAAAGGAGACACTTCACAGATACCCACTGGACTGGCAGCCCATGTAAAACCTGGGAAAAAAAGACTATAGTCACAGTGACAGGCAAAATTAATTGTGTGTACAGCCTCTTAGTTCCTCCAACACCTTTCCCAGTTCACTCTGAAAAGTCAGAAGAAGGAGGAGATGCTCACAGCTGTCTGTTTATGAGGCTGCTCACAGGAGCTTGAGTACAGCAAGTGTTCATGCTGAGATTTCTTAAGTTGTAATTGACATTTCCTGTGGCACACACCAAATATTTTGAGGGGATTTTAAACAACTTGCTAAGGATATTAAAGTTCCGTGAGGGCTTTGCTGTCTGAGCACTACAAGAAGAAAAAGACAGGACATTGTTAAAAGCCTCGCTCAACCAAGTTCCCACACTGACAAGATTTCCTCATTTAGCCCTATATAAAGGGCAAACTAAGCTTACACGCATTGATTGAATTATTCAGGCATTATGTTTGAAGTATAGGAGGAATTCAACAGTTTGTTTTTAATTGTCATGATTATTTTGCTCTTATTCTAGCCACTAACTTTTGTTTTCTTCTGTACTCCTTCTTCTGTACTCCTCCAGATATTCAGTTTTCATTTTTAAGGAGACTGATCCCTGTTATCTCCTTAAGAGTTTTCCTCTTATCCACCCACCAAACATCAGAGATGAAACAAAACCATGGGGTTTTTTAGGTGTTTACAGAAAGACTATTTAATTTAAATGAGAGGTGAAAGACAGGTTGAGTGCTTGTTTGAGCTGGAGATAGGGTCTTGGAGAAAAGATATATATTTTCTCTACACCCTCCAAACTGAAGCAAGAAAAGCAGAGCACAGTTATTTTCATGAAAGGAATAAGGGTTAATTTATAAGTGAATAATGTGTATTAGGTATAATGAATAAGTGGTGCTCAGAGGAGCTATAAGTAGGAGATAGTTTAGTGCTTTGTATACAATATTGGAAAGCCCAGCATCAGACACAAGGTTTAAAAACTTCTTTAATGTAAACTGCACAAAGTGGACAGATAAACCTTCTGAAATTTTGTAGCCCTGCAGCACCATAGTAAGCGCTACTGAAAAATAACTCAGTCTTCCACTCACTTTATGTTATAGCTTTTGTCTATTTCAAGGCAATTAATGCATCAATGCCATAATTTCTTTGACAATATCAATGCAGAACATGGTTTGCCAATGGGATTTCATAGCAGGATAAATATTGCTGGTTTGTTGAACTTTCCCTGATAAGAAAAGAATTTTTAGTTTAGACTGGGACTGAACATAAATTGTTGATCTGGTTGAAACCTGTAATGTTGAACAGTGTCAGGTCTCTATCAGTTCACATTTATGAACTGTGTCTTTGCCAATTTATTTGGCTTTAGGCTACATTCTCTATGAAACTCTTCCCCCTCTAAATTTAATAACAAGACATTGGTCTGCCCTGATGTCAGCAGGAAAGCAGGTAGGAAGAGCAGGTTTTATTGGATTTTATTTATTCCCTTTTTCTTTTTACTTAATAAACAGGAAACAGAAGCAAAACATTTGACAATCTTATTGGTCCACAAGAACTTTATCCAACAAGATGGGTTTCCATTGCTACATCTTGAAATCAATTGGCATTTGGCAGCAAACAACCTTTCTAAAGTTCAGGCACTGCATTAAAAAGACGATTATAAAGGGCATCATTAGAATTGAGGAGGGAAAATGTTACTCAGCATTTCAGTTACAGAGCTACATGAGTGGCTGTAACAAATAATAGACACAAATTAGTACTATTGAATGTTTCTAAATATCTATTCAGCAGCCTTGAAAAGTGATTTGTGTTTGGATAATGTCATAAATTTGTTCTTTCTCTACGTTCTCAAAATTTTCATTCCAAAGAATTTTGTCAATACAAAATTATGGACCTTGAATATTCTCTTTATTAGTCTGACTGCACCTCCATTAGCATTTTTCTGCAATTTTTTCCCTGCTGTGGGCATATGTAATTTATTGAAAGCATTCTCACACTTTACAATACAAACTAATAAACAGCAAGGCATAAAATTTGCTATTTTTAATTAGCCCACAGAGACTGTGAGTACTGAACGTTGTATTTACTTCAGAAATCAATCAGGGCATGCCATTAGTTGACATGGTAGCCTCACCCTATACATAAAATTATAGTCATGTGGTCATCATTACAAGAAAAAGAAAGTCCTTGTATTACAGATGTGGTGAGTCCTGTAGATGTTGAACATGGATGGGTCTTTTATCTAAATATTAGAAATGAATAGTTTGTCCTACTGCTTCTATCTATGACAAATAACATTTTAAACAAAGTTTTGTTTTCTTCTCTCTCTTAAGTGTAAATAAATGGAAAATGTGGGGAGTTGTCAAGATGAAAATGTTTTTCATTGACTGTAGTATTGGATGCAGAAGGCAGAGTGCAAAATATTTTTTAGAGTAGGATTTTACCCTTGTTTCCCATAGTCTAAGTCATGCTTTAAGGAAAGGAAAAATAAAAAACACAAACCAAAACCTCAACAAACCAAAGAGCTCACCTTTGAGCCATGTTGCATTTCCCATGGTAACAAAGATATTGCTGGATGGATTTCAGCAGTATTCTGCTGTCACATTTACTCACATGAACTGATAAATCCATAATGGATGAAAGACAGCTATTGATTTATGAGTTTGATGGAATGGGATGGAATCATTGAAAATGTCCTTATTAAAGATCTGCAGTTTTTCACAAAGCCTTGCTTGCCTTAATATACATAAGTTTGATTTCACTCAGAATTAATGTAGTTTGAAATTGAAAGGAGTTTCACTTCCTGCCTCCAGGAGGTCTACTGACATCTGGTGTGTACCATCTAAGTCTATGGGGAAAGGAAGAAAAAAAAGAAACAAAAACAAAAAAGGAAGATAAATTTTCTGAAATTTGCCCAATTAATAAGTTTGATGAGGTCGGAATCATTTAACTTTAGAAAAATGTCAATTTGTTATCATTTGGACCAAACTATTTATTTTTCAGCATCAATATTCACTATTACTGTAACTAAAAAACCTGAGTATCATATTGATTAACAAGTTTCTTAAATATGTACTCATTTTGACAAACTTCTTCATTCTCTCCCTTATCACCTACTCACACTGAGACTGGAAAGACATTCCCTCTGGGATATCAGGGTATTACACTAAACATATACAGCAGATGACAATATAAGGCAGGTATACTTCCACCCTGCAGAGAGAAATACATCTACTTCTAGAATTGCAGAATTCCTCCCATACCAGTCTACTGGTTGATCTAAAACTGTGTGTAACATGAGAAACTTGCAACAATTTTAGTACACTTCTAGCAAGAAATATTTTCTTCAGAAGAGAATAAATGCCTTGGTCTTTCCATAATGTCACACTTTTGCTGAAAGAAACTAAGAAAAATTACGCCTTTTCTCTTACTTTCATATAATTCAGTTTTAACTTTCTTAATATTGCTATAGCAACATTTTTCACATTAAAAAAAATACACAAGCAACAAGGGAGATTTTGAAGAGAAGGCTGATCTGAGTTATGAGATTAAACTCATATTCATACTGTGGTGTTCAAAAATAGACCAAAACTATTATAATGTTCTTGGAAGTCTATGTTTAAATTGCAGCAAAGATACGTTTTGAAGTAAAGCAGTGGCATAAAGCAGAGTTCCTCTTCCATGTATTTGCAGTACATTTTAAATACTTCAAAGCATGTTAAAAAATTAAGTTTGATCTCACAGTGTGTATGGATAGATAGATAGATAGATAGATAGATAGATAGATAGATAGATAGATAGATATAGATATAGATATAGATATACCTTCTGTATTTCATTATTTTCTTTAGCAGATGCTATGCTGACATTTCAACTGTCTGACTTGTCACCTCTAGAGACTGTAATTCTTCCCAAAGGAGGTCCAGGGGGAAAAAATGGAGATGAAGAAGCAGTGAAAGATAAATACAGCATAATCACCCTTGCTATTAAATCAAAAATTAATGTGTACTGAAAAAATAAAACAACAAAACAAATGAGGGAGACAAAAATAGTCTGTAACAAACCAGAGGGGTATAATGTCAATTCATGTTGGCATGGGGAATAAGATATGCTCTTATGCCTGGGGTACTAAAACAAGTACTGCAATGAAAAACACATAAGATAGCATGGAATTGCAAATGAGGGAGACTACATCCACTTAAAGATGAATTCTTGGGGAAAAAAGCCTCTTTCATTAGGAGAAAACACTTTCAAAGAAAGTAGTTGGGTAATACCTGGGCTCTGTGCTACCTGAGACTGCCAAATATCCTAATTTGGAGGATGAAATACCATTCAGAGACTCAGTGCAGGTAAACCTTAAAATCATGAGACTGAAATTTAGATTACCTTAAATTTCAATGCCTTAAGCCTTGTTCAAAGCTAATTGTTGGTTGAAATATTTATTTATTTCGATCTGACTTATTGTAGGCTTTTGCTTGCTGTGTAAAGATACTGTGTAAAATCTTGAGTTGCTGAATGACTGTGCAAGATAAATCTATGTTAAAAGTTGGCTTCTCTTGGATGGCAACTGTCAGACAAGATGAAATATCTCTTCCAGGCAGAGGAAGATTTTCTCGTACACAATAAGCAGTAATCAAAGCTGAAAAATCCTCTACTGACAGATGTATCTTCTGCCCCCATACCCTAAAGACATCCAGGAGATTTTCGCAGTACACTCATCTAAGCTTGAGAACTGTATTCAGCACATGTAAGCCCATGAGGGACATATATGGGACAAAACATAGAACCAAAAGATCTCAGAAACATTGTCCAGATTAGCATGCAGATGAGACAACAGGACAGTAATCCACTCCCGTTTGTGTGCTGGAAACAGTTTTGTGTACAATATGAGTTGAATGCCTATGGAGAGCAGAACTGTAATCTTCATTGTCATGAAAAATATTCAGATGTCAGAACAGTCTCTCATTTTATTTATTTCGGTAAGGAGACTTTTGAATTAGAGGAAGGTAAGGTGTATTCCTTATTAATTATTATTTATTTCTGATGTGCTTATTTATTTATCTATTTATTGATTATGAAATTTTACTATAATAAATATAGTATTTGAACAAAATTTTAAGGTGGTGTGTTTTGGTTTGGTTTTTTGCTGTTGAGGGTTTTTTACAGATTACAACAATTTATTTTAAAGTTCTCCCTAAAATGTGTTGTACTTAACTAAATAACACATAGAGAGTATATTTTCTAAGAGAAAATTATTTTGTGTTCCTTGACATTCACGCTAAACTCTGAGAGGAGCTACTTATTTTCTCTGACATGCTTGCTCTGTGCAAAAACTCAGGACTGGAGGACACTTTCTAGGTCATAAGTTTAAGTCCTTTGACATCACAAGCAATCACAATCTATATTTCAGTATAATTATTACCTTTTAAAAGAAGTTTTGTGTTTCATTCACACTACTTTTGCTGAAAGAACATTTCAGAATCTCATTACCCTGAGGTTTGTAAAAGTCCCAGTTTCCATTTATTCATAGTTCATGTATCCCTCCCTGTATTCATAAACATCTGTTATATCCCTTCTTAGCCTTTGTTTGGCCACTCTAAACAAGCTGTGGTCCTTTACTTTCCAGTAGTCTCCTTATTCCCTTATCAAGTGGGATAGAATTCATTTTTCTTTTACACAGTATTTATAAAAATATGTCTCCCCAGTACTTTGTAGAATGTCTTTAATGCTTCCACATCTTTGCTAGAAATATCTCACCAGAGACAGTTTAGGACTGCAATTGCCATTTTCTTAGCACTTCATTCTGCATTTGATTAACGTAGCTGTGCTTTCTTCTCTGACATTTTTAACTGTTGAGCTTTCAGCTTCTGGAATACTTTTTTTTTAATTAGTCACAAAGAATGGAACTTTATATTTTGTACTGATTAATTTCATGTTCTTTCTACCTCAGTTGTCCACAGGTTGCTTCAGGTCTTTCTGTATAATTCCAGTCCTCCAAAGAATTCACAGTTTTCTTCTTTACATCCTAAAAGTTCACTAGGACACTCCTTCCATTTTCTAGTTGTGAAAATGTAAATGAATTTATTGTCATGATCAGCTTTTTTAGAAACACAAATAAGTCTAGCCCAAACCTTCTTCTTACTAGGTCCTTATCTACTGCACAGTTCTTCTGCATTTCTTTGTTACTTTCACTGTGTGATGTCATTTCCAAATTGATAGACTAGATTAATTTCATATTCTTAATCTAAAACACACATTATCAGTACCTTTCACAATCTACCTACAAAAAATACAAAATGTACCTTTCCACATTTTTAATTTCTCAGTACTTGTTTAATTAGAAATTGCTTTCTTATTTGTGCTCACTTCAAACTAATGAGATTGTAGTTACCACCAAAGCAATAAAAAAATGCAAGCTTTTATGTACTTTCAATAAATTCAAAGAATTTTTTTCTCATTGGTTTTAGGAAGGTCAGGCTTGAGTCCTAAGCTACCTCTTTTTCAATTCTGTTGAATTTGGATTTCACATCTCTCAGTTTCAAACACTAGTTTTACCAGTAATGTGATAGTTTTAATATTAATCCTAGAATCCCTGGCCAGATATGAGGTAATGAGTATTTTTTTGTTACATAATTATTAACATGGTGTTCTGTTGTAATAAACTGCTTTTCATAAGCATCTCCATCTCAGCTCACAAGTTTCAGAAGATAGCATTCATACTGTAGGTACTGTAGAAATACATAGGGAATCAAAATATTTTATAATGTTTTCACAAAAATTCAAGAAAATAAGCCTCAGTTTCCTTTGCTAATAACATACATATTATTCTAGAGGAAGATACTCTACAATTAAAAAAACCCAAAACAATTATTATTTTTTTCCTAAGTCCTAGACTGAAGTGTAATATTTGGAGCTTCTTTTCTTTTTTAAGTTTGACTTTGACAGCAATTTAGATGTCATAGAGACATCAAATTTATGTCTGACTTCTGAAGGATTTTAGGTATTTGGTAGATGAAGGATGGTATTTTGTTTAACATTCATGATAATTGCAAGTCAAAATTGCATCAAAACAAATGCATTCTCCTATTTTCTCAAAAACAAACAAACAAGAACAAATATTGTTTAAAATTAAGATGGAAATTACATAGATATAATAGTCTAAATTATAACAGAGTACCACATTTCATACCTACTATTTTTTCTGCTCCTTGTAGCACATGAGGTGTATGCTTCCTTTTTTTATTTGGCTTGTTTTGGCAGGGGTGTGACAAGTTATTTTGTTTGGGACTTTTTTATTCTCCATTCATATGTCACAGAAAAATGTCACCCAATCAAGTGATGAACAGGCTGCTAATCAGAACAAGCAAGAAGCCCCAAGTTATGCATATTGTTTCAACATATTTCTCTGAGTAAAAAAAAAAATCAAGTCATTTTACAGAGAGGGCTGAGGTGTCTTTAAAAATGACATCAAGTCTATTCCCTTTCCTACATGCCAAGCAGCTTTTATTCCCATTGTATATGCACTGTAATGCAAACTTGATTTTCTCTTAATCTCTTTTTAATGTTGAATCAGGAGATATGATGAATTAATCTTTTAAAAAAATAGAAATATATGTATCTTCAAAAAGCAAGATGTCTGACTGTATCTAATTAAATTGCCTTCATAATCTTATGCAAACTTCAGTTGCACCTCAATGTGTGGATTTGGCAGAAGATTAAATTAATCCCTGTTTACACATATCACATAATTCTATCTCCTTTCCCTGAGGGTGAGCATGGAGAATTTCAGAAGCATGAGCAAGCATGCTAATTTTGACAACAACGACGGAGATTTAGTTAATAAATGCTCTGTGTAAGAACAATACTGAAAGAAAGGGCTTCAAGTACCACTCAGAAATCACCTCTTCCTCTCAGCCAGACAAGCAGTTCAGCTGAGAGTCTTCATTTCAAACACTCTTCTGGAATTTATATCAATCTACATTGCCAACTATTTCACTCCATAGGCACACAAAGGAATGCAAGTCAAAGCTCTCTGTGAAATCACTGCCACTAATGCCAGCAAATTCTCTGGCATCCCTTCTAGTAGTTGCTGCTGCTAACACATGGCAACATCTGGGATCACAGTGCCCAAAAAAACCTCATGTATGTGTTTTGTTCTTGACATGCCAAATATCATAGAATTGTCTGAGTTGGAACGGGACCTTAAAGATCATGCAGTTCCAACATCTGCTGCCATGGGCATGGACACCTTTCACTGGACCAGGTTGCTTGAAGTTCCATCCACCCTGGTCTTGAAGACTTCCAGAGATGGGTCATCCTGAGCTTCTTTGGCCAATCTGTGTCAGTGCCTCACCACCCTCACAGTAAAGAATTTCTTACTCACATCTAATCTAAACCTATTCTCTCAGTTTGAAGCTATTTCCCCTTGTTCTGCCACTACATGTCCTTGTAAAAGTCTCTCTCCATCTTTCTTATGGGCTTCCTTCAGGTGCTGGAAGGCCCTGATTACGTCACCCAGAAGCCATCTCTTTTCAAGCTGAGCGATCTCTCAGCCTTACTTCATAGAAGAGGTGCTCCATCTCTCCAGTCATCTTTGTGGCCTCCTCTGCACTTGCTCCAACAGGTCCATGTCATTCCTGTTCTGGGACCCCAGAGCTGGATGCAACACTGCAGGTGGGTCTCAGCAGAATAGAGAGGCAAAATCCTTCCTCTGGATCTGCTGCCTACCCTGCTTTGGATTCAGCTCAGGACACACTTGGCTCTCTGGGCTGTGAGGGCACATGGATGGCTCATGTCCAGCCTCTCACCCACCAGAAACCCCAAGTCCTTCTCAGCAGGGCTGCTCTTGATCTGTTCATCCTCCAGCCTGTGTTGATACTGGGGTTGCCCCAACCCAGGTGCACCTCCTTGCAGTTGGTCTCATTAAATCTCACAAGATTCCCATGGGCCCACTTCTCAAGTAGTCCAGGTCCCTTTGGGTGGCATCCTGTCCTTCAGGTGTGACAACGCCACCACCCAGCCTGGTGTCATCTGCAAACGTGCTGAGGGTGTCATCTGGCTCTCTCATGAAGATATTAAATAAAACTGGTACTAAAATAGACCACTGAGGGACACCACTTGCCACCGATGTCCATGAGGACTCTCAGCCACTGACAACTACCCTCTGGATGTGACTTAGGGTTTAAGAGAAAATACAACCACTGTTTTATTCCTACCTGCCTGGTTTGTTGACCTGAATACCTGATATTTAAAAACGAATCTGTGCCTCTATTAAAAAAAATGCTCAAAATTTTGGAGTGAAATGCTCAAACAATGGGCTAATACATTCCCAAAATTTTACAAGCCAGGAAATATAAATGCATTCTGTGAAAAGTGAAATAAACCCAAAGACATGATGCTTTGGAAATCCTTAAAGAAACAAGAACACTAATTGTGTTTAGAGCAATGTCATACAGTAATGACACAATTCTCATTGACACAATTCTCATCAATGTATAATTGTATTTGTGTTCCAAGACTAAACTAAACTGGAGTTAATATGATTTTTTTTCTCTATGAGAGCAAAACTCAAAGGATTTTACCTATTTCAAGACTGGCTTTTGGAGTCTACAAACTAAGTCAGTGTTACTGAGATGCCCCTTTGTGTGGTTATCTGGCATTCAGAAGCTGGCAAGGAAGAGATTAACATTTCACAGATGTACAGCTTCAGTTGCAAGGGAACCTTCACAAAAGAGAATTATCTTAGTCTTCACCAGGGTGAATGAGGAATCCTTTCTCCAGGATAGAAATAGGAAAAGTGGAATGGAGTGTGTTACTTAAAGGTTAATTTCTCTTTGGAAAAGATAACCTCCTATCAAAAACAAGTCACGGTTTAGCAGTGTTAAGTAGTCTTCTTGGTAAATTTAACTTAGAAGTCAAAGTGGAGGAATATTCTTGATCAGCTCATAATTTAGATTACAGTAAGTCTGTGTGACTGGTTTGTGCAGGCTGTGAAAAGATTGTTGATAAAAACAGTGTACCACAGATCATTACATGAATTACTAAATTAAAGTTATATGAAAATAAAATTTAAAATTTGCCATCTCCTTGAGGAAGAGAGAATGTTCTAACCTCACACTAAAAAAAAAATAAAAAAAAAAAAAAAATTCAGCATAGCATTCAAAACCCACACAGTATATTCTTGCAAGATGACTAGTAATGTTTCAGGATACTCAGCAGACAGTGATTGAAGGAAACTAAAGTACATGTGAGTCAGAGAACTCACATTCAAGGCATAAGGAAACACATATAGATGAGAGTTCTGTGTTTATGGAGATGCATAATACCTCTTGGGCTGATGTGTAGTAACATCCACAGATATAGGCAGTGAATTCTCATTATTGGTGACTCTCAGCTCGTTTATGATGCTCTATGCTATGTATGAATAGAACTACACATGATTCCACATCCTGTAGCTCTACAAGACAGATCTAAGATTCTCAAGGACTTAAAACAGCCAATGGGAGCATTAAAAGCAGTAACATTTTATTAATACACTTAAGAGACACAAGGTAGCTCAATTCCACAGTCCAAAGTGGGTTTTCTTTGCTCTAATTTATAAAGGAATATCTGAGGTTGACCATAGGACTACTGACTGCATTTTCTTACCTCTGGCAGAAGTTCCACAAGAGAAGGAAATATTCCTACTTCTTTCTCATCCAGAATTTTTTCATCACAGTGTTCTGAATGTCCTTATTGTCCAGTTCCATGGCTATCAAAGTTTTTTTGGAGGCAGATCATTTCTTAAAGACTTGTTTCAGACTTCGTTTTGCTGGCAAAATCATGTGATGCTGAAAAATATACCTCTTTGCTAAGAACTCTTACATGTGTTGTACTTTACTCAGAAATCCACATTATTTTGGGCATAATTTTCAAAAATCTTCAAGAGTATGAAGTACTGTGTTAACAAAATCAATTATGGAAACAGTCAATATATGTAATTACTTGCAGCCGTCTTAAAAAATGCATTCTTAATGTTACAATAGTCCTTATTAAATGCCTCTGACATCCTGTTATAAATACATTGACTCATGATTTTATAAGAGCTTCCATCTGAAACCAAAACAGGACAGTTACTATTGACTGATAAGAAATAACAGGGCTGTCACCCACCCAGTTGCACAGTTTCTGTGAACTGAAGAAATCTTAGACTAAAAATCAATTTCTAAACTGTAAACAGGTTCTAAGTACTACAAATTCAATCAGAAAACAGTTAGTGACACAAATCATGTAGACCATCTGAGTTATAAAAATATATTGTCCAAATCCAAAACAATTAAAATAAATCACTTTTTTTCCTTTTACTTGTCAAGAAAAAGTTTGGCTTCTTTCTAGTTATCAGTTATGCCGGTTCTTTTGTGATGTCAACAGAGAAACATCCATAAACTATGCTGGTTTCAAATCTTATATACACAATTTCACAGAAAGCTGTGCTACACAAATACATGGGCATAGTTCACTAGTATTTTGGACTAAGCATAGTTGTCTCTGTAGTTAAAATAGTAACTTTAATTTAAAGTACAGTTACTAAATAAAAATAACAGAACGTCTTCCTAAATCAGCCAGTAATAGAAATAGAAACTAAATCTTTTGGTGGTGGTGGGTTTGACTGTCTGCATAACGTACTTGGTGGTTAATGGAATACAGACACAAAGAGACACAGACACAGGCACAAGACATGGACCCAAACAGACAGATCTTTGCCTTGTATGAAGTATTGTAAACTATACTTTAAGCTAAATTGAAATAACTTCTACCTGAGTAGCCCGAGGGTGAATATCCAAGGTGACTAATCTGCTAATTGACATTGGATGTCCATAAAAAGAAATTTAAAGTTTGTTCCTTGTCAAACTCTTATGTTACCATGAAGGTTTACTGTGAGAGAACAAAAAAACAGGACAGAATAAATAATAGTTCATAAATAGGATTTGGCCTTTTAGACATCAAGAATTAGGATGAGTTATTTCCTGATGAGTAGAATTTTTTTATGTTTATTCAGAAGCCTTATGAATTATGCTTCCAGACCAGAAAAATTTGCCAGGTCTGGAGAACACTGTGAAGCACACCTTCCTCTGGCTGCAGCGAGTACTCAGAGTGGCAGATCAGTGGAGCATAGGGACCTGAGACCAGGAAGCACTCCTGGGTCAGTGAATCACTGCTCGTCCACACTCTCCAGCAGCTGATCCCAAGCAGTCATGGTGGAAACAAGGTTGTTACAGGAAAAGCTTACAACTGATAAATTTTGGCTTAGCATATATTTTTCTAAACAAAGGTATTAGTGTACACTTGTCCTACTTGTTTCAAATGGCAGGTATTTTATAATATTTTTTGCTGTGTCACGTGATCTAACTCATTATTTCAATTTTGACATACTAACTTCTTGGGCTACCCTTTAATATTGATACAGACCACACTTTTTCATCTCTAAATGCAGTAGATGTGATTTTGTAAGACTTCAGAGATTAAATTAACAATTTCCTGTTTACTCCTCATGGATAAACCTCACTTCCTGTCTTCACTAGTTTTTCTGTTCCTAAGAGGAAGATGCTGATATGGCAAATCAAAGCAACATGCAGTCTCTAGAAAGTTATGTCATGTCAGAAAAAAGAATGATAAGTTGAGAATTTAGCTTGCTGCTTTTTCAGAGACATTATGTCTGAGATTCCTTAATACAGTCTTGATTAACTAACCTGTTATTTAACCAATGAGAAAAATCAATTCTAAAAGCCACTATCTAGGTTGTAAGCAAATACATGTTCAGAAATTGAAGTTCAATAAAGTCACCCTTGAATTAACATTAATCTTTGAAAAACAGCTACTTGCTGTTTACACTGAAGCCTACTCTCTTGTTCATAGGATAATGAGAGCCCTAACCCATTCTATTTTGCCAGACCAGAGCAGCTGTATCAAGGACTACAGAGAATTATGAAAATACCACAGTAAGTCATAGTATTTTCTGCACTCCTATGCTATCATTATTAAGAGAACAATGACTGTAATGGATCACACCTGTATCCTCATCTGTTCTCAGAGCTTGCAAAGACATCAATTTTATGGTTTGTGTCAACAAATGTAGTGAAAGTTGTGTAAATCTCTTTCAGGTGTTTAGGCTAGATAGATACATATTGCTTCTGAACAGAGCTGTGGAAATTTCTTAGAAAGGCAAAGAGTGCCATTGCACAGAATGAAGGGGCTCATCAGCCCACACAGTTTAAAGTTTTCATACTTTTCTATGTACTTCACTGCATTTTCCACATGGTTTAAAATCAGTGCACAAAAAAAAAAAAAAGGCAGGTCAACTAAAATAAAGCTCATAATGAGTTTCCACTTTTCAGGTCAGTTTAGGAATTCCTTCTTTATGGACAAGTGATTTCCATTTGAATGTTTGAGCTCTTTCATTGATAATAACTCTTCTTAGAAGCAACTTAAATAGTAACAGGATGTTCTAGACCTTGTTTCACCTAAACAACATATACTGTTTTGTTAGTGTGGAGCAACACTGCCAAAATCAAAATGAATTTCTCTACAAGGTACTAAAGAGTGAAAAGCCCATGACTGGAAAACTATTCTGCTGTAAAAAAAAAATTATCAAAGAAATGCAGCGATATCTGCACTGAGCAGAGTTTCAAGATGAATCATAAAAAGGGGGAGCTTTTTGATTTGAAAATTTAAACTTTATTTCCTAGGTAAGATAATACCTATGGTCTGGTCAAATAAGTCTTCTGCCAGTCATCAATCTATGTTTTCCCACATTAGGGAAAGAGTTTTGATGCTTGCAGTTGTACAACCACATTCACAGCCATAAAGGGAATGGGTTCACTTAGAAATCTAAGTCCAAATTAGAATCTCCACTGTCAATGACCAGCATTTTTTATTATTGTTATTTTTTTTCTTATTAAGATTGATGAAGCACTATGGAACTGACATTAATGGAGTAATTTAATGTAGATCATGCATTATGATTCCTTATAAAGCTCCAAATTCTACTCTGACACTCACGTGCAAGAGCACATGTGTGTCTCTGAAGGGATATGTTGAAAGCCAAGAGATGAGAATACCACCTGCATGGAACCAAGTTTTACAGGAGTCAGGAAAAAAGGACAATGTCTGCTGTTAGGTTTAGGGTAACTGAAATGGCAAATTCTCATCATGTCCTTTCAGAGTTAAGATGCAAAGAGTCTAGTAAGTAGATGTAAATAACTGTGTTAAGAAAAAGGACAAATAGAATGTTCTTGGATGTCTAGTGATCCTGACTGTGATGATTTAACATATAGCACACCATCAGAGTACAGACATGCCATCTGGAGTCACTAGACATGAAACTGTCAGATCATTCATGTGTTACATGACTTACTGTCAGGTCTCTAAAAGAGACATTGCCATGTACAAAGTGTTATAATTAGCTCACTTCATCTCCAGTTTACCTCAAATTTACCTTTCAATGATAGTGATTGCAATTTTAATTATTTTACATAGTGTTAGAAAAATTCTTCAGAAGGGAGGGAAGAAACAAAAGCTTTCAAATACAGCAATACTGGATTTTCCCCCTTTACTCTAGAAGCACTGACAGCTTAAGACAACTTGGAACCTTATGGCAAGTTTATTTCCCATGCTTGGTAACATATGTCACAATTGAATAATTGACTGCAGATTTACCAATTGAGTGAACTGAGTTCTTTGTGGTCAGATGATTATGTGATTACAGGGAGAATCAGGAAAGGCATCTCTTCTGCTTTTAACAACTGTATGAACACAGAACTTTTCTGTTCTCATACAGCCCTGTTCCTGTTGCAAACAGAAATGAAAATAGTGCAGGCTGAATGAAAAATGAACTGACCTGTATTAAGAAATAGTTAATTATACAACTGTAAATTATTTTACAACATCAAAATGGTTATATAAACAAAGTTACAGAATAACCCAGCTCGGTTTATTGTTGTATGAACAAGACTTACTGATGTTTTGTTTGTTGTTTTTTTGTTTGTTTTTTTTAATCCCTTCAAAAACGGTACTGATATTAAATAGCTGTTCCATAATATTGCTTGTCAAAATTCACTAACAGTGGTCTGTGAGATGTTAAAAAGTGCTTCTAGGAAAAAAGAAATATTTCATTCCTCTGTTCTCTGATGAAGAGGCGGAGAAATTTAAGACTTAAGCTCCATAATAGTGATAATTTAGGAAAAAAATATTATCAGCTACGTAGCACTGCACCTGCAGAACTAGTATTCCCAAATAAACAGAAGAGTTATAGAAAGGGAGAAGCATTTTCTTTTCCTGTTTGAGACAGCAATTTTTTAAAAAATATACTTACCAACTTTTCATACAATGCAATAAGAGATTTCACTACGTACATGGAAATAAATCAGTTGCATTCTACGAGCTTTTTCAATCACATCACCTATATAAGAGAATCAAAATACTAAGATTTTTCTTCCAGAATGCAATTTTCACTATCAGTATTTTTTTATTTTAAATTTAAATTGGAGATGTTGGTTCCAGATAGGTTTTATAAGCCCATTACCTGAAATCTACCATAAGAGATATTTTGTTGACTCCATGACAACGCAGGTTATGAAGACTTCTTGTTATGTCATTGACTGCTATCTGGTTACCCATACATTTTCAGATTTGGGTATCAAAATTTAAGAACAAATAGTCAGGTTAAAATGGAACCTGATCACAAGAAATAACAGCATCAAGAGCTTGCTGGACACCAGAAAGAAACAAAATAATTAACAGGTCTCCTCATACTACATTACCCTGATTTGTTGCCAGATTATTATCTTTGCTTTTTTCAGTGAACACAGAATCATTGTCTAAGACTTATTGAAGTATTCAAGAAATTACTGGAAACCAATCAGGACATGAAATTTTTTAAACTTCAGTCAGTTCATTAAGTATCTAAATAGGCATCCCAAATGCCTAACCTAATCCATACAATTCTTAAAATTGGAAAGGCTCAGTGATCGACTTGACTCAGTAATAAGGAAACTGCTGTTGAGAACGATGAGTTTCTGACAGAATAACTTGAAGACCTAGACAGTCAGTTAAGCATTGCCTGAAAAGAGAGGACTGTGGGTAAACAGGGAGGGGAAAACAGAAGGGGAAGGGGGAGGCAAGGGAGGAAAGAAACTAAGCAGATTGTAGAAAGAATCATAGTATATTAAAAAGAAGACTACATGGAAAAGTTGAAACTTTGAAGTCAAAGTACAAAGGCTACACTGCTGTGTTTATGCCAATAATTCTGAAGGCAGTCATAGGGAATAATCTATTTTCCTAGTTCTATGCGGAAAAGAGACATTTGTTGTCATGAAAGACTTATAGTTCTCCTAAGAACCAAGTACACAAACTGCAGACACTCAGCTGAAATGCTAACAGACTTCTCAATGGAGAGTGCCAACTTTAACAGGAAGAAACAAAGAGTAGGAATGTGTTATGTGATTTATATTTTTTCCCCCTACCTGTCTGGGACTTACAATTTTGGTGACACTGCTGTATGAAAATGTTCCTTTAGATAACTTTGCAATAGTGATGAGAATTTAAAAACTGAGGATAAACTTTTCCATTCCCTGTGGTGATGAGGCTGGCATACAAACATTTACATTCTGGAATACACATATAGCTCACCTACCATTATAAGCTGTGCCAGATAATGGTTGCTCTTGGTGCCTTTGATGAGGGTACAAAGCTAACTTGCTATAACCTCCATCTAAAGAAAGATCCACCTAACATGCAAAAACAAAGCTGATTTGTTTCCCTGATGTGTTACATTATTTCACATAAAATCCCCTTTTTTAAATCAATTTAATTCTAAATCATTACTGAGGAATTAAATAGTATTAATTAAATAACGGCGTTGCTAAAAAAGAGCATTCTTTTTGAAATTGCTTCTTTTCAGTTACATTAATGATTATCATACTCTCATAAGACAGAGAGAAGGATCTGGTTTCCCTATTCTCTTACAGTCATTATTTTCGGGCTTTTTTTCTGTCCTTTAGAGTTTGGGATTTTATTCTCAGGAGGAAAAGGATCCTTTTTTAAACTCTTTTAATAAATATTTCTCTACTATTTCTCACTAACCACATGATTCTATGTGGGCCTAGTTCTACCATAACTGGAATATCTATTTTCAGATGAAGTGCTATAGATCAGATTCCGGATAATAGGAAGAATTTATTTACTTAAATACATTATTAAATTTCTTCAATATTACTTTTCATTCTATCTTTAACAGATCTTGTCCTAATATAAAATACCCTGAATATTGATCACAGGAATATGTGCATTAAAAAAGTGTCAATTAATACATTATTAGAGAAAACCAAAGGAGTATTACTTGCCATAATCAGGAGTGGCAAATCCATAAACAATGGATTATTTGTTCCATGAATACTAAATGCAAGCACCCACATATGTATTGGTTTGTTGTTTCTTATTAACAATAATGTGTCATGTATAATAAGGAAGAATCATGTGCATCATACTATTCAGATCCATCAGCACAGATAAACAAGTTTGGTGGGAGGAAAAACCACAATATAATTACTATAATTACCATAATGTAAGGAACCAGAATAAATTGGAGTTGCAGATGTAGAACACTTTCCAACAGAAGTTCTACTCCATGAAAAATGTGTTTCTTCTTTTGTACCATTAATCAAAGGATTGAGTGGCAAAAGGAGAAAACCTATTTTCTAGTGGAGTTAATCAACTAGCTCTGTATTTTTTTTCTCTTTTCTTTTTCTCTTTCATCTCCTGCTACAAATCTCATTTTCTAATAGCCTGCTATTAGGTCAGTCAGAAAGGAAGCAAATTCATGCTAGTCATTTCATCAGACTCTTATGAATCTGTTATGTTGCAGTTCTATGACAGTTTTTAATCTGCATTTTTGCCAGGCTTATCATTCCAAAATTTGCACTTTTTGAATTAATTTCCCTATTTTCACTTCTCTTGAATGTAAATTTTAATGGAATTTGCATGAAAGTTATCCTATTGCTTCTGACTGTATAATAGCGGAGGAATTTAAATTGTGCAAATACAAACACTAGGAATTATAGTTGGCTCTTTCAATAGTTTTATTGATTGTATTGGGTTTGAGTGACCAGAACTTGGTAGCAGGGGTTGTGTTACAGGGGTGTATTCTGTGGGAAGCTCTGAGAACTTTCCCCCATATCTGACAGAGTCAGTGCCACCTGGCTCTGAGATGGACCCACCACTGGCCAAGGCTGAGCCCAACCAGACAATATAGGAGAGCCTCTGTACTGAAAAAGGGGAAATAAGTTATTGTACTGATATAATTGCACTCAGAGAAAAGAGGAGTGAGAACATGTGAGAGGAACAACTCTGCGGACGCCAAGGTCAGTAGGGAAGGAGGGGGAGAAGGTACTCTAGGTGCCAGAGCTCAGATTTTTCTGCATCCCAGGGTGCAGGCCATGATGAGGTAGCTGTGCCCCTGCAGCCCAGGGAGGATAACAGAGGTGCAGAGATCCACCTGCAGCCCTTGGAGGACCCCATGGCTGAGGAGATGGATGCCCAAAGAAGGCTGTGACCCCATGAGAAGCCCAGGCTGGAGTAGCTCCTGGCAGGGACCTGCAGATCTGTGGAGAGAGGAGCCCACACTGGAGCAGGTTTCCTGGTAGGGCTTGTGAGCCGGTGGGGGACCCATACTGGAGCAGCCTGTGCCTGAAGGACTGCACACTGTGGAAAGAGACCTACACTGGAGTAGTTCATGTAGAACTGTAGCCCGTGGGAAGGACACACACTGCTCATAAAGAACTGTCTCCTGTGGGAGTGAACCCACACTGGAGCAGCAGTATTTCTCTCCCTGAGCAGTGTAGGAACAACCTGTGATAAACTGACTGTAACCTCCGTTCTTGTCTCCTTGCACCACTGTAGAGGGGGAAGTAGAGCCTGGGAAGGAGCAAGGGTTGAGGAGAAGGTGTTCTTATATGTTTTATTTGTTCTTACCCTGATCTGATTTTGATTGGTAATAAATTCAGTTAATTTTTCTAAGTTTTGGCCATGATAGGAATGAGTGATCTCTCCCTGTTCTTGTCTCAACACATGACCCTTCCATTATATTTTTCTCTCCTGTTCAGTTGCAGAGGGGAGCAATGGAACATCTTTGGTGGCTACCTGACATCCAACCAGAGTCAACCCTTCATATTGATCAAGTGGAAAATTTTATATAGTATCTCGAAATATGGTGAGATTAGAACTCTCACATTCCATGATGCTGCAAGGATCCCTAGAAATTACTGAGCCTTTTCTTGCAGCTTTTCAGGAATTTGACATGGATTCATCTATCTCAGCCAATCTGTTAGAATAGATTTCCAGTGGAAGGAGTTCTTTCTTGGTTTTCACTCTCCATGTCATTGAATGTTGCTTGTACCAAAAAGAAAATAAACTCAGGACAGAAAACAGACCATGACTGGAATCGAGAGAGAATTTCTAGTGGCTACTAATAGGTGTTAGCACCCAGAAATGTAGGGAAAAATGCAGAGAGTTTCAACAACACTTTGGAAAAACTGCAGTTTGATGAAGGAAACATTCAACAGAACACAGAAGACTGAATCAACTGAGAACAAAGAATCAGTGTGGTGATTTTACAGAGCCAAAGTCCAGATAGAAAACAACAGAATTAAATCTGGCAAACAACCCAGAACAGCCCATCCAAAGATGCCACCTCTTTGAGGCTATTGCTTAGTAAGAACAACCCTAGGGAATTCAAATACTACAAGTAGATATGTGAGAGGCAAAAATCCTGCAGTGCTCTGAAAGAGAATTTGCTAAAAGACAGTTCATGAATCTGCACATGAACCACCAGCAGTACAATACACTGCAAAACACTACTACAATGCAGTATTTGGAGAAAGATGAAAGAACTACAGTTAAATGTATCATTTTGCAAATCCCAGCAGAGCATGAATAGCACAGACAAATCAGATAACAAGAATGGTATTAGTTACGAAAAGCTGTTCAAAAAAGCTGCAGGAAGTGGTGAAGCAGAACAAGAGTTCTAGTAATTTTGGCACAGCCAAATACAGCATGTTTGTAGCAGTGAGTTAGTAATGGAAAAGGAAAAGAAAACAAAAACAATAAAAAATGGTCAGTCAAAAGAAAATAGGTGAAACTCAAGGCTCAAAGGCTTATCTTTCTGAAGGGAGTTTTGAGTCAAATGCTGGAGGAAGAGCATGTATTCAATTTATAACAGCACGGAGGAAAAAGTACCAATTACTGGACTCAAAACATGTCATGTTCACAGTTCTTGCAAGAGGTTGTTCTCACTGGTAGAACTGATTTTTCAACTGTGGACAAGTTCAAAGAGTAATTGCTCTCAGAAAAAGCAAAGCTGTCAATAAAGAATAGAATAGAGCTAAAGGGTCCCAATTTTCTGTGTCTATGAAAATTCTTCTGACCTTAGGAATGGGGATAAAGGAGAAATTGGATAGGTTCCTTCTCTGGGAATTACAGAGCAAGCAGAAAAAGAAGAAAAGGCTTTTAAACTAGCTGGTCTCTAATGCAAGCAATAAAAAAATAAATTACATTTTGGATTCTAAGTATGCTAAACTATTGTTAAATAAAGGTGTAAAAAGATAAACATGTTTCTACTACCTGTGGGTAGAACATTCTGGAAGAGGTGTTCAGTGCCAGGTGGTTTTCTAGGTTTCATGAATCAGGAGGGTTCTGGAAAATGAAAGAGAAAACATTCCATTTTCAGACTTTCAAAAGTTTCTTTGGGGAACAGTTTCTTCAAGGTAAGTCAAAATATAAAACAATTATTTAATTTTATTCAAGGTAGTAAAGTCCACTGAATTTACTCTTTAATTATGAAGGACAAAACAACAGATGTCTCTAAGCAGACACAATAAACATGGAGAAAAAAGAAGAAAAAGCTGAAGTTCTTGGACTAAGATTTAGTTTAGTTTTTTGGTTGTTTGGGGATTTTTTGTTTGTTTGTTTGTTTTAATTCAATAATATGAACATACCACAGGTGTTATTTAGTGTATCAGGATATTAACACAACAACTTGTACAGCAGAAGAATACAGGGGAACCCAACAAAACACAGACTTTCCTAGCGAGGCAAGGAAGAGTTAAAAGAGCTCTTTGGAAAGATAAATTTCATGTCCAGTCATCTGAGAATGATATAACACAGAGATGTCTAACAAACATGTTCTGCAACAGTCAATCAGAAAATAGAACTGGTAACTTAAACAGATTTGCCTTTTCAGAGGACACTGCAATAAGATGGGAAGAATCGGTAAGGTGAAAATTAGATTTCTATAGTGTCAGTGAAAGCTCTTCAAAAACTATAAAAAAAATAGTTACCTGATTCGTACAGGTTTATAGATCTTTGAAGTGAACCAACAACAATGTGAATTTATTACATGCAAACAGAAAATAACACTCTGGCCTTACTTGAATTTTTCCACATAGTTTTGAAATTTACCTGAGGGAGGCAAACATTAAAACAAAACTACGTTTTTTGTCACTGCCATTAAGGGAAAATGACATGGCAACCTTATAATGAAACACTCGCCATCACTTTCAGCACTTTTCACTGATGCAGAAATTGAAAAACCTCATGGAAAGTTCTTGCTACAGTGACCCCTGTGTCTTTTGAGAAAACTTGTCTTTTGAGACGTGGACTCTTGGCAACATTTTGCACCAATAAATCACATGCTAGCATTAGGAAGCCACTGAAGCCACGTGGCAAACAACTGTAAGCAAAAGATCTAATGATAAAACCAGATATCCAAGATAAACAAAGCTACATAATGAGGTGCAAAAGCAAATCAGAAATCACTATGGGATATAATTTAAGGATCTGAAAAATTATCTCTCTACCTGATAGGAAAGTTTGACCACAGACACCAATCATGTTACAACAAATTGCTTTACCATGAATAGAGTCACTATGGAAAAATAAAAGAGATCATACTCCTTACCTGATTCCCCTTCCCACATTATGACATGATTCTGCATGTGTTTTCCAGCCCATCATGTGTGGAAGGACTCTGTTCATACCAAACAACACTCAAAGGTTGATGCAATTGGTATCCTGTATTGACACCAGTGTCCCTGCTGCAGAATGACGTTTCTTCACTGTCATCACCTTATGGTCCTAAACTGTAGAAACACATTAGCACATTTTTGGGTTTTCCACAGGGCAGGAACTATACTATAAAGTGACAACTTAACCCAAAGGACAACCACAAAAACTAGGCATAGTATCAATAAAGGCAAAGACAGAAAAGTGATTATGTGGACAAGACAGAGGCTGATAGCGGCAAAAAGGGAAGTCAGGTCAAAAGCATATACAAAAATAAAAGCAAATACAAACAGAGAAGTAGGGACAGAAAACAAGACCGGAAACCCTGAAAAAAAAACCCAACAAAAAAAACCCAACCAAATAACAAAGACAGGAACAAAAGTCATTAAGAACATAGTCAAGATCAAAGGTAACAGGCAGAAACAAATGTAAGAGGAAAGAGAAGCAGATGGGAAAGGAGAGGGGAAATGGAAGAAAGAGCAGCAGGGTCTGTACACTGCAAAAGGGTCCCTTGAGGCTGGAATGGAGCCCATAGCTTATGTGTGTCTGCACACTACTGCAGCCCAAAAGACATCCCTCTTGATACTGGTTGATTCATACCCCAATACCAGAAGCTTCCCATTAAAAAAGTAATTTTTAATTACAAACTATGCCATAAAGCATTTGCACAAGGGGGTATTTTTAAAGTTATGAGAATTCTTTTTCAGAAAATTACTTTACTTTTGAGTGATTGACCTTAAAATCTTAATATTTTTCTATGTAATCCATTTTGTATGTTATGTATACACAACAGAAAAACAGAAAGATGTAACTGTTTGACTTCATCAAAATGCAGATACTTCTGTGGTGAACTTGACTTTAACCTTTGTATCACATTTTCCAGATGCATTCTACAGTTATTCACCATTTTCACACATCAAGTGCACCTTGGATCCTTTGTATTAACACTCTGAAATGTAGTGCAGAGCAACTGGCCAGATTGTTCTATCTGTTTATCCAGAGGTCAGAGGAAATGTGAACATTTGAGAACTTGTTAATATGCCTAAAAGGGAAGACAACCTCATCCCTACTTCAGTGTAGAGTCTGCTTTTCGAGTAAAACACTTTTCATCTTGCTATAAGAGGAGTGGGGATTTTGTTTTGTTTTTAGTTGTGACTAGAAAAACAGAATGGATAAAGTTTCATCTTGTTTAAAAGTTCATCTGATTCATGTCTGTCTTTCTGAAGGCACTTTATACCTTATTTTTACTCACACTAGGAAGACTTGATCAACCTCTGTAAATAATACATTGGCTCTAATTTCTGTGCTCATGGCCAGAGGCAAGATTGCATGATGTCTGCTAATGAAAATAACTGTGGGGAGGCAGAGAACAAAATAAAGAGACAGAGAGAAATAATATCAACTTTTAAAAAACTTTTAAAGTACAAATAATTCCTGACTGTTCTCTCTTCATTTGTACAGAAAAAGCCAGCTGACTGTAAATTAGAATTCAGTGAATTATTAATAAAAATAATTTATTAATCAAATTTCACTCTTGTTATTTGTGAACTAAGTTAAAACTTCTCAAGTATATTTGATATTCTAATCTATTAATACATTTCTTATTTTTTTTATTCTACACAGCAATCATAAGAAATATGGTACAAATATCAAGATAGAAAATATTTTTCAAATTTAGCTTGATATTGGACCTCAACCAAAGACTTCCCTGGGCCCAGAATTTCATTCTTTAAGTTTTACAAGCTATTTTACAAGTCGTGAAGAAGGTGATATTGGCCACATAACACAAACTGAGTGTAAAATCAGAATTTTTATTACCAAATACAGAGATTTAATTGACTGGTATTGTTTAACAAGACAAACAACTTAAAAACTTCTGATCAATTCTGGTAACAAGAAAGAACACTGTAAAGCACACCCTTGCCTGAATCAAACAGAGTTTTGTTTTTTGTCACTGGCAGAGTATACTTGTGGAAAATGGGGGGGGGCGCGGGGGGGGTGGATGTTCTGTCTTATCTTATAAATGTATGTATAACTTAGTATTCGTTATGCCTGTCTGGCTGTCTTTTCTTCCTATTCTTCCCTCATCTCAGATTTTCGTTCTAACCAAATAACTTTCACATGTTAATGAGCTTTCAACTAAACCACATTAAATTTCACTGGCCTGGGGCAATGCTGACAAAAGTTGGGACACTGTGGAATGTTTTTACTTCTTTTCTATCTTGTTTGCTCCCCAAAGGTGGGGGAGGCAAAGCCTTGTAGTTGCACTTAGTGTTGACTTCTCTTTTTGCTTTTTCTAGTATCTCTCTTCATCTCCCATGCTTGACATTGCAGCATAGGGAGTGAAGAAGAGATGCAGCAGAGTAAAGGGCCAATGAGAAAAAAACCAAACCTTTCTTCTCTCTACTGCCTCCTCCCATGCTACCCCCACTATTTCTGAATTCTAGAGATGCGTGTAGCTCGAGCTGACATCCATTTTCTGTTTCCATGCTGTGTGAAGAACCAGAAATAAGGAGTGGCAGAGCATTAGCAAGGACAAGGAGGCAGTGCTTGTGAACTCAAAAATCTGCCCAAGGCTCAGTGAAAGCACCCAGCCCTGCTGCCATCTGATGTGTTCCTTCTTAGAAGAGGAAAATTAGTGAAGAGAAGAAAATATCTACTGAAAAATACTGACAGAGAGATTGCCCCCAGCCTGGGAGCTGTGAGCCTGGGAACAAGGCTTTGGAATCAGTAACATCCTTGAAAAGTACAGCTGGCCTCTTTGAAGTACAGCTGCCAAACTTAGAAAGTGATGATATCCTGAGCGACCAAGAATAAGTTTACAACCAAGAAACATTCACAGGAATTTGCCACGTGGAAAAGAAGAAAGAGTCTGGAAAAATAAAATGCTTCTGAAAGTACAGAAAAACTCATCAACATTGACTGTTACAGATTTAAAACAGAAATTAACAATACCTATGGGGAGTTTGAAGCTGTGGTGCCATAGGACCTCTTACCTCTAAGATATTAAAAGTACCTAATTTTTATCAAAAATGGAGCCTGTTTCTCTGAGAACTTCTCATGCTGCATGTACTCTTCCTAAATGGGTTGGATCCCACACAAACATTCTGAGAGACAATGGACCCCCTCCAGGGATACCTGGCTGGCACCAGACTCTTTGACACAACCATTTTTGAGAGACTCTGTTACCTTATTGGTTCCCCTACTTTTTTGAAGGTTTATCTTCCACCTCTGGAGTGGTTAGTTCCTCCTCTAGGAACAGGTCCTCATCTCCTTTGTTGTGGTTTGGCCTCTTCTGAAATCTGTGTAATTCCTTTGATATTTTTATTATATATGTCTGTATAAACAATTTATCATATCTAGTGTCATACTGTTAATAAGCTTGTTCAAAAATGAGACACTTGTAGCAATGTTCAATAGTATATACCTAGTTGGCTGCTGCTGTTAAATTGATTATTGCTGTATTTACAGCTGCTGTGCTACTGATTGGTGCTGTCCTTGAATCTTGATAGTAATTTATAATAGAGTTATATATATGTATACACCTTATCAATCATCAGTATACCTGCTAGTCATGATTTTTGTGGTAGTTTACATGGTAGGTGTATTTTTTGTAGAATTTGTGGTAATTTGTAATAAGGTACAGAAATACAAATTCTCTGTGTCCTTGTGTATTGTGGAATTCTGCAAAGTTATGGTCTATACATACCCACAGGCTGGATAACCCTTTAGGTCATGACACCATCGCTCCATCACCTATCCAAGTAATTGCCAATATTTTTGAGACCC
The DNA here is from genome assembly GCF_047495875.1 of Pithys albifrons albifrons. NCBI lineage: Eukaryota > Metazoa > Chordata > Aves > Passeriformes > Thamnophilidae > Pithys > Pithys albifrons. The sequence continues at coordinate 57,762,908 of NC_092497.1, read as the reverse complement.
AGAACCTCAAAAGTCCTCCACTCTTCTGCTCTACCTTCTCCTTCTCTGTCAATACCTCTCTCTTCTCCCTTTAGTTTTTTGGCAACAATTCATCCTCCCTCTTCTGCCAGGCTTTCAAATCAATTTTCTGACACATGAACAATTTTCTTCCTCAATCCGTCTCCTGTATCTCTTGCCTCCAAATAAATTCTCTCCACAGAACTCCTAATCATTACTTTAGTCTATCACCTATATATCCTATTCAACCTACAGGGCTATAATTTAACGAGCTCCACAATCAAATATCACTTCTATTAATTAAATCCTTAAACTAGAATTCATACTATTTTTATTACCATTACTACCAATAATAAAGATAAAAATATTGACAAAAATCTTAAAAGTTTTACAAAACTAATTTCATAAGAGCTACAAAAAATTCTCTGCACTACCACACAGTATTTTAGATTCATTTGGCACCTATTACAGGAATGGATTACATGCCCTGGGATTAAATGAATAAGAAAGACAGTCAACACATTCTCACACGCTTTGGCATTTGGGCATTATATCAACTGAACTCACATATATGTAGACAGAGGCTTGTGCATCTTGCAGCCACAGGGATCATTTGCTGAGCTGTAGGCTAACAAATTGAGAATTATCTGATGCCATCGACAGTGACAAGAAGTCACTTTCTTTTATCAAATTTTGGCTGAGGAATTATCATCTGTTTAGCAGCCCTACTTATCCTTTTATAATCCCCTGTCAAAAACTGAAAAGAAGCCTGGATAGCAGCAACAGAAGATAGTCCTTTTAAGTATATCTTCCTTAAAACAAACATGTGTTCTGGCATTAATAATTTGAGCATTTATGTGTGGTTTGGCAAAACAAACTTTGCACAAATGACAGCGAAAACTTACAAACATCATTTTTAAATAAATTTAAATCTATTTTTCCCCTGCTACTAAGTTTCCCCCAGCCCAGTGTGTGCCTGAATCTTCCAGTTCTATATATTGCCTTTATGAAGAGCTGAGGTAGCAGTTCTCAAGCAATCAAACCAATAGGAGATTGGCTGATGAAATATCACTGGGTCTTCTCTTTACTTCCACCTTTAAAAATCTTATAAAATTGAATTCAAGGTACAATTTTTGTGTGACCAATTTCTGCAAAACTTTCAGAGGAATTAATCAGAAAAAGAGTGGTCTACAAAACTGTGAATAGGATGAAAGGTCATCAGATATACAACCTCTCTTTACCCTAGCTTTTTTAGGTGTTTTGAGAATTGTGTACCTGCCAAATATTTGGCAAGTATTATATAACATTAGCTAGCTACAAAGGAGAATGAATTGACATTAAGATCAAGTGAAGTAATAGCATATATCCTCTTTCTATTTTTATCATTTATTACTCTATTCCTAGAACTATAAATAGAACCATATAGGGTAAGGTTGAAACGGACTGAGCTGAACAGCATACAGTTGACTAAATAAGACATAAGTAAATGTTGTTCTGCTTCTCTTATGTACACTTAACAAATTTTTGTGTTGTGATAATCATGTTTCCCCTGAACACCTTATGTCACAGCCCTTTTGCCAACAGTCTTGAACTTATTTGAGCTATGTTGTTTGGAGCTGGCTGACAGTGCCCATCTTCAGCTTTATCTTATTCTGAAACAACAGCATTCAATATAGAGTCTGATAAATGATAAACACCACTAATTCACTGTATATTCAGGATACTGCAAATGATCTTCAAATGTAATGAGATCTGGGAGCTGTCAATAAAGAGGAAAATTGCTCCTGTGTTAAAGAAAATGTCAAAGGTTAGAAACATCTTAGCTGGAATAATTTACCATTGTATGATAAATTCAGACATGTATTCCAGTTTAATTCTCAAATTCAAGTATCCACATCTAACACTGAAGGAATTGCTAGTTTTACTGAAGAGATTCCACATTGTATTTTTTTTTCAATAATAACATTTTAGGTAAAGATAGGTAAATGAGTTAAGGATTCTAATTCAAGTCCAGTGAAGTTAAAGGAGTTTGGCTTGAGGCCAGTAACCAGCAGTGTAACCCAGGGCTCAATATTGGGTTAAGTCCTGTTTATTATTTTTATTAATGATCTGGATGATGGGAGAGGTGCACCCTCAGCAAGATTGCCAATGACACCAGACTGGGAAGAGTGTGGTGCTACCATCCAGAGGGACCTGGACGGGCTAGAGAAAAGACCTGATAGGAACCTCATGAAATTCAGTAAAGTGGAAATGCAAAGTCTAGCACCTGAGGATGTACAACCCCAGGCACCAGCACAGTCTGGGTGTGGCCTAGGTGGGAAGAAGCATGGCAGAAAAGGCCTTGGGAGTCCTAATGGAAACTGAAATGAAAATGAACCATCATTTGAGATATCAGTATGTCCTTGTTCCTGAGCAAGCTAACAGTACCCTCAGCTGCACTAGGAGACAAGCTGCCAGCAGGTCAAGGGAGGTTATAATTCAGGTTTATTCAGCACTGCTGAGGCCACACCCAGAGAGCCGTGTCCAGTTCTGGGCTCCCCAGTATGAGACATATAGGCATACTGGAAAGAGACCAGCAAAAGACTGCCAAGATTATGAAGGAACTGGACCACATCCCTTGTGAGGAAAGGCTAAGAGAGCTGGGCTGTTTAGCTCAGGAACTAGACAGAGGACTCAGGGGGTACCTCATCAATGTATAAAAATGCCTGAAGGGAAGGTGCTACAAGAAAAGCACAGGGCTCTCTTCAGTGATGATTAGTGACAGAACAAGAGTCCACTTACATTTTTTATTCAACTCTTTCTTACAGACACTCCCCATTATTTCTAGCTTCTCTTCTCTAGTAGAAATCCTGATGAACAAACCTCCTAAATCAGAGACTGTGAAAGGTAAAGGCAAAGTATATCATGGTCATTTTACATTTTTTACTCTTTCAGTAAGTATCTCTATTCATTTTCTATTCTCTTCATCAGAAAGGAGTCTGCAGGTGTGATTTCATCTGGGTTACTGGTCAGAATTCTAGTATTACATGCATATATAGCGGGACCTCATTTGATTATGAATCCAGAATCAAACACATTGTGTTCCCAGGTATAATAGTCTAATTGTAACACAAGAAGTGCCTCTTGGATTTCATGATCTAGAATCCTTAACAGCAAGAAGCATTATTAGTAGGAGCTTATCTCAAGGTCTCCATGTTCTCTTACAAAAAATTATTCCCTTGTGTGTGATGTAGCGCACTTGCTGCAATCCTCTGCATCGCAATTTGTTCTTGTTCAATGCATCAAACTTGCTGCTGTCAAAAGCATATTATTTTCTTGCCACACTCAGTGAGTTAGTTCTTCTTTTACAGACAATTCCTGGTTTCTGGTAGCAGAAAAGTTCAAACTTTTTGTCCTCACTTTTAAGGCTTTGTCACAACAATGCTTGTTCCCACCTACATTTCAGTTCTTCTGTCCTCCTACACATCTAATGACAATACTTTTCATAATTTTCTTCATTTATTGGGACACTTTCTTTTTCTCCTTTTTTACCTTGTAAGAACATAAAGCTGTATCATAAAGGGTCTGGCTAGCCCAATATCTGATTTCCAGCATTGACAATTAAGTATCTGCCTCAGGAAGAGTGAAAAGGTGGACATGTATATAAACTTCCTTCACAGGCACTCTACCTATTTTGAGCTATTCTCACTCTGGGATTTTCAATACTTCTATCTTTCATTTTCCATACATATTTCTCTTCCAAATAATCATACAATATCCCTGGAGAGTCATGTCTGGTGTGTGCAACCACTTTTGTCTGTGGTATACAGGTGCTGACTCTTTCACAAAGAGCTGTCTCCTCTGGAGCCTGCGGATCAGGGCTGGAGTTCCATGGGCAGCAGAGAAGTGATAGCAGAATCAAGGGTAGGTCCTCAGAGCTTGTCTCATGTTCATGGATAACATTCTTAGCTTGCTGGGGTCATCCCTCTTCCACCCCATTACTGGGTGGGAGAAGCCAGCTCTGCCAGACTCTGGCTCAGTGATGTCCTCATCCTCTCCCATCAGCCCTTGCTTTTCTGATGTGCCCTTGCCCGGGTGGGGATGCTCTTGAAGGCTTCATCTGTGGGTCCCACTCACAGTGTGATGTTATGGGCTACAGGGTGACACCTCATGCACCGCAAGTGACATTGTAGATGAGTGCCAGTCAGCTGCTCACTGCCTGAAAGGTTCGGGATATTTCCCTCAGTTACGAGCACCACCCAGAACTGTGCCCCTATTTCTGTGTCATTTTCTCATACTCATCCCTTCCACCCCTCTCATCTCAGGACCATGACTTATTGGAAGGTGGACCCCACTTTGTGGAGTCCCTGAAGACAACACACAACTCTGCATGATGCCTGTCTGCTGCAGGAGGTGGCATCCCCACCCACTACCAAGGGATGCTCTGCCCTCCAACCTGGGGAGGAAAGTAAACAATAAATACTCCCAGTATCCCAGGTCTGTCAACTTCTTCTCTTCCTAAATACTTGTGTCTGTGGAGGGATGACCCCAGCAAGCTGACCCCGTCAGAGTGTTCTGTGCATGAAATCCATTGCTGTGGGCCCTGGAGCCGGGGAGGTGGAGGCAGTTCTGTGGGTCTCCCTGGTGCTCCTGCCATTAGCTTCTTTATCCCTGTGTTATGGGTCCTGCTAAAGATGCAGTAGTTCCTGGTGTTGATGCCGTTTGGCGTTCATATCACTGGGTGTGATTTTTCTTCCAGTGAAAGTACCCTCTGCTATCTGTTCACTTATCAAACAGGGCATAAGTCATGTCAAAACATGGCACAGAGTGATTTGTAGTCCTGGGTGAACCTGCTGGTACTAATAAAGGAAAACTAATGTTTGCATAGTGAAGTAAACTGCTTTGTGTTCAGGACTAACATCCAAGGCAATGACACAAAGTCAAGTAAGGAGGTCTGTCTCCTCTCTTCCCTTTCATGGGGCCTTGTTTCATCTTCCTCCTCTTCAAGCAAGACTGCCCCATAGAATTCAACAAGGGTGTTCAGCCAGTGCTGTGGTAATTCAGCTTCATAGTCATTTGGCTTGGTTGTTACTGCTTGTTACAGTTACGTGCTTCTTACTGTTGTACGAGAGCAGTTCCCTTCTATCTGCAAAGTTATTCAGTGCTGCTTTGAGTTTGTGTGTCACTCAAAATGAAAATCCCAGCCCTGAAAGCACTGTGGAGTCCTGCTGATACAAAACAGACTGTTAAGACAGTGGTATGCTTTACACAGTGCAGAAATGTGCACAGAGCTGGAAGAGCTGAGAGATTTTCTTTAGGTGACTTCCTCTTCCACCTCTTCTGTATATGCTCTGGGTAGATGTGGAACAGCCTTTGCCTACCAGGTTACTGCATCAGGAAGAGAGCTTTACCTCAATTCTGGTGCTTGTGTCTTGTTTTCAGATGCAGTCTCAAGATGCAAACCTTTAACATGTTTGAGTTCTACAGAAAGCGTGAGGATGCCATGACCCTGGCAGTGTTGCCATTTTTCCAGTGTCACTGGGACAGGATCTTTGCTTAAGTCTTCCACCAGGTCCTCAGTAAGGAATGCAGCATGCAGGGATGCTGGAGGGAGGCCAGTTTGTGTGCTGGGACATGGTTCTCCAGGCAGCACACAGGGTCAATGTGGGAGATGTGGCTCCAGGCTCTTGGTCCTGGTACTTGTCTGGGATCTGTTACAGCATGGACTGTGTACTTATGAACCATCTTCCACCAAACTAGCAGTAGCCTGGGGAAAAAACCTCTTAAAGACCATTTGGAATGAGCATTTTAAAATAATTTCAAGAGAGCCTTTGCCAGGTCATGTTTGAGGCAGCCCTGGTCCTATGTGCGTGTGGGTGAAGAGGAGGGCCTGGCATTCAGACCTGTGCCATCCTGCCAACATCCTGCGTCATACCTCCACAGACACAAGAAAACCTGTGCTGGAATTTGTGTGGCTGCCTGTTTACCATCCACAGTTAAAGTTTCTTTACCCCTGGTCTTGGATGTTCTTGGACAGACACTTAGACACAGAGGAGCCCACCTGTGGCCTCTCCATGAGGTGCTCCAGTGTACCCTGATATGCCAGCTGCTGTTTTTCCTGAATGCCCACACTATGCAACTCAGACCTCTCTACATCTCTGAGAGGACATGGCAAAGTCTCGAACCCTCAGCTCCCAGTTCTCCTGTCCTAGGAATTGTGCAGCCAAGGGCAACAGCTGTTCAGAGTGCTGGCAGCTGTGTTTCAGAGGCTACTTAAAGAGGACATTTACAGATGAAAGCAAATCCATAGCCAGGCTGAAATCTTCCTCCTGATTCTGTAGCAGAGCAATCAGTAAGGTTGGCAGTGTAGAGTGCCCCCAAGAGATGCCTTGCCTTTCTTCTTTGCAAGGATCACAGTTCTCCTTTTGCCTGTTTATGGAACAAACAGAGCCAGGCTAGCCTGAAATTCTTCCTCTTACAGCGATGTTCTCGGCTTTTATTTGTGCAATCCTTAAAAGAGATGTGTCTGATTAAACACACTCTAAGTGATGCTGGCAAAGCTGTTTTTTTGGGGAAGAGCTTGGTGTTCCAGTCAGCTGTCAAACAGCTGAGGAGCTCAGAAGGGTGCAGTGGAGAAGGACAGCCCTTCTTCTGGCCGGGATCACTTTCCCCTCTTGGGTGTTGCAGAGTGGAAAGAGTGCAGCTACACAGGTAGTTAAATGCCTTCCTGCCATCCCTTCCTGTCAGATCTCGGATGCTCAGCAGGGTCAGCCCCGGTTAGTACCAGGTGCTGTGACAGTCCCAAGGACTTCACTGTCACTGTCCAAGCTCGCTCGGACATGGCAGACGGACTTTAGGACTTAAACGGTGGGGCCAGTTCTGCGCACGCTGAGCCTCACCTGAAAAATCCACTGCACAGGCTGGAAGGGCACGTGGGGAGAGCCCTGCCCAAATCTGCGTTCCCGAAGTCTGGCCATACATACATACACAGGTAGTAAATCTGCACAAGGTCAATGGTATTCAGCTGGCTTCTCCCAGCAGCTACTCAAGCACATGGACCTCACTCTCATTCCTTGACTTCCTGACCACTAGGTGTTGGGGTTGGGACAGACACCTAGTAGTGGCCTGGCACTGCTGCTGCCAGTCCCACACCCAAGCTGTGAAGAGCCCTTGCTTTCTGCTGAGCTCTGCAGGGCAATTCGTGTATCTCCCATTCACAGGTTTAAACTTCCAAATACCAACATACTCCTGCTCTTACAGCAGGTTGTCCCCAGCTCCAATTCCTTGTGACTTTCCCTTTCCTCAGGAACTAAGAGCCTCTGGCAAAAGACTGAGATTGTTCTGAAATGCCCCAGCCCCAAGCTGGCCGTGCTCAGGGCTGTTCATACTACCCCATAGCTCCCTGAACTCTTCCCCTGCCCTCCAGGGTTCTGGTGTCTGGTATAAGTTGGGGTGAGTGAGCTGGTGAAGCAACCACAGTGGCAGCGCATGTGTACTGCAGTTCCAGGCAGACACACAGGTTATTTTATGCCCCTCTGAGCTTTGAATCTTTGTGTCCGTGTGAAGGAAAGCCTCTACATTAAGCTTATGCTTACTTTCTTTACATTTCCTATTTTCCATTAAGCTCTACTTTGTTTCAGCTTAAACAACGAGTAATCAGATCATTATAGCACTGTATCAAGTAACACACATGCTTTGATTTTTATTTTGAATTAGATAAAGCAGCAAGTCTTTTATTCTCTGTGCCCTCCATAAAGAGACTTGTGATACAAGAAGCAGTCCTTGCCAATGAGGTTTAATTTTTGTGAATACTTAGTTTTAATACATATCTATGATGTTCAGTCTCTCAGATCATAATATATCTCCCCTGGTAATTAACAGCTTTGACAGAATTTTATGGTGAATTTTGGAATTTCATTAATTTTACCTTTGAATGGAGTTAGAGGGAGGGGGAGAGTGTGGTAGCAACTGTGCAGGTGGGTTTTTTAAAGGAAAATGTATGAATTAAATAAGGAAACATAGGAAGTTCTTTACTATAAATGTAATCTGTTTCAGGTAAATTTTAAGAGTAACTTCAGCTCCATCCCTCATATTTTTTGAAGTGTTGGTAAATGATTTCAACACCAGGTACTTTTTGTTAACACCTCCAATAGAATCTGTCAGCTGCTTATGCAGTTCTGTTTTCAGTAAAGATTGATGGTGAAAAATAGAAATTAGCTTTTTTCTTATTTATGAAGTGGATCATAATATATAAAATTAACTCATGCTATAGCTTTCTGCACATATGTTAGTGACACTGAGCAGGGCTATTATTATATCATTAATCACAAAACTCTTATTACTTTAACAGTTACTATCCTTCTTTTGCTCCATTCTCAGGAGAGAGGAATCATACATCCCACATTCTATGATGAAGTAATATTTAAGATTTTAAATACCTTTTTTCATCTTACCTTCATGATTATATTCCTTACTGCAGGTTTTACATGGGGTTTCTGCTCAGAGATCAAGTATAGCTATTGCCGAATTAAGGTATAATTAAATAGCCCAAATCGTCCCTCATTTCTTTGTCCGTGCTTGTTGATAGAAAAACTGCAACTTAACAGATGAAGATTATCTTCTTGCCTGTGGCAGTCAGTTCTATGTGCATTTCAAATGTTCCCTCAGGGTAGTAATGTACATAGCTGGTTTACAATGATCAGCTGAAACGGATGTCCTAATCAGGCATACAAGGACACTGGAACTGAAATAAGAAAGAGAGTAGCCTCTTGGGAATCCAGTCTCAGGATGACTCGCCATTACTGTTTCCAGTTTTATAATCTGAAAGTCACATTCAGAATATTATTTATTATACCTTCCTATTGATTTTAACAGAGTTTACAAAAGGTGAACAGAAAGGCTTGTAGCAGACCAAATCCTTTGTTCAAGTTTTTTTTGTCCTTTAACAGCTGAAAATAATTTCTAAAGCAGGAAATTCCAAAATTTGAAAGTTTGAAGAAAAATGATTTATCACTAACAAGACCTCTCTATAACCTCTCTTTGCATTTCAAAGGAGTTCCATTGCTATTTTGGGGCAATCTTCTCTCTTTATTCTCTGTTTCACACGCATATGCAGAACTGTGGAGAGAGGGAAGGAGACAGAGAGAATGGTGTTTTTTGGATAGCATAATTACCTTATAGATTTCAGTCATTAAAACAGTTGTTTAAAATTCCTTTTCCTGCTAAAGTAGATGGACTAATACAATACCCCACAGAGAAACCAAGTTTCATTCTGCTGTGCTTTCTGTAATAGCATTGACAATAACCTGCAGCCAGATCATAAAGACTCAGATGCTTACAGTGGGAATTGAAATACCTGCAAATCAATGATCCTCCTGGCTAACTATAAAGGCCTTGTAAACACCATAAGCAGCTGCATTTTTTTAACTTATCTTTTCCAAATGCCTACAGTATCACCTCTTCACATGCTCAGAAGTGTCTCTGTCTGGGCAAGATAGTTCCCTCCTGTTGAGGCTCTTCTGCTGGGCTGATTTGTCTGCTTCACACTTCAAGGAAACAGAATTGGCATGCATCTTCAAGGGCGGATTACTTTGAATGGATGCAGATAGTGGCAGTCATTAACATATACTCAGTATTTCTTATTTGCAATGTTGAGACAGCCCCCTGCTCTGAATGCTAAATTGTTTTAGAACAGCATGCTAAGGCTCTTAAACATGCACTGGCTAAGAAAGACATTTAACTGGAGGATTTTGCTCTGGGATGTGGATATGAGCAGAGGAAGCATTTAAAAAGTTAAATGTAGGAAGGAAGCAATCTATGATCAGTTGGGTAAAACTTTGTTGTAATAATGCCCAAGGTCATGGGTTCAATCCCCTGTGTGGGCCATTGACTTAAGAGTTGGACTCAATGATCCTTGTGGGTCCCTTCCAACTCAGAATAGTCTGTGATCTGTGATGTGTGATCTATGTCCAAGACATGTTCTGAACTTTGTTCTTATTTTCATGTCTTATAGTAAGTAAATCAGTTTCACCAGTTAAGGAGATTTGGTTTATGGAATGTTTTCTGATAAGTGCTTTCAGCAGCTCTTTATTTTACATTTGCATTTAGTTCTTTCAGGTCAAAACTGCTTTTCAATGAGGCTGCAGTACTACATATCCTTCCACTATGATTTGCAATTCCTATTGTTTAGTCATAAAATTAACCTTTAGTGTTAACTGCCAGGTTTGACTGCTCTTGCTATCCCAGGGATACTTTGTTTTCCTCTTAAGAGAAATTGAAAATGTATTTTCTGTTTAGTAGCCATCAGATTTGTGTTTCAAGTTAAAATCTGAAATGAAAGTGAGGGCAAAACAAAACAAACAAAAAAAAAACAACCAGGTAGCCTGAACCTCAGAGGCAAAACTGTTTGTACCTCTTTGCTGTCACCATTGTTATGTCCTGCGCTTCAGATTATCATAGAAGAAGTCATAGGTTCTTTTGGTTTCTCTAATAATTCATTTTTAGCAAAAGAAATTTGTAATTTTGCATAACAACTTTTATTTGTATGTTAAAAAAAATCACCCAGCTCATAAAAAAGGAACATACTTTCTAGTACACTTATGTACATAACACAACTGGTATCTACAGAACCTTTAATTTTAATTAAATAACCCATCTCTGATTCCCATTCTCCTCCTTGAAATTAACTGAAAGTGATGAAGTCTAGACTGTGTCCTCTATTGTCTCAAACAAGAGATGGTTCAATATTTGTAAATCTCAAGTTTTCCACTTTGTTTGCATCAGAGACAATTTACAGAAAAAGAGCAAAAATACAACTTTAATTAGAAAACTTGATGTACTTGTCTTAAATAAAGATGGATTAAATGAAATCTTAATCTAGCAGATTATGTGGTTCTCAGGTTTGGTCCATCTGTTTTATACATTTATGGTTTTTATTCACATAAATTCCTAATAATTCATAATGTGGAAGCCTAAAGTATGAAATAAAATTCTTAAACATATATATTTAAGAAAATTCAGCTTTAAAGAACTAATTCTAAAATCAGATTTCTTGCCATTAAAAAAAAGTCTCATATTCATTAGAACATATTTCCCAAAATATCTTTTTAAAATCCTTGTAAAAGATATTTGTGTGAGACTTCTCTCTGTGTTCTTGCTGCTATATATGTTTTCCTTACAGCTGAAACTGACACTAAATCTAGTTTACCTTTACTTTTTCTCTGAAGTTTCTTGAATGGTAGTTTAACTTATTCTTTGAGGAATTTAAATTCAGATTTCATACTCTTGTAGAATATGTGTGACAAGAGGAGAAAAAAACCTGAATTAATCAAAAATGAGGTTTGTTTACACGTTCCATCTCTTTCATTTACAAATAATATTCTGCATATGTTTTATAATTAGTAAATATGTAGTACATGTAGTAAAAATGGACAGAAAAACTGTAAATACATTACTTGTTATATTTAGATAATTGTTTTTGATTCTGTAGTCTCAGCTTCTGAAAAAGACAAAATTTTTAAAAAGAAATACCACAAAATAAATATCTAATTATATTTATTTGATATGTAGACAACATATGAAATCTAAAAAGAAGAAAAATTACTAAATTAAATAAATATTTAGAAATAAGTAACTGCTTTTGCAAATATTCAATAACTGTTCAAGGCCTTTTGAAAAAAAAACAAAACCAAACAAAACACATAAACTGATAAGCTGGAGTGAATTAAATCCATTTTTTTCTTGGGAATTTTGTTCGTTTCAGAAAAACAAAACAAAACAAAAATATGTGCTAAATATGATTCCTTCATGACATTGAATTAATTATTTTCTGTACACAAATATATTTTTATTATAACTTATTTTAAAATACAATTCAGATGAAGCAATAAAAAATGCAAGCAAATAGATACACAGAATTGCTGTGAAGAAATAACAAAAACATTAGTTAAGCAACAAGTCCAATACTACCAAAACATTTTGCACCCAAATGGTTTAAAAAATCTCTCTATGATATATCATGATGTTGGTTTAAACACAGAGTAAATAAATGTTCATATAAAGCAATTGAGACTGTGCACAGCAAGACTACTATCCAGTTTTAATTCATTTTAGGTAGACTTTTAAAATGTTATAGTATTTCTTAACTCTTGAGTCTGCCTTAACACTAAACAGCCTTCCTTAGAAATATGTTAGTCATTTTGCACAAAGAAAAGATATCAGCTGTCTGACATGGACAGGAAATCTTCCTGAATATTCTGCAAAGCACTCTCTAGTGTTTATTGATTACCTGACATTCAACTATCTCTTACTTAGTTGTTTCTTCCTTGGCATTCTCATGGATTTAGATTTGTTTGTATGTCAGCTGATATTGAGAAAGACAAGTATTGATATGTCTGCTAACAAAGTGGATGTATATGACTGGATGTATCCAAAGTACAGCAAGATAAAAATGATTCACTGAAAGGATGGCGAAGGTCATCACAGAAAAATCACAAAGGAAAGTTTACCTTGATCAATCATCCTAGGTAGGGAGGCAAAAGCTCTCAAAAGTCACATAAACTTCCATCACAGCTCTACTAGAGATAGCAGAATAACATCAAAATAGTTTCACCACATCCTGAAGACCAAATGGAGAGATAAGTACTTTTAATCTTAAACTGAACACAGTACTTATACAGAAGATGTTGAAAGTTTCATCTGGGAAACTTAAAGAAATTGTCAGAAGGCTAAAATAAAGGACTGGGCAGTAAGGGCTGCAAATTTATCCATCATAAATAGTCAAGACATGTTAACATGAAATATGAAAGATGCAGTTCAGTGTAGCACAATGAAACAGAAAAGAGTGATCTGTGCAATGCCTGGAAAGGGATTTAAGATGTAATGGGTGCCATAGCCATATTATTCACTTCTGTGTTCCATCCTGAAATTCCCAGGAAATTCCTTTCTAGTGTAAGCTGAAATAAAATCACAGTGTCAACAAGAGCAGATCCTGAGGGGATTGTTTAAGGCTCCCTATTTATGAGATATCTTCACATAACATTGCTACACAATACCTATTGATACTCCTTCTGCATTTCATCAGTTTTCAAAGCATTGATAGTACCAGTTGTTGGTAATCCTAATTCCTTTAGGAAAAGAAGTCTATATATTTTACACACTTCAAGAAGATATCAAATATACTGTGATCAGTTTAGTGGACACTACTGCAGTTAAACACAGGTATGTCTTCACATCATTGACCTTATAGTCACTTTTCATTTTCCATTGGTCTTCTGTCATAGAAATATGAATTGCAAAGATAAGAGGTTGGTTGGAATGCCTGAAGATATCGACTTTGCTGATGGTACCTGCACCTTGCAGTTAATGAGAAACGAAATGCAATAAAAGACCTACAGCTTAGTTAGAATTGCTCATGAATTCTAAGTTTATGACCAATAAGTCAAAAGTAAAAGTTTAGCTACATAAAATGACATCAGATAACCACATTTCTGAAAAGTAAAGCACTGCAGAACTATTGCATTTACTTGCCTATGCAACATAAATCTGGTGGCTACATCTGTAAGTGCATAAGGCAAGCTCCATTTTTTAGAAGCTCACAGTAACAGGTAAGTACCAATATAAAGCAATGTTCACAGTATGTACCTGTATGAATAAATCCAAATCATAGAACACCAACAGACTTAAACTGCCATCATTACAGATGAAAGCAGCATACAGTCAGAGCAAATTGGCCAGATAGAATCAGTGTTATTGGAAGAAGTACTTACAGTCACAAAAATGGCAGACAGACCTGCATATTTAGCAAAGATCTTTTGGGGAAAACAAAACTAAATTGATTCACAGGGACCTTTTGAGCCACCTAAATGTTCTAAGCCAACTTTATAGCTTGAGATTTTCAGGAAATTAAATGAATTGACCCAAGATAGCCCTAGTTAGCAAAGACTGAAATTTTCCTCCTACTCTTACTGATGTATTTTATGAAAATTGATGGTACCATATAGCTTCCTCATTCCTCTAAACCATTGAATTAGAACATAAAGAAAACATTCTATTTCATTCTTATGCGTAGTAGGAAATCACCTGTTGGAACACTGACATTTTCCTATGTAGAAATTTTAAAATATCTTCAGTACATGTGGTCATGTTCTGAGGTCTGTTACTTGATACATCATTTGCCTCTTCTGTTTCCTAATACTTAATACTATACACTTGCAACCATAAAACCAATCCTTTTAACTAGTTCTACTGCAGACATGACAAACCACTCTATTCCAAATAGTGTTCTTTCCCATACTTATCCTCTTTGAAACAGGTAAAGGTCTAATGCAACTGTCCATGACCTAGCCAATAAATTTGCAACTTTAGTTCAACTAAACACGACAAAGTAATATGAGTCAGCAAGAACTAATTTAAGGTAAAGCCTTAATAGAAATGCCAAGGCCAGAAGAGAAACAAATAAAAATGAATTGGAATTAAAGCACAATCGTTTACTTAAACAGTATAATTAACTGCTGGTAAATGGTAAATTTTCTATCTCCTGTTGTTAAATTCATTCTTTCCAACTTTGTTTTTACACAAGTATCTGGTATCTTTGTTTTCATATGAGCTAGGCTTCAAACAATCTATCTGGAAAGGTATGTTATTCAAGGCCTATGTTAAACAGTAATCAAGATAAATTTCCATTAATCTTGTCTGAAATTTAAGTTTAGATCATATCCACAAATTTATATTTTCCTATATAGCCACTATGTTGGCCCTGTAGTCAACACTTCATTTGTGATTTCATATTTTGATTGATTCTTCCCCAGGATATGTATTATTTTCAATAAGTCAGGCCACTCTGTGCTGCTTGGTTTATGCCTCTCCTGGTGATCATACTCTCCCCTGTGATGGGCAATGTCTGGTGTTCCTGTGGTTTATGAAACATGGTCGAGGAGAAAAAAGTTTTACCATGCTGATAAAACTAAGTCACGCTGCCTGTGAAGACAACCACTTACAGGACAGAAGTTTGGATTACTTTTCAAAATGCGTGTAAAGAAACAAGCTATGGTTATCTCCTCCCATACATGCAGAAGCTGAGAATCTAAACTGTTCGGGGGTTGTTTTGGCTGTGGTGTTTATGGGGGGATTTTTATTACGTTTTGTTTGTTTGTTTGCAGGGCTTAGTTATTTCTTTTTCATCCAGACACCAATAAAATTATCGTTTGCTTACAGGGAACACTATCAATTTCTATTTCATAAAATCCAGGTCATAGATGAAATTCTGAAAAAACTTAATCCATTTTTTTTCTGTAACAGGTACAGTATTTAGAAAACACCTTTTGTTTCATGGCTTTAGCAAATAAAATATATTATCTATATTATTTATTATACAATAAATTTCCTGTTTAATAATTATCCATTATTAAACAGGAAATTTGTTCAAAAGTATTCAAAATTTCAGTATCAATAACACTGATCACAATTTAGAAAAATATCTGATTTAGAAGCAGTCCAATCCAAAATAAATTGCCTTTCAAATATCCTTCTTTGCTGTGTCTTTTTAAGTGAACTTAATAGCAAAAAAATATAAATTGCACCATTCATCCAAAGGTGCCCATTAATCAGTTACAACTAACATCAACATAAAACAAATTTTTGCCTTGAAGGTATTTGGGATTTGCATCCCTTGTGCATTTGACTCCTATAGGAGATAAATTTGCACTTGTCTTTCAGCTGACACTATAGCAATATCCTTAAAATTGGATTGAAAGGATTGCTTCAAATCTCTCTGTTCCTGTTTATTGCTTTCAATAGGACATTAGCCCATATAAAATATTTCTGTAGTGTTCATGCAGCTCATCTGATGGTTTCACTTGCTGTGCACTGATCGGTATATTTGTATCTGTTGTCTGAACTTCTGTATTCTGACCATTCAGCCTTTTTGTTTTCCTCTCTTCCACTTTTCCATCACCTAAATACCTGGAAAAAGCTTAGGAAAAATGCTAAACTCAGGAAAAATACTAAGACACATAACACACATGCAGACTGAAATCAATTAGCAGGTTTTTTCACAGTTTTGTTCTGTTTTGGCTGTTTATAGGACACACGTTAAACTATGTTCTTTCTAAATTAACATCAAATAATCCAAGAACATTTAGAGTAAGATCATATCACTAGTTTTTAGGACATCTCCCTTTTCCCACACAAGTTTATTTCAGCCTCTAATTTCATAAGTTCGGATATTCTAATGACAATAGC
This sequence comes from Pithys albifrons albifrons, assembly GCF_047495875.1. NCBI lineage: Eukaryota > Metazoa > Chordata > Aves > Passeriformes > Thamnophilidae > Pithys > Pithys albifrons. The sequence continues at coordinate 57,746,693 of NC_092497.1, read as the reverse complement.
AATAACATTAGCTAATGTTCCGCTGTCTTCCAACTTCTCCCTTTTGATTTTGCACAGAATAACAGAAGTGAAGCTGACTAAGAGAAAGTTGCCTCCTTCCATACCTTGACTGGGGAGGCCAGAGGTCCTGTCTGTTAACCTGTGTGATAAAAGCTGCTTTGCAAGCCCACAGGCACAGTGGAGAAGCTCAAATAATACTGTTCCAGGCTTCTCCCAGGCCCTTTGTAGGCACCAACAACCCATCAAAGATCCATCTCCACAAACCTGATGAAGAACAGCATGACAGGCTGGAAAAAAAATCAAGGACTCCTTGCAAAGACTCCTCCCAGGGCTGTCCAAGCATGGGCAGGTATTAGTATGTCTCACCTCATAAATCTTCAATTTGTTCAGCAGAATAGAATAAAACATAGTGATGTGAATTGAAATATTTGCTTTTTATCTTTTGTTTATTCTATTTTTCATGTACATATATCCTGTTTGTCCAGAAACCCAAAAGTTCTTATTTATTTTTTCTTTCTCCCACTCTCAAATACCCTTACACTGTATTCTCTGAAATAACAATATAAATTAATTATATATAGTTATATATGTTATGAATTTATTATATATAGTTATATATGTTCCATATATGTGAAATAACTATCTCTATATTAAGAGTGAACCAGTAAATTGGATTTTCCTTTTTTGCTCAGTGCTAAGTTTCCTTTGTTGTTCTTTTCACTGGGGAGATAAAATGCTCAACCTAATTCCTCATACAGAGGGCTCTCAATCTCACTGTCTATATCATTGATGAAGATATTAAAGAGTACCAGTCCCAAGACAGAGTCCTGAGGGAAACTACTTATCCCCAGCTTCCATTGAACATAGAGCTATTGACCACATTTCTATGGCTAAATCCACACAATTCCTTACCCAGTGGGAAAAAGGACGTCTTGTATAGTGGCAAAATCATCAGTTTCTCATGTTTTCATTTACAGCTTTGCAGGAGGATCTGCCTTTTTCAACATGAAACATGCATACATGCTTGGGAACATGTAAAATAGTGTACAAAACCAATTTATCTGTGAAGAACTTAACATAAGCCTTGTTAAAGACAATGAAAGTGTGTGAGATTCTGAGTCATGAGAATATGGGTTTGTTTATAACTATTTACTTTACATGCCTTGGTTATATGAGAATAATACCTCTAAGTGTTGAGTATCATACATAAATATGCATTCCTTTATATCATTTGGGTCATGTGATAACTGTGACTGTGCAAATTCCTTGTATTCTTTAATATTTAGTTTACTAGCTCTCATAATATTCTTCCAAGGACCAATGGCAATAATATTATCTTCACCTTAGGAACAACATACTGAGGCCCAGACAAGCTAAGACACTGATTCAAGTTCTACAAGGTACCCTGTCTTAAATATTGAGACCGCTTCTAAAACTGTGGCTACTGTCCTGGTATTTTTTTTTGGACTACAAACATCCTTTAGTACTACAGTTTCCCTCATCTGTGTGCCAGGTGAGGAACAAGGGCAGAACACAAACATAAAGGTCACATTTCAGTAATCAAGAACTGCAGCTAGCAAAAACTCTATTTAACATTCCTTCACCCCCGATAAATCAGCTGAGGCATGGAGAAATCTGGACGTTAAATTAATGTTAAGAAAGAACGTCTCCTTCCCTGTAAGATTAAAAATGTGGAAAGCTCAACCTTCATGCTTCAGGCATAGCTTTCCTTTGTATATACACCTCTGCTTAAGGATTTGGCATTTGTTGCTGTGAGATCTACGAAACTACAATAATTTAAGAACTTACCTGATCTGAAATAGCAATTCTTAAGTCTCTACATTCCTAGCCATGTAACCTCTGCTTGTCAAAGATGCTTGCTACCAGTTCCCCAATGACCAAATATCTTGCCTAAGAGACATGTTTTGGATTATGAAAGGGTCCCATTTGTTAATATCCAGGCCTTTGCATTAGAATGAAAGTCTTGTCTCCTTCACAACGAACTTGAAGTCTGTTTTTGTTCATGCATATATGTATATATGTTTGTGTTCACTCCAATTTACCTCACAAGTGTTCCTTGTAATGAAGTTTTTTGTCTATTTGTTTTTAATATTCTCATAGGTACTCTTAATCACATACCCTTAAAAATAACCTGGCAGACCTAGGTTTTCTCATCTTTTGCAATTAATTTTTCTGGGAATTACAGAAAATTGGCCACATTCTTCTTCTAGAGAATGAATTACTACTTTCAAAAGGCACAAACAGACTTACCAATACAGCATTTTTGATAAAAATGTAGCATAAAAATTCCCAGGGCTTTAAAGTTTCAAAAGTTTGTTAACTAATTTCCCTAAGGATCTCTTGTGCTGAGCTCAGGCTGAAGGACACTTTATAGAGGCATGAGGCATAGTGGGTCAGAGAGTTAAGGTGAAAAAATATAGGGTGAAAGTAAATACAGATATAGCACTGCAGGCACCCAGAGGGAGAGACACAGACACTAGCTTTTAATTGTTGTGCAGCAAATGTTTCTGCAGTTTCAGCTACTTAATTGTAGGAATAAAAACCAAGCTTACTGAGCAAAAACCAATCAGATCATACACAACCTAGATGCAGTGTATGGAATCATACTGTAATCTTCAGCTACAATGAAGCTTGGAGATTTGACTGTGGCTTGGGAGTTACAAAATTTGGAATTCTGATCTAAATCATGTTAAGCTTTGGGAAATACATAAATTTTTCTCTGTAATTAACTGTTCTACTGAACAGTCAGTCACAGTTGAAAGAGTCAATATTTAGTAGTGTTATTAGGTAAATATTTGTTCTTAAACCTATAAATATGTTTTACACACTGTTTGCCATACAGTAGATTGAAATAACTGGCCTTAATTGCCTAAATGCAGAGATAATGGCACACAACATAGATGTTTCTCATGTAGCAGACTGCATATAAGCTCATACAGGCTGCATTCTCTTCACCTAATAAAAGTACTCGATACATGGGGTTTGTACTTTTCACTTTCTCTTTTTGATTTGTTTTCCAAGTAAGCTTTTGACAGTTTAGAAAGTCTTATGTTTGGAAAGGGATTTGGGAAGTGGATTTTTCCCCCCAGAATGTGAGGCCAAGAAATACATCAGTCACTCTTGTTGCTTTCTGACAGTTCAAGTCACCAGAGGCACTTGATAAACTTTAATCACTGTCAGAACTGTAAAGGTCACACATGGGACCGAAAGCACAAATCAGCTACAACACTGAAACATAAATGAGTGAGAGGTAAGAGTGTGTGATACACGTCTACATTTGTGCATGTAACACAATGGATTTCACAAAAAAACTATCAAAAAGTAACACACTTATTTTCAGTTTAAGAGTACCTGCAAAGGATGAAGTTCTTAGGTGCTCTCAAATTTTTAAATACAGTGTTTTGAAAGGCCCATTAAAATATAACATCAATTTTAAATTACATTTGAACATAACAGTAATGATGTCAAGAGAAGTAGTACTTTTTCCACTGCTCTAAATTTAAGAATAACACATACCACACAAATATTTGTTGTTTCTACCACACTTTAGAGTTATAGATTTGAACAGGAGCCCCACAATTCGAATCTATTCTAGTTTTTTAAAAAAGTATAAACGATTTATAAAAAAAGACCAGCAATTTTTCCCCAGATGTTCAAGGCATTTTGTTCTATTAAAATGGTAAGCTGCTTTAGGACTTGAAGTTTCTGATTTTTTTTCCAAATTTCAGAAACTACAGCATATTTATTTGTGAAAATTTTGACATCTTTCAACAGCTCCCATGCCAGAGGTATGCTGCAAATAGAAAGTTCAGGGAAGATGTTCAGTACCAGAGAATCCACATATGTTAATTTGTTTTTCCAAAGGAAAGACTAAAGAGTAACTATGAAGATGGTATACTATTATTCCTCAGGGAGAATGATAAAATGACACACATAAAATAAGTAGGATGAATTTCTTTATCTATTGCATTATGAAGCCATATTGCCACTCTCACACACTCACAGAGACACACGTACATATGCATATATGTACATAAAACCTGTGAGATTCAGACCTGCGGGCCATGCATACATAGCTGTGGATATATGATGAAGTTTCCATGACTCTGAGGGGTAAAGGGGGGGTGGGGGGTGGGGGGGGGGTGCGGGGGAGGGACCCAAACCAAACAAACAAACAAACAAGCCCCAAACATACAAGCCTGTCCAGACAGTATTTTTCTTGTCACATGAAGCAGAAAAGAGCAGCACCATGGTTTTACATACAAATAATCTTTGAAAAGCCAGGCCCAGTATGCATCACGATCCTATTCTGAAGAGGAGGCTGAAACACAGCCCCTTCCAACTGGATTTTTGGGATCCCATGACCCTGTGCTATTGATAATCTTATCTATAACATGAAATTTTACACATTGTGATTTACTATTGCATTTGCTATTGGAACACTTGTAATATCCTATCATGTCAGTACCCTAATCCGGAGATGGAATCCTTTTGTACTAAGTACTGTACAAGCAGTGAAGTAACATCAAGAGATGGCATCAGACAGATCCAGAAAACACAATAATTCAGTGAAACAGTCATAGTCAGTTAATAGCTGAATCTAACCTGGAGCAAACTGTTGCTATATATATATGTGAAGGACAGCAAATAGCTTCTGAAGAACAGCAAATAGCTGAACATTCACAAGAACTTGTCATGCAAAATCATGCACTGTTCTGTTTAAACAAATTGGTGTCTACAAATCAGGTTATACTTCCTGCGCAAAGCTGTTTCAATCAATTTCTAGAGGAATTACCTAAAGCTATATGTATTAAATCTCAAGTGTTTCTTTCACCAAAGAGTCCATAAAATCTTGGATGCTGAGAAAACAGCAAGATGTGGACTGCATCCATCTGCAGCAAGTGCTTTTCTTATATCCTTAGTATGAAAATGCAGTCAATAACTCATTATGAACAGACAGATTTACTATTCTTATTATACACCTCATCTACAAAACACAAAATACCAAACCCCAGACCTCCTGTGCAACAAGAGTATTTTTTCTAAATAAGGTACTTGAATTCAATATAATTTTAAAATGGTATTGCTACATTCACTGATGGCTGGAGTATATCACAGTTTATTTAGCAGGTGAATAGTATACTCTTTATGTGTGTATGTCACATATTATTGTTAAAGAGCCTTATATGACTTAAAACACCTAAGAGTAAGTAATATTTTTTTCTATATTTGTTGCTCGGTAACTTTTTGAAAAGTAAATTCAGATTCCTCAACACTGGACCAGTTGTAGCAGCCTTTGGAGCAGCTCTTTCATCCAACTCTCAAAAAACAATTGTTAGCAGAATTATTAATTATAGAGTTTACCAGGTTTGCAGAAATCCTAACACAGTTAACTGTGTCGCTATCACAGATTTGCAGCATGATCTACAAGGTTCAAATGGTACCAGAGGGCTAACACCGGATATAATTTACCAGCTTTTCCCTTGCCTAGAAGTATTACAAAACTTTTCTTAATATTGATGCAGGTATGAGTAATTTTTCCTAAAAAAAAAAAAAAAAGAGTCCCTGAGTTCACATGAAGTATATGAGTATAAATCTATCACCTCAGGAGCTAATGCAGCAGATTATAAAAACACTACTCTAAAAATTTAGTGGTTTTCCAATGCAGTTCCTATTTTTCTAAGACAAAGATATTCAGCTCACTCCTTCTCTCTCTTTCTCTCTCTCTCCCTCTCTTACACATCTCTTAAATGCAGTTGTTTTAGCTTAAAAATGAATGTGCTTAGATGTCATCCATAGAGAGGCAACCCCCATTATTAATGCTAGGGTCAAAGAGAAGATGCTAGAATCAGCTATCACATATTTTCATTGTTTGAGAGAGATCATGAATGACAGAGAATTTATCTGTCCTATAGGCAGTACCTCTCTTCAAGATTTTGAGTCAGCATAAAGTCAAGCTCAGCAAAGACAGTAGTTCAGATCTCTAAAATCTTGCAAAGATTATACGGGAAGTTCTCCAAGGTAATTTTATCACTCCTTCTTTCAAATAAGAAAGGATAAATATACTAGCCCAGACCTATTTAAATTTTTCAAACAAGATGCAATACTCCTCAAGGGTCGCCAAAAAAGGTGCAGAAAGACCTTTCAAATCTGAGATCACCAGGGAGCATGCACTCCACATCGAGTTAACTAAGAAACCTTTTCACAGAGTTTGTTCTTAATTCTTAGGAGTGATCTTCATTGAATGACATACCACTTGGGAGTCTTAAACTTGTCAGAAAAATACTGGAGTTTGTATTATAAAAAAATGCAGATAAACCCAAATGATCTCATAGCATCAATTAGTGGAATTTTACAGCTCTCCCACAATAGCAACAAAAGCCTGTTAAGAGCTGCTGGCTCTTTTTTCTTCAGCCAGCTCATCTGACACTTAAACTCTGTTATTCTTAAAGGAAGTATTACATACATCTATCACTTTATATTGAATTTTTAAAGAAAATTGTGTGAAGAAATGTAATAGTAAGCTTTAACCATTGTGCAGAATTATATTTTAAATATTAGAATGCTTTTGTGGATATCTATTATTAGCAATTAAACGATGATGATAACCTAATACTTTACATGACATTCCAGAATATTTCATATGTGCAACCCAGTAAATGCCCAAGTCTTCAGGATTAATGCACTTCATAAAGAAAAAGGCACCAAGAGACAAGGTTAAATGTTTAAAAATAGACTAAATTAATAACCTTATAACTTTGAGTACTGATTCTCCTCATCTGGAAGGGGTGAAGCAGCAATCCTTCTCTGTAAAGGTTCAGGGAATAATTTCCGGAGGCAAAAGATGCCTAGTTCTAATCCTAGGTCAGACAGAGGGTACCAAATTACATTAGTTTTAAAGTACATATCATTTGCACCAGCATTTACTTCATAGTTGAATTTACCTGAAAACACACGGGTGTCCTTTGGTGATGATTCTAATTTACTAAATGCAGCTTCATTCATTGCCTGCAATCCCCACTGCCTGTGCAGCAGTCCTATCTTTATTGTCCAAGCTTCAAGTGTATGAAAAAATATTTCTGTGGTTCCTGCCCCATCTGATCACACTATTCAGAGACTCAGTACAGCCACATCATGCCAAAAATATTGTTAAATATTAATTTAAGTAAATGAAAGTAAATTTAATTATTTAAGTAATTTCAAGTAAAAACAATTTAAGTAAATTTAAGTAAAATATTAATAGGGAATCTATTTTTCAGAACTTCAAAAACTGTTCTTACCTCTTTCACTTTCAACTTACTTACAGAGAATAGAGCATGTAAATGAGATCAACAGAAAGCCAGAATTGGGAACCTGTACTGCAAACTTGTTTACAACAAGCAGATCCATCACAGACTCAGTATCATCATACACCTTGTTATTAACATGATCTGAGGTCAGGCAAGTCCCCAAACTTACATTTATTAAGATTTAACAAACTAATTCTTTTCCTGGACTGCTGGACTATCAGGGTACTGAAAAGGTAATTAAAAGTTCATCATCAAGTGTGTGTTTTACATGAATTCAAGTGAAGAAATACTTTCCCAATTTCCACAACTAAAGCAAAATCATAAATCCCACAGATCATGGCATAACTATCCAATTTCATTTAATTGCAAGGAGGATTTTCGTACTTACCTGGATGATTCTTCAGATGTACATACTCTGGATACTACATACAACTTGGTAGTGTTCAGAATTTACTCTAATTCTTTCTAAACCCACTGAATTTACACTGTATCTGATCTTTTGCTAATGTACTGCTACCCAAACCAAGTGAGCTCTCCTTTTGATGTTATCTTGCACATCTTTTTTCTCCTTTCTCTTCCAAATGAAAATAAAAAAGCTGAGTGAATGTATATTGTCCCAGAGCTTCAGAATCAAATATATTCAAAGAGCTCTTTCTCTGATAATGTTTTATTGTGATTTATTATTATAATTCTTTAATTACCAACACATGCAATTGCTAATACATTGCTCATCATGCCTTTCTGAAGAAAGAAGATACCTTAACCATGAAGTTGATGTATGGCTGTCCAGAATCTGAACTAGGGTTTCAGAAAATTTTAAGATGTTTTTAAATAATAATTTTTATCATCAATTTAGAGAACAATTTTTTTTAATAACAGCTGGACAGAGAATTACTAATGTACTTCATTTTTCTATAGAGAAAATCATGGCAACTTTAAAACTCTCACAAAAATAAATTAGACTTTAAAGTCTAAAACATGTAATTCAGTAAGATTACATGCATGCAGAAACTAGTGATGATGCTCATAATAGTCCATGCAATTTCCTGTAAAGTGGGCACTTAAGGTACTGTTAAAGCTTTACCTATCACAACAATATGTTAGCACAATATAATTTAAATTTATACAGGTCTTTATACAGAAGACCTTTTTTATGCTGTATGTCTTACAGACAAATATACTTTACCTGTGGTGTGCCAGTATATGCCATGATGTTTTACGTGTTTACATGTAGAAAGATAATGTACGTAGAGGAAGTTAGAAGCTTTCATTATTCAGTTCAAATAAAATTAGAGTTTAATGGTATAGGGGATTAATTTTATTATCAGTTTTCTCACTGAAATACCTGAAAGAAAACATGCAAATATTTGCATATATGATCCTTTCTTCAAGCAAACAAGCTCTGACCACAATATCTGAATTGAAAAGCTTTAGTGGCTGAGAAGAAAGTAGATAAAAGGAAATGGGGGGGTGGGGAGGGGGGCAGAGAAAGAAAACTGATGGAGATAAAATTAATAAATTAGCTGTAGGTGTTCTTTAAAAAAATTAATAAATGCTAACAAATTCATCTTCCAGCCTTTCAAATATGCCATCCTGAGCGTGTTTCCATGTAACTTCCTCTGATCTCTGATTCTCAAACACCAAAACATTTATAACACAACTATGGGCAAGGTTTCTGCACCAATGCCATGTCTGATTAGAAATGAAGTCATAGGTCTTTTTGGTTATTATTAGTCCTTCACACTCCTTACCACAGAAGATTTTCTGTTAAGAAATGCCGGCCATCCACAATCCCAGAAAGACAGTATCTTGAAAATTATGAGACTGTTCCACAATAAGCCCCAGGGGCCTCTATGATTAGAGCTATCTAGACACTCTTCCTATTTGAATTCTTTTCCATCAAAAAGAATCTAAACAATCTAGATCATGTGTGTGCCTGCAGACTACAGCTTCTTCATAATTTCACACCATTCCCAGAGAATTTTTTCACTGTCTTTCCCTATTTTGGTACTGCAAGGAGTGGAAGGCTGATGCCTTCTCTTCTTTCTACTCATTTTCTCCCAGCTGGGAGAAAAGGGATTCATAAAGTTGATTATTATGAGAGGTGATAGCAATTTCAATTAGCACAGCACTTTTCACGTAACACGATGTCCCAAGGCACTTGAAAATAATATATTGTAAAAGGACTGGGTTATTTTTAGTGTAATTTTTAACTGTTGTCACCTACTTTACCAGCTCACTTTCCTTTTGCACACTTGACTTGAAGTATAGATCATGCATAACTCTGTGCAATTAACAAGTCAGAGCAGGAAGACAGAAAGAGCATCAGTTTTTAATTCATTAGCATTTCACCTTTGAGGACCTGTGCTTAAAGCTTACTTCATGTCTGTCTGCCCCGGGCTCATGTCCATATATCTGCCTCTCTTTCTGAGCCCATGTCATCATTAAATGTAATACTCCAATGATACACCAAAAGGAAAAAAAATAAGGTGACCAAAGCAAAACGTTGCACTTCTCACTAATGAAACTTCTCAGTACTCTTCCTTTTTATGTCTATTTTAATTTCCCCTTTTTGAGGAGGAGATAATCAGTAAATTACCAGTGGTATGTATACCAGGTCTCTCTGTCTGAACTGACTTTTTAAATTTGTCACTACTATAGGCTAGTGGATGTGCTAGCTGAGGGAACATTCTATAGTGTCTTTAAATCAGGCCTAAATGATTTCTGGATCTCTTCATCATCCTGATGCCGTGAATGACCCTTCCCCCCAAAAAAAGGACTTCAAGCCACATTAGTGTAGGGTAAGATAAAAAGTAAAGGTCCTTTAATAACACAGGGCCTACAGCCCACAGGAATACAGGATGACATGCATGTTCCTCAGTTCTTGTTTCCATGGCTTTTATAATAAGATCCCTCCAATCATTGCTTTACACATTTCTCAGTCCAGCCCCAGTCCCACCCCCTGGTCCAACCCCCCAGAATTGGGTCTGGGGTCGTCAAGACCCTCTGTCTTCATCAACTCTTCTTCCTCAGGCACACAAAGGTCTCTTGGAGTTCATTCAGTCCTGGCTTTTGGGTCACTCTGACTTATGTTTATGTTTCATTTTGTAGGCCTTCTGATATCCTTCAGCTCTTTACCTTGGAAAGGAGTCTAAACAAGATTAATTAACTAAAGGAATTTGAGCTCCCTGTTCTGGGACAGGGGTAGTGATAGAAAGGCATTAAACTTAAACTGTTTGAAATATTAACCCTCTAAAAATCTACAACTACTGTGTTCCTAAAATCTACAAAATGTGAAAATCAGAACAAAAACCCTTTCGGCATCATCCCAACATGTTCTTGATCACACTCAATTTCTACACCTCTAATATTATCAGCAATTGCTGGTCATTCATGGTTGGAGGCTTCCACATTTCTCATTAGGAAATTCCGGTGGAAGGTATGGAGAATGTTCTGGACACTGTATTTATGCAATCCAAGCACAGTGCTTATTTAATTGGCCTGAATTAGTTGTAAAAAAGCACCTAGAGACCCTGGAATGTACAACGGTCTTATTTTCTGCAAACTTGTTCTGTATTAAACCACTAAACTAACGAAAAATGTTACGTATGTGAGTGGTCCAACTATCCAAAATTATCTCTCTTGGCCCATTTAGCCCTGCCTTTCTGTGATTCCAACTACAGAAATATATTTTTTTTCTGTGCTGCTCTCGGATATCAATGTGGCACATCATGAATTCACACATATCATGATGGTAAGCCAAAGGTTGGGGAACACTGAACTTAACTATCTGTCCTTCCTTTGAACACACAAATACTACAGATAGTGACACTGCTGAATTGTTTGAAAAGGCAAGCTTTTTGGTAACATTCTGTTATGTAACATGTTGGTTGTACCAGGAGTTTAAATACTAGAAATAACTGTAACCAGCTATGGGATGCTGGCAAAACAATGGAGTTTATAAAGAACTCTGAGCAAGCATATATCCTAACCATTTTGAAGCCTCTCTTGAGGCAGGTAACTCTTAGTTGTGGTAAATGAACATTCTGCAAATTTTGGAAGTGTTTAGCAATTTAAAATAAATTCTAAAAGGACCTTTTCAGCTTTCAAGCTTACATGTTATAAATTACATGTTAATCCCACTGTGGCTCTGTTGAGATTACCTCTATCTGGACCTGATAGGTGCACAATGTACTGCTCCTTTTCAACTATTTCCTCAGCATTTAAAACTGTAACTGCCTTAATCCTTTCTTTTATTTCCTTAAAAAGAAATTTTCCCTTTTCATTCAATTATGTGTTAGAAGATAAATTTAAACAGATTGCTTCCTGCTAGCTTTTTGGAAGGCTGCTGCTTTCAATAGCTGAATATAGACATAACATTGTTTTGTGTCTCTTCAAAATACTGACAACGCATCTAAATAAATAGTGTCACTGTGAAAAATATAGACTTTAAGTCTAGAAAAGGTATATATCACATAGTTTCCGTATCCTGTGTCATAAAGAATGCAGTAGTTTTAGCACTTGCTATCACATTTTCAGGTCTAGCCAAATAGCACTTTAATGGCCTTTATCCTAATTACATGAATGAAAGCGTCTTTTACATACATCAAGCTGTAAAAACAAGTTTCATTGTATATAAAAGCTGTGTAAGTGAAACAACTTCAACACCCCACACACACACACACACACACCTGAACCTGGTTATCTAGAGGTGTATGTAAATGTCACATGGTTTCAGCATAAAACCAACTACCGAGTTATTTAGAGATCAATATCATAACTCCTTCAATTTTCATCCCTTGTCTGTCTCAGACTATGTCGGAATATGTTTCCTATGCATATTCATGGTTGTAACAGGTGACTCAGCTAAGGTGTCTAAATATATTTTCAAAAAAAAACCATAAGATGAGAGCCTACAGAATGACCCTGGGGCTGTTCCAAGCACATTTGCTGTGATGATTTTATGCCCACCTTTAGGTTCTGCATTCAGTGAACCTGAAACCTTGCTTCCTAACATGGGTGAGAATGTGACTTTCAGACTAAAAGTCTGTCTAGCCTTTTTTGTGCACTTTTAAAGTGTTTTCACCATCTCTAAGTATTTTCAGGAAGAAGAACCATATTGTTTTCAGTGTACAACTGCTCTCCATATCCTGTATTGTTCTGTCTTTAAAGACAGCATTAAAAGACAATCTACACTTAAATATTTAGCAATGCATTTACAGAGTCCTTCTGCTACAGAAGGCCATGGAAGACAGTGCTTATAGGCACGCTTTTCAATATATTAGCTCACTTGGTAAGTATCATCGTTGTGGACTTTGCATTCAGACATGATATTAATTGTTTCTGGAAGCTCAAAAGGGTAGCTTTCCAGGGTTTTCAGTTGTGTTTCCAAGCTTTAACACTAGCTAAGTTTTCAAATCTAATTTAACCAACTCTGTAATTCTACTTACTCCTATCTCAGGCACTTTGCATTACTTCCCTTCACCTCATGGCTATGCAACAATTCAATTGCTGAATTTCTTCATGCAGAAAGTGCACTTGATTTCCTGTAATGCTTATTCTGTCAAAACCAAGCATTTGGTGTAAGATGATGCAAAGTTTACCCTACATTCTAACAGATTTTCTGTTTCTGCTTGGGTAAATCATCTCATGATGTGTTTCCTATAACATCTATCCATCAAATTTGTGCTTGAATTTTGCAGTCACATAAATTAAATATTGGTATAAATCACTCTAATTTTGTTGCAAAATCAAGCAGAAATGAGGAATGTATACATTTAGAGTTTTCTGGGGGGAAGGCACAAAAGTATTGTACAGGTACATATCGATGGATGATTTTCTAACACCGATGCGGTGGAGAGAGAGACCGGCTCCCAGGAGTAGGGCTCGAAGAGCAGAGGCAGGCGCTCCCGAGAAACCAACTCCTTGGAAGCAAGGGAAGGCTCCTCCCGCTCCCAACCCGGCGACTACCCCCCAAAGGAAGAGGTCTACACGAGTCAGGAGTCAACGCAGAGAAGCAAGCTTTATTGGAACGCACCGACTTATATAGCAGAGCATGGAACTTTCTAGAACATGGGTGGAGTTCGGGGCGGAGATGGGGAGGAGCGAGGTATAGGATTGGTGGGTATGCAAATGAAGGGGAGGAACGAAGGAAGAACCAATCAGGGAACACAACCATATATGGAAAATGGTGCACTGCACCAACTGGGGACCAATCAGGGAAGACTTGGCGGGAAAATGCCCTGAGGGTTTGTAGGGAGAAGAAACTTGGACAGGGATGACTAAGGGAAAAAGACAAAGGTAGCCATCTTAGGGTATAACAATTAAACTGGGGAAATGTCCAAATAGTTTCTTCCCGGTTCCTGCACTTCGGCGTCTTCATCAACCCATCTTTTATAGTATTTCTGCCATTTAATAAAGTCCTCATCTATCTGTTGTCCTCCAACAGGTACAAATATAGTTACTACAAATGTAGTAGCTATGACAAGTGAAGGACTACCTCAAACAAAAAGATGTCAATCCACCCAGACAAATTTCTGCATTTTCATTAGAGATGTATTTTTTGTAGTGTTATAGAAGTTCCCTTCCCTATTACACCAATAACTCTTTATAGTACTACTGTGTATGTACTTTGTTAACATATATACATATACTAGTTCACATTATATACTGTACTGTAATGAGTTAGTGGAATTTTACTGGAGATTTTGGTATTGTTCATTCTTAAGTAAAACAAAGTAAAAGATATCCTGGGCCTGAAAATAACAACTTTGTTTCTTGGAAGCTTAGAGCTCTCCATGAAGGACAAAGGATACCTCTGGACTACTGAGATAACACAAGCATCCTAGTCCCTTTAACATACCTCTGAAACCCTACCAGCAGTGTCTGGCATCATAGATAAGTCACTGCTGCAAGACTGATCCCAGGGACATCTGGATCAATACAACAGCTACAAGAATACTGCAAAAATAGAGTTACTCTGTTAACTTTTGCTGTGGTTAGTAATCAGTAATGTGAGTGTTAGTGCTTAGTCAAATCACCTTGTATCTAAACATTTAAGGTCTATAAGAACTCTGTATAAAACCACATTCAGGGCACTCCAAAATTAATGCTACACCTCATCTGTATGAATACTTTTGTAACTCTATACTCTGCATCCTCCAGTCTCTCCTTGGCTGTCTTGCCCAGCTGTGAATTTTCCACTCAGCACCAAGTGTGACATTCATACTTATGAACCTAGATTCTACATTTCATGAGACAAATAGGGTCCAAAATAATTCTGTTTTTCTAAATTAGTGAGGCAGAATCAAAACTTTTCTATGCAGACATTTTAGATACAGAGAAGTTAAAGAAAGTTGTGTATGGAAAAAAGAAATGAATTAGGCTTTTTAAAAAATTTTATAACTAAGTATTTTCTATTTAACTTGCTTGTAGAACATGAAGAAACACTACTTATGGAAGATAAAAGGACAGTGAAAACAACCTACCAAGAGCAAAAAACAGAAGTTTGGAGCATTTCAAGAAATGTGATTCTGCAAGTACAAGTCCCAGGAAAAGCACCCTAAGATGAGAGTTCAGTTGAAAATCTGCAGAATAAGTGCTTTCAAATAAGAGGTTAACTGTTGAAGTAGTACCCAGATAAGTTAACTTTCAGACTCCCCAAGTGCTTTTTAACACAGCCCTTAACAAATAATGAATGCTCTGCTAACATCAGGACTACATAAAGACGTAGGTTAGTAATACTCACATTTTTTGAAATTTTTCCACATACTCAAGAACCCCATCAGTTACTTCTGGGAGCCCCATAGGTCATACAAGGCACAAAGCAATGGGAATCTGAGAGCAAGCAGTTATTTAAATACATATGGAATGAGCAGATGATAAAATGATTGAATAGTGTTGAGGACACAGCACAAGGAGTGGTGTCAGGGAAAACAGTAATGAGACACACTGAATAATCTTTCCCCCCCCTTGCACTTGCTCCCACCTTAGCCCTTGGCCTTATCAGAGGTTAAAAAACCCACAAACAAACAAAAAACAAAACAACAACAAATAAACCCACAAACAACAAACCACCTAACAGTGATTCCTTTAGATTTATCCTGCTCCATCCCAAATTCTTCTATTCCTCACCATTAACAGAGATTTTTTATGCTAGGAAACATCATTGCTTCTACAGCTGAGGGGTCCTTCACAGAGGAGAAGGAAAATTGATCTGTCTTCAAAGGATTATCGTTTCTGTGTTGTATGTCTCTCAGATGAGATATGAAGAGTTGTGCAAGTACATTCTGTAAAATTCGCCTTTTGTTAGTTTATCTCACACCCAGAAGCAAATTCTGTAGATCCCAGATAATCATCTTAACAAGGCCCTACCCTGTGTCTCCTATACTAATTTGGGATAAGAGAGCTTTGCTGATAGAATGTGAAATGTTTACTTTTGCAAGCATACATTACATCTCACAGAGGAATTGGGGCAGGGGGGCAGGAGGAACAGACGTCTCTGTGAAATTATTTGGACTGAAGCAGCTCTGCAAATAGAGCAAATGGTGAACTGCAGAATTCATATCTTCTCAAAGGATCACTGAAAATCCCTGTATAAATAGCTCTGATATTCAAGTTCCTGTTGAAAGTAATAGTTGAACAAATTCTAAACAAATATGAGGCTGCAAAGCAGGAAGGCACTATCAGCCTTTTTTCTTTTTTTCTTTTTTTTTTTCCTTTCAGCAATGCAGGCAACCATTCTGCCAATTTACACTTAGCAGAAGCAGGAATCTTAAGTACTACAGAAATGACAAGAGGCTGTCCTGTTCTTAAATGCACTGCTTATTAACGTTGTGAAAAGAAAATAAGCTGAACAGCCAGAATTCCCTGCTGCAGCTTACTCTACTGTATAAGACTATCATGAAGGATCTCATTTGGAAAATAAATAAATGAACAAAATCAAAGGATTGGAATTAATCCCCAAAATGTAAATGAGTAAATATCTGTCTCCTTGGAGTTTTCAATAAAAGAGAATTGCAAAATCTAATGCCCTGCCAGGTATTCACTATGGAGATCTCACTTTACAGAAATTTAAGAAGGAACTTAATTTTGAATTTATGGGATCATTTCCCTTATCTTCTTTACATGCTCCTTTCATTACACTCTTGCTTGCTCATTCTCTGTTTCGATACTTAGTGGTGTTGTCCCCTGCCACAAATGCTATAGTGGAGTTATATTGCTGTTGTTCATCATTGCACAAGATGTGTTTAACTTTCTCTTCATGCTTTGTTCTTTCCCTCCTTGTCAAGGGAGAACCAGAAGCAGTAATAAAAGGATCCATTGGATAACTAACATTCCTCTGTCTACTTGTGATCTCATAAGTTAATCTAATTGGGAGATTAAAATATAGCTAAAGACAAAGGAGAAAAAATATTGCAATAGCAATATTTTAATGTCCTTGATATACAATGTTTTATCTTTTGCAATATTAAAATATGTTTAAGGTCATAAACTAAATGCTTGTATCTTTAACCAGAAAATTAAGAACTTCTGTAGTAGACCATTTGCAGGTTCAAGACTGAATTGAAAGGGCAAGAATTGAACAAGTAAATCTATCAACAAAAATCAGAAACTCCAAACTGAGGATTGTGATTTTCCTTTTCAGTCTAGAAACATTCTAATGTGCTTTTGAAATAATTTTCTTTTTCATTTCAAAAGAACTCTGAGCTGTCTAGGCCAGTCAGGTTCATAAGTTATTGTGAGGTGTTGCAGCATTGCTGCTTCATATTAAAAATAGTTTATAAAACAAACAGGAAAACATTACTATGGATAAATGGTTATGCACCACACAGGCCTGATTTCTATCTTGCATTTTCGTAAATAAGGAACAATTAAGGAGGGCAATCAGGTTAAGATGGAATAAAACTGCCCTGAGTAAGAAAACATGGGTGCTGAAGACACACTCAGTAAAGTCCTAGAAAAGCACCTGGACTGAAACTCTGAATCTTTCAAGAACCCTCAGTCACAACTGGTGATTTTTACTTCCTGCTGGAGGAAGAACTCACAACAGAGATGACATTTTCCTTTGCTTGGGGAACTGAGGACAAGTTTTTTTCTATTTGACTTCTTCATTGATTATGAAAACACAGTAAGGATAGCTGCATGTGAAAAGGAGAAAACATCACCACAGAATAAAGGTCACAAAAGAGTCACTGAAAAGTTCATGATCATACATAAGACGTGAGAAACAATGCATGCATACTAGTCTTCTGACTTATACATAAAAGACACCATTCTTTTCCAGGAAAGAAGACATTCTGAAAAAGGATCAGTCTCTGAAGGGACAATGAATTTCATTCAGTTGCTGTCTGGAATAAAGTAAGCTTTAAACGCAAAGGCAGGGAGGGAGAGAATATTTATAACCAGAAGTGTCACCAATAAATCTAACTTGTCTGACCTTTCCATTTTACAGAGGAAAACTGTCTAAAACCTTTGGAAGGATAGGCACAAATGATGGGAAGTTGTGTATTACAGGCATGTTTTCCAGAAGACTGTACACAGACATTTACTACCTTTTGCAAACAACAGTTTGAAACAAACCAGAAACACAGGCCTGAAAGACCTTACCACACTTTCAAATACAGAAGGATGAAAAAGCACTTCAGATTGCCTTGGTTATTTTGTCATCATCACAGACTTTCAAAAACAGTAACTTCACCATTATAGCTCTATGACAATTAAGCAGCTTTCCAACAGCCTGTAAGGTTCTTTCTTTCTCCTGCCAGTGAAAACTGTGTGCCTGCAGAATTTAGGCATGCAGACATGAGGCAAAGCAACCAGCTTTTGCTTTGTGACCTAAAATACTCAAACAATGCCTTGTTTCCAGCAGCAGAGATGACATAAATGTAAGTGAGCCAAGGACTTTGGATCTTTGTCTTCATGTTGTCAGTAGCATACAGAAAGACTTAAGGTTACAACATGCTGCATAAAACAAGTAGTTTCAACAGACACTTCTAAAATTTCATGGGGTTGAAACACTAATTACTTGCTATCTGTACTTCCCAGCTACACCTCTGAGGACAAGATTAAGAAAATTATATTATTGGAAGATTATTACTACTAACCCATTCTCCTCACTTTATGGTGTTGTTTGATTTGCTACTACCAAAAAATGAGATGTGCTTGGAGGTCCTCCAGGATGAAAAACTATAAAACGAAAACGATCTCACTATTATTTTAATTATTGCGATAGAGAGACTTGCAAAGCAAACATTTTAACATAAAATCAGTTCAGTCTGCAGACTTACTAAGCATGAAATGTAAGTTAAACAGCAAGCTCTGAATAGATGTAAAATTATGTTGATAAGGCAAATTATTTCCGTGACCTTCCTAATGTTTCAGAAAAGTGCAATTACTTTTTTTCTCAAGAGATATGGACAGGTATTTAAGAATCAGGTGCCTTCATCCTACCGACAAATAGAGAAATAAGTGCAAAAGCAAATAATTAACACTTGTTTCTTTTGGATTTTAAAAACTTTGCCTAGATTCATAATATAAACAAAGCAGAAAATATCTTTTGTTGAGACATACCAGCATAATTCCTCTGAAGTCAACAGATGTACATCAATTGAAAACCTATTATTCTGTATGCAGGCAAGAGCAGTTGGATGAGAACTATACTTGATGTTGCAGTGACATGAAGGATTAATTAAACACGGGTTAGAAGACATGTTAATTTGTATTAATTTTTATCCTTCAGAAGATATGTATAATCTTTTCTAATAATTTGCTTAAGCAATACAGATAATTGCATCTTTAATTTGCTTCTTTTCTTTTAATATGTTAACCCATGAAATCTATCATTATTACCAATTCAGGACATGAAATTTATAGCCAATTTTTTTCTCATTAACATAGGTCCTAAGAGAATATAGATTGTAACTTATCTCAATACCTTTGGCAAACAAAATATCCTTGTAGTTGTTTTTCCTGCTATGAACTTTTCCAAGGATTTCAATGTTCAAGATTTTCCCAAATGTCACAGAATACAGAGAAAGGTTTCTAATTCCACTTCATGCTTCAAATCATATATTTTCATGTTGTTATTTCTTTCAATACATGAACTCACTAATGAATATTCTCAAAATTTGTCACTCTTACTACTACAAATTCCATAAAAGGTTTAAATTAACACAGACTATGTAATTACAGTACCTTGCCTCTGATTGTCAACTTCATTTGGAGTTCAGTGCAGATTACTTTAGCTGCAGGTAATAGGTTAAATTAATCCCTGCTGCGCACCAAACTGCAGTAGCAAAACTGCTATTGCTTTCTGAGTCAATTAGCTTACTTTTGGTCTGCTTGTTTTTACATTTCATTGCAGCATAAATGTAATGTAGATACACTTCAGAATAAAAAATGGAAGCAGTGAAGAAATTAACTGAGTTCTTTTCCTTTAAAGTATAATTGAACAGCTTTAATACACAGAAAGCAAGAGTTTTCTCATAACATTGTCTTTTTTAAATAAACAAAACCAAACAAATAAATGAAAAAACAACGAAATAGGGGCAGTGAAAGAAAGCAGAGTTGGAATATCTAATCATTGCTATTACAGAAACATTGAAAAAACCCTCAAGGACTAATTGATTGGCTACAAATGAGTAGACCAGAATCTTTAAACAAGCACACAGGAAGTTGCAGGAACTCCTATATATAGACATGAAGAAGCCCTGAATACTAGATACTCCTTTGCCTGCATTAAGTGAAGCATTCAGTTATCATGGCATAACTCCAGATATTCTTATACCATAAACATATGGGAAATATATCTTATCTTTTTATCAGGTTTTCAGGTTTTGAATGTCATCAATTCATGTGCCAATGAGTTCTAGAGATTCTAGAGATGAATATAATCAAGTTCAATGTATTTAAATTGAGAAATTAAGAAAAATGTTCTAGAAATCACGTACTTGATGTATTTACTTTTAAATGTTCCTCTTTTTAACTGCCCTTGCTCTTCCTCTAAAAGCTGTAACTATGGAGCCAGAGATGGTGAATTTTGTTCAGAAAGAGAAAATCCAGCAATACCCAGAGAAGAGATATAATCTGCTAGCACTGACTATTCCATCTGGATTTAAGACTCATTTTACTCTTTTGAAGATATTTTGTTATCTGTTATAGTTTCAGAATCTATCATGGAATTTCCTTCTACCAACACAGAAGTTTGAGAGTTAACGCCCTACTCCCCCCACATATGCCAGATAACAAAATGGTGGCCAACTGTTTGGAATGCCACCTTGATGGGTGGGGGGAGAGAAGTTTTCCCTAGTGCTGGAATTTCAGGTTGTTTCCAGTGGCAGCTGTGACTAGAAGTCAGCGTTTTGCTGAGGTGGTGAAAGCATCTTGAAGGGAGATCCTTTACAGCTTTTTCCCCCTCCCACTGCCTGGCCACCTCGAGCTTGAGACAGAGAGAGAACAAGATAGACAGACAGAGGGAGGGGGGAGAGGGAGAAAGAGGGAGAGGGAGAGAAGAGAGGGAGGGAGAGAGAGAGAGGGGGAGAGAGAGAGAGAGACGGAGGGGGGGAATGGAAGGTGGGAGAGGGGGAGAGAGAGGGAGAGAGAGGGAGGAGAGGGAGAGATGGAGGGAGAGGGAGAGATGGAGGGAGAGAGAGAGAGAGAAAGAGAGGGGAAGAGAAAGAGAGGGGAAGAGAAAGAGAGGGGGAGAGAGGGGGGAGAGACAGGGGAAGAGAGAGAGAGAGAGAAAAGAGAGAGAAAGCGAGAGAGAGGGAGAGGGAGAGAGAGAGGGAGAGGGAGGGAGAGGGAGAGAGGGAGACAAAGACGGGGAGGGGGAAGAGAGAGGTGGAGGGGGAAGGGAGAGGGGAAAAGAGAGGGAGAGAGGGAGAGAGAGAGAGGGGGACAGAGGGAGAGAGAGAGAGAGAGGGAAAAGAGAGAGAGAAAAAAGAGAGGGAGAGGGAGAGAGAGAAAAAGAGAGAAAGGGGGTGGGGGGCATAGAGAGGGGGAGGGATCACGGCTGGATACAATACAAACTTTTTCTTTTCTACAGCTGCACCAGGATCAGTGGGAACCACCACCACCACCTGACTACCAGCGTTTTTCTCTTCTTCCAGCAAAGGACAAGAAGAATCACTCTGCTCCTCCCCACGGAAAAGGTTCCATACTATGCCCATGAGAGTTATACAGCCTCCTTGTCTCTGCCTGGCTGGAAAAAGATGAGAGTCGGCCGAGCTGAGGTGTGACACTGACACGTGCTGTTCACAAATACAATTGCACCAGGATGAAACCCCTGTTTTCTTGGGGTTGTGCTGGTACGGCAGCGGGTGGGTAGCTTGCTCTGGTCTCTTTATAGTTATATATCTATAGTAGTTAAGAACAGTTATCCTTCTTCTATACATTTTCCAATTAAAGTTCTTTTAAATTTAACAAGGCGTAGAGTGGTTATTGAAGAGTTCTCTCTTCTAGTCTTGATAGACACCTTGGTTTCCTTTAAACCAGGACATTATCTTTGTGGTCAGATTCTTTTTGTATTGTAGTATCACAAATCTGTGAATTGTAATAGTTGGACTACTTATGCTGTTGTGGAACCTGTTGAAAAAAAACAAACCACAATTGGCTAACAAATGTAACAACTGTCTCCTGATTTATGCTTAGAATTTCCCAAAATATTAGACTAGACTATACCCTGGGAAAAATATTGGACATAATTAATTTCCTAGTACCAAATCTGACTCTTCCTTACCTCACATCCTGCCAATAACTTGGTAAAAACAGACTTAGGAACCTGTATATTTAGTATAGCCACTATTTGTGCAGTTTAAGACAGGAAGTTTTGGAAATGTCTGCTCTATTTCTTTTTTATCTGTTATAAAACCACTCCGAGTTCTGGGAATGAAACAAATTCTTTCCAGGTTATTACCTGAAACAAAACTACAGGCCAAGAGTCTGACATCAGTTATTCCTCCATAAGATCACTTTTTAAGTCTTTCTACAAGTATGCCAGCCAGAAAAGGAAGGTCAAAAGTCATGACCCTGATAAACAAGGTTGGGAAACTGGTGGTAACACATTAAGGAGAAGGCTCAGGTATTCAACAGCTTCTTGTCTCAGTCTTCAATGGCAATGTCTCTTCCCACATCAGTCGAGTGGATGGTTTGCAAGACATGGACAGGGGAGCAAACTCTCTCCCACTGCAAAAGGTCAGATTTTTGGCCTCCTGAGGAACCTGAATATGGGACATGAGCTTCCTGTGCAGCTCTGGAAGAACAGAGAAAACCAGTGGAATATATTTAATGTCTGCTTCCAGTAAAACATTGCTAGAAACTTTCTAAAGCATCCAGATATACTGACAACATCTATAGGTCTTTGTATCAAATGTGTTTTATTATTATTTTATTCAAAAAAATAAATCGGAATTAAACATGGTTCAGTGATCCCAATATTTTGTTGCTTGAACAAAATTAAGGATTAATGAAGGTCAGTGTTACGAAATCTAAGATTAGGAAAACACAAGAAATATGTAATAGTAGTCATTAAGGTTTGTACAGGAAAGCAAACCAGGAACAGAAACAACTAATTACTAGACCTCAGATGAAACTATAGTTATTATTAGCCCTGTGTACTGTGTACTACTTAAGGTCAGAAAGCTGTTCCATCATAAAAAACACTGCCTAGAGGCTGCTTTGCCAAGATACCAGTGTTTCCTCTCTATCCCTACCAGATTTCAAAAAATTTTGAAATTGCAACTGGAAAATTTCTACACTGTCCTGAAGCCAGATATTCAAAAGGGTTCACTTCTTCCTTACTTAAACACTACACAAAACAGGTAGGTAGTTTCTTTTCAATCAGTTAAACATCAGATACCATCAGTGAATCTCTACTGTCAAAAGGAAAAATAAGACTGTCAGAAAAATCAGATCCTAAATATAAAAATATTCCTGAATGCTTAAACCCTTGAAAGGAGAGAACACTCAAGACTTCAGTTATGTGCATTTTCCCTCTGTTTGAAATATTATCTTTTAAAGCCAGTGTTAGAAATTTCTCTTTACGTGATCAAATCACTCATTTTTCTTAATGCCATTTTAAAAATACTCTCACTGGTTTTTATAAAAGGGCATTGTTATGTTTATACACGCCTTTAAATTATTTCATTTTAAATGCATTCTATTTTTTCCCTTTTGTACACCAGGTCTCAGTGTTCTGAGTTGTCAGCACTGAAATTATTCACCTTAACTATTTACAAAATTAGAAAGCCCACCCCCAAAGCCTTCCTAAATAAGCAAATTTTAATAGGAAAATCAGAAAGGGGTTTTTCATATCAACAGAATAAATTGAGCAATTATCTACTAATCCTTTTTATGTACTGAAGAGCTGGGCAGTAAGTCACTAAGACAGATAACAAAATATGTTATTCTATAGGGAAAATGCAACACTGATGTGGTATCATTACAACTTTCCAGACATTCTGGATAATATTTTACCATAATGTGCCTTGCAGATGTCTGTCAAAATACTTTTTCTAATGAAAAGTTTTCTTCCAGCTGCAGCTATGTCATGTTGTCTCCTGAGAATCTGAGAATATCTGATACCCACAGCTGATATTAAGCTTCAAAATGTTACCTTGCAACAACAATAAACCAGAACAGATTGAAATCTGAGGAAAGTTTATGGGCAGAGAGCTGAAAAATTTTAGTCAACGTATCCAAACATATAGAAATTATGAGAAATAAATAGGAAAGAGCCTTTAAAATTTCCGAGTTTGTGTTAGTTTCAGTAAAAACCTTTCTTCTTCACTAATTTTTCAGATGGCTACTTTTTCTTTGTACTTTTCAATGGAAATTCACTTGACATACCTTTTACATTTTAAGTAAGAGTGATACAGAGAAAATCCACTTTCCAGAAGGACTTTTGTCTTGCAGCATGAGGCTCACAATCTTTCTGCATCCCAGTGAGAAAGGTTTTATTACTCTCCAAAAGAAGCTATTAACATATTATAAAATTTTAGATCTATTTTGATGTTGGTAACCATGAGGTGACAGAGCATTGGATACACCTCTGATAAGGGCACCACATGCTGAACACACTTGCCATTCATAGTGCAGTATGATGGCACCATGGTAGGGTGTTTGTACAATTTTCTTAGAAGTAAGCAACTCTATTTAACTTTTCTACTTTTGATCAACAGGATGTTTATCTGAAGACATGGTACTGGCATCACCAAGTGGGTGTTGCCTGCAGGAGCCTTCCATTGTGTTTAGCCAGCTAAGCTTATCCAGCTCAAGAGGTATATGAAGCACAGTGCAATCCTGAAGGCAAAGTAATGTGTGCAGTAAAGCATGGCACTGTACAGAACACTGCAGACCAATGAATCTGCTTAGGTGAATGTCTGATGCCTGAGTGTACAACAAACTGCCAGTTGGGACCACTTAATATCAAGTTGTCCAAGGAGGGTATATTCTTCTAGCAAGAACCTGCATACACATTTGTTTCTCTTGTGTAAGTATGAGAACTTCAGTCTCAACATTTTCACCAAGATCTCCAAGCCACTTCTTGAAGTTATTGTAAAGATAACAAGTACTGAGTTTCTTAAAAAAATAAGTTACTCCAGAGTAAAAAAAAAATCTGAGACTTGTATGCTTGTATTGCACAGAGCAGGACTGAGAGGAGCTGGAGAGAAATTGCCTCATTTCCCAGTGGACCCTCTAATGTTTGTTAGTTTTAAGGATCTCAGCAGAAAATCTACTGTGCAAATGTACATGCAGATGCACACAATGCCATGAAAGTTTAAGAAATTCTTTTTTAAAAAGTTAGGGCAAAAAATGTTTTTCTTTATCAGGATAATACTAACAGATATGAATCTTTAGTTTGTAAATACAGGCAAAGATATGAAATCACAACTGCTGTTCAAATGTACAACTGCCTCCTTTGTGCCTCTTTTCACTCAACCCAAGTTGCCATGCTAGTTTTGGAATAAACAGAATAATTCCCACTAATAGCTACTATGCAAATTAACAAAAGTCTAAGAACATTGTAATGCCTTTAAGTGTTAGTAAAAAAAAATCAATAATTTCAAAAGGAAAAATTCTATTTTTCTACATATTGTGACATATTGGTACAATGTACAAGCCACAATAGTTGCACCCTGCTGCGATTGAATGTCACCCTTAAGAGAGAAGGAAAAAAGATGTTGGAGATGTTTATAAAGTTCCAGTGGAGATGGCCCAGTCTACCTCTGTTTTCCTCCTGCATTCCTGTTTCTTCCTGAGAAATAAAATCTCTTTGGACAAGCGTATATGTGTTTTTGTTTTCTGCTTTCTACAGGTAGACCCTTTACAGTTGTAGAGTATCCAGTCAACAGGTTCTATCAGCTAAACCCAAGAGCAAGAATTCAAAAGAAAGTTTGGCCTGCTGTATTTTTTAGCTGAAAATGTCTAACATTAGACTAACATATGGGAAGAAAACAGACAGAATCTGATCCTCACCATGGGAAAAGAGAAAGCACAGCAGGATCACAACTAACAATCTCTGTGTAATAGCAAGACATAGGAAGAGAGTTGAATGAGAAGGTTTATAATCTGAGCCGGCTAGTAAAATAAAAAGCAAAACAAAAAGTCCACAGTATCTTCTCACCAGTAGCAGCCAGGTGAAAAAAAAATCTCTCCAAACCCACATTTCACAACTGAATTTTTGCAGTAGCAATGTCTTGCCAGCAAGTAGCATGGACTCAGACAGTTATATCTATTCTAAACTAAATGCTAACTAAACAAGACCCTGAATTGAAGAAAACATTTCAATAGATGTCATTTCTATACAATTGAAAAGTCAGTATTCTCCATCTCTAACCTTATATTGCAGTCCATGCTCTATTATTAGTAATGGCTGTTACAAATCCTTTTGCTACTTCTGTAATAGTAGCTCTATCGCATATTTCCTTTAAGCAGAGGTGTCATTTAATTTTAAATATAGTTCACTGGATGACTCAAGGGAAAATGTGGCATATATATATATATATACACACACATATAGAGAAAGATACCTGGATTACCTAGTTTTAGATTTACTATAATGGAGAAATGTATATTAGGATAAAATGTCTATAAATCAAATGCTAGTTCATTTTCTATGGTCATGTAAAAGGCAGTACTGTTCGAATCCATAATTCAGCTGTCATAATCTCTTAGGGATATCATTGACCTTCCTTGGAAACTTCTGTCACATAGAGAATAGTTTTGAAGGGATCATATTAAATCATACTGCATTACTGACAGCCAGTTACTCGAAGATAATTTAGTCCACTTTAACAAGTACTTAACAATGAATTGTACTTTTTGATATTCTTCACATCTTAATGTAGCAAAGCTGCTATCTCTGTGCATTCTATGTATATAAAAATCAATGCAAAAATGCATTTGCCACCAAGTTTCACATGTTTCACTGAGTATAATCTCCCCAGAGAACTATTAAGATTCTTTTACAGAGATTTAGATATATATTTTCAATCAGTATTGAACAGAAGAAACTGATGTTTCCAAGGAGTGTTAGAGTGGCACATCATCAATGTATTTGGGAATACAAATTTCCTTTTAAAATAATAATTCTCAATAAATAATGTAAAAATCAATTAGCCAGCTACCACTCTAAAAGTAATTATTCTTATAAAGTGGTGAATTTTAACACTGGAATCAGAATGAAGAGTGGCACGGGTTCTAAATAGCCAATAAGTATTGACAGAGATGGTAAAGGAATACTAAACAAATTGCTACTAAAAAGGCTGGCTACCCCAATTTGTATATTTAGAATATCTTAGAAAGGATACCTGCCTCTCTAAACATTATCTCACTGATCATCTCTGATAAAGAACAGAAGAAACCAACTAAAACACAGGAAATTAGAACATGTACTTCCTCCTTTTCTCACTCAGAAAACATTATGTTGAGCCGTGCCTGTGCATAAGTAATAGTTCATGGACAGTGAGTTACCTTTAGCATCCGAAATTTTATTTTATAGCTACAACCAGAATCACAGCAGCCGAAAGTTTTCACAGTAGGGGATGGATTACTTTTTTATAGTTTTTCATACTTCGGGGATTATTCTTATTTGACAGAATCACAGAACGGGTCAGGTTGGAAGGGACCATGGTGGGTCATCTGGTCCAACCTTCCTGTTCAGAAAGGGTCATCCCAGAGCACATGACACAGGACTGTGTCCAGACAGTTGTGCAATATCTTCAGTGAGGCCACAGTCTCTCTGGGTAATCTGTTCCAGTGCACCATCATCCAAACAGTAAAGAAGTTCTTCCTACTCTTCAGATGGAACTTCTGTGCATCAGTTTCCGCCAGGTGCCTCTCATCCTGGGCAAGAGCAGAGCTTGGCTCTATTCTCTTGACAGCCTTCTTCAGATACTTACAGAATTTGATGGGGTCCCATCTCATTTGTCTCTTCTCAAGGCTGAAAAGGCCCAGCTCCCTTGGCCTTTTCTCTCAAGAGAGATGCTCCATTCCATGTATCATCTTTGCCCTCCACTGGACTCAATCCTGGAGCTCCACATCTTCTGCAGCAAGGAACCCTGAACTGGATACATGCTCAACTACTACTCAACTTTGTAGAACTCCTTTATATTGCTCTTCACTAAACTATCATTGGTTTTCTTCTTTAATTAAGAAATTTCCAGTTTGTTTTGCAAATTAAGGGGAAAAGAGGAAGTCAAGCAATGCATTTTTCTTTGTCTCTAATTCTGTCATCTTTTCCAGATACTCAGTCTTCCATGTGCTCTTATTTAGCAAATCAGAAGGGAAGAAACTGAAAATACCTAATGGCTTTCTGTGAAAAGTTCATGAATCTCCTTTTTGTCTGTTTTGATTCATAAGAAAAACAAACACACAGTTATTTTTAATGTCATTTAGATTCTGTGAATCATTCTGGACTAAAACAAGCAGTACTTCCTATGGAAGGAGGCCACTTTACCTTCATTTTTTTTAAATCAAAATAACCCTTTATGATAATGATATAAATAAAATGTTACTTGGCCAGTGCTGGACATGATGTAGAAACAAAAATATTGAAATATTGCACACAGTGCAGGACAAATAAAGGTTTTATTTTAACTATGTTATATGGCTGTGCTGTGACTAGTTCTTCCAAGTTTAAGAGCATGACTTGTTATGCATTTAGGCCTCATAGATGTAGATGACTTGAATTGCAGTTAAACCTCTTAGCTTCTAATTTTTCAGAATTATCTTGCATATTTTTTTGGTAAAGTTGGACGGTCAATGTAGGATTTTTCTGAAATAATCATTTTCTGGCTGAAACTGGGTTCAACAAATGATGCAAGGCTCAAGGAAAGGTCAAGGATAACTGATTTTTATCCTGCTCATTAAACAGCTTTACAGAGAAGTGAGGACCATTGAACCAACATGATTACTGAAGCTACAGGTGGGAAAAGGGAAGACCATTAAGAGTAAGCTATGGAAACTGTGGAGTAAAAAAAAGTAAATGCCACTCATATGGCAGCTAAATGACATTTTCTTTCAAAACAAGGTTTTTTAATTGATTTTCAAAATCCTTTGCAAAGCTTCTCTGTTACTCTCTAATTCATTTTTTTGCAAAGTTCAAGCAAAAGGTGAATTAAATTTTGTCTTTGGTGTCATTCACTGTAGTTAAACAAGTATCATTCACTGCAGTAGCTTTGTAGTGCACTCAATGCTTCAAGAATACATAAAAACAGAGGAGAAATGAACCCTTCAAAATGCAAACATTTTAAAGTCCTTTGTCATTTGGAAGATAGTATCAAAGCAACTTCAACAAAACAAACAGAAAGTGGTATAGGCAAAAATTGTTTGCAGAATAATTTTTTCAAATTTACCTTGCACTTTTCACATACAGAGTCTTTTGTGCACATGATATAATAGATCCCATAGCAACCTCAAATAGGAATTAGCACTTTATAAGACAATTATTTGTGAAGGTAATCTATTTACCCTGCTTCTTGAGAATGGGTTGGAGCAAAGAGGTGGAAAAAATATACTGAAATTAAGGAAAAAACCCATGGGTTTTGTATTATTAACTTTAGGCAAATTTATACTGCCTGGCTGACTAACTAACTAAGTTGAAATTGTTAGGCTAAAACATCTACATAACTAAGATTTTCTGAACATCTTAGTATTTACCACTATGCCCAGACTTTTGATATAGTTCAACTGACAGCCAGAGCCTTGTAAAGTTTTACCAAGAAAAGTAGACAGCCTCAGTGCAATTCTGACTTCAGTACCTAGATCTTCACACAAAAGCTGAAGAGGTCCTGGTATTCCAGGAAAGGATTTACAAGCATGAGAAAACTGAGCTGCTTTATTTCCATGTAACAGAAATGATGGGGGAGTTCTATTTTTTTTTGTCTTAAGAAATGACAACAACTATATCACTTTTTGTTGTTATTGTTGCATTTCTTTCCCATACCCTGTTTGTTTCATTTCTACAGCTTTGAGCCCTTCAGGATGTATTTATGTTATATGTAGAAGTATCCCTATTTTATAAAGAATCTTATTTTGAAGTAAAGATTAGGATCCAGCCTTTCTCATTATCATTTTATATTTTCATTGATATTTGGACTAGTAACTACCCACGGATAAAACACAAAATACCAGAGGATTGCTGCCAGCATCTCTTCAGGGCAGTCAATTATTCTGTGAATTTCTAATGGCAAGTGAATTGCATGAGAACAGCATTTTTTTTCAAAAACAAGGCTATAAAACTAGGCTGTGTTATTAAAACTTGGACGTTTATTAAAAACAAACCAAAAGTTTTCTCTCTTACTTGAAATTCATAGTATGAGAACTTCAGAAACAACCTATTTACAATGTTTTATCTAACCATACCAATGAGAGGAATTAATTTAGTCTTTGACAAGCTGTGATTGTCAAGGTCATTTGAATTATATCAAGTAATCTTTGGCACAGTTCAAATCCTTGGAAATGGGCAATTTAAACAAATAAACATCTAAATAATTTAAAAAAAAATAGGAAAAAAAGTCCTGCTGTGTTGCATTTCTCTTAATACTTGTTTCCTAATGGACTCTAGAAAATTGTTTGACAGGACAGTCCCTATATTCTGATGATGTCAAAATGTCAATTGAAAATCCATCTGTTTTAGCAGGAAAGTAATAAATTTCAAAAATGCAATATAGCAGCTGGCATTCTGCCTGGTACCCAGAGAACTGAGAGAAAATCCTTTGTTGTCTTAACATGGAATTAGTTAGTATTTACAGAGTCTAATCCTGGGGAGGAGGAACAAGGAAAACAAACACAAGAACAGCAAACTGATATTCTTAAGGTTTTATTCAGTAGAATATCCCACTTTTTCCTCCCTAATAATGCCTAAGACAGATCTGAGTAAAACAGGATATTAGTATTCTTCATAAACTCCAAACTGCAATTTTAAAGCTTGACAACTTAAAATAAAAAACC
Source organism: Pithys albifrons albifrons (assembly GCF_047495875.1). Lineage (NCBI taxonomy): Eukaryota > Metazoa > Chordata > Aves > Passeriformes > Thamnophilidae > Pithys > Pithys albifrons. The sequence goes on along the minus strand of NC_092497.1, from coordinate 57,715,932 downwards.
CCTCCTGATGATTTAATTCTTCTCATCATTCATAACCAGAAGACTTCCAAAAACTAAAAGACATCAAGAAAAATATCAAACTTCATTTTCATTGCATTGTTGATGTATTTAATTAAAATCTGGTGTGATTATTACCCTTTCTTGTTTTGTTCTCCAGATCCTTAAAGTAGGAGCATATATCAAAGCTTAGATAGCCAAATCAGTGCCAATGTACTGCAATTTTGGGACAAGCAAATTTGTACTCTAGAATACAAGACAAGACTACTCTCATTTACATAGCAAGGTGTGTATTTGTTTCATTGGAGTTTATTGCTTTGGTCTTTCAAACGGAAAAACTTCTTTTTTTAATGTAATATAGATTACTAGCTAAATGGAAAAAAATCTCTGATTTTGTGGCTGTCTGTTGGAAAACACCTTTCTTCCAGAGTGCATGGTATTAGGAGCCATCCTGGTAGATGTATTTCCTTCTTCAATGTAGAATCAGAGTAACAGAATGGGTAAGGTTGGAAAGGTCCATGGTGGGTCATCTGGTCCAACCTCCCTGCTCAGAAAGGGTCATCCCAAGGCACATGGCACAGGATTGTGCCCATACAGTTGTGCAAGATCTTCAGTGAGAGAGACTCCACAATCTCTCTGGGCAATCTGTGCACCATCATCCTCACATTAAAGAAATTCTTTCTTCTATTCAGGTAGAACTTCCTGTGCATCAGTATCTGCCTTTGCCTCTTGTTCTAATGGTTGGAATCACTGAGCACAGCCTGGTTCCACTCTGTCAACCTCTTCTGCTCAGATACTTTTAGCCATTGAAATGGTGCCCTCTCAGTCATCCCTTCTCAAGGCTGAACAGGCCCAAATCCCTTGGCCTTTCCTCACAAGGAAGATGCTTCAGTCCCTTAATCATCTTTGTAGCCCTCCACTAGACTCACTCGAGATGCTTCAAGTCTCTCTGGTACTGAGCAGCCCAGCACCGCACACAGTACTCCAGATGTGCCTCGCCAGGGCTGAGTAGAGGGGCAGGATCTCCTTCCTTGACCCGCTGGCATTGCTCTTCCTAATGCAGCCCAGGATACATTTGGTCTTCTTGGCCCCAAGGACACACTGCTGGCTCAGGGACAGCCTGTAATCCACCAGGACCCCAGGCCCTTCTTCACAGAGCTGCTCTCCTGCAGGTCAGCCCCCAGTCTGTACTGGAGCATGGGGTTATTCTTCCCCACATGCAGGACCCTGCATTTGTTGAAATTTAGCTAGTTCTCTGCCCATCTCTCCAACCTGTCAAGGTCCTTCTGAAAAGCTGCACAGCTCTCTGGGGTATCAGTCACTCCTCCCAACTTTATGTCATCAGCAAACTTGCTGAGGAGCCATCTGCCCCTTCATCCGGGATAAATAAGTTCAACAACACTGGTCCCAGTATTTACCCTTGAGAGACATTGCTAGTGACCAGCTCCCAGCTCAACCCTGTACCACTGATTACGACTCTCTGGGATCTGCCATTCAGACAGTTCTCAATCCACCTCACTGTCCACTCATCCAGTCCAAAACTCCTGAGTTTGCCTATGAGGATGTTGTGAGACACAGTGCTGAAAGCCTTGCTGAAGTTGTGGACAATATCCACTTCTCTTTTCTCATCCATCCAGGTTGTTTCCTCATCCTAGAAGGCCATCAGGTTGGTCATGCATAATTTACCTTCCATGAATCCATACTGAGTACTCCTGATTTACCTCTTGTCATTCACATGGATAGAGATGGCCTCCAGAATTAGGTGCTCGATCACTTTTCAAGGGATTGAGGCTGACTGGCCAGTAGTTCCCTGAGTATTCCTTTTTGAAGACAGGGGTGATATTTGCTTTCTTCCACTCCTCAGGCACCTCTCCTCATGGCCACAACCTTTCAAAGATGATCATGAGCAGCCTCACTATGGTGCCTCTAGCTTTTTCAGCACTCCTGGATGATGAGAATTAGGGCCCATGGCCTTGTGGATGTCAAATTTGCCTAGGTTCTATAATCCAATCCTCTGTGACCAAGGGAAAGTCTTCCTTTCACAATTCTCTTAAAATAATAAGTGTACACGTAGGATTCAATAATGATGATGTACATAGTACAAAATATTCTAAAGGATTATACATCTAAAAAGAAATGCAAATAATAATAGACATGGCATACATTGATTTTTCCCTCACCCCTGTTCCAAAACATCTGCTCTCAAAAACAGCCTTGTTACATGTTAGTCAGTCCAAAGGGCAAAACAAAGATCATTTTTCTGTTAGTCAAGGTATTATAATACCCCACATTGACTTTTTTGTCATTGCTCCCGGTTTAGCTTTGTTTCTGTTCTTTACAATCCAATCTATGTCTCCTTCTGCTTCAATATATTTTATCTTACTTTGCTGAAGGAGGGAAAGGATGGGGAATGGTGACAGACTTGAAAATCTCTGTGTTCAGTAAGCATCTGTGTACTTCTCTTGGTGGGGTCACGTGTGTCAGCTGCCTCCATGAGTTGGTGCACATGGTTGTTATGTACTATGTGGTTTCTACACCTTTCTACAGAAGTGCACCAAAATAAATACTCATAACTTATTATGATATGTGGGAATAGCTGAAAATGGTCCATTTATCTTTTGATTCTGTCATATCAGGACATAGATGATCACCATGCAGCTTGGAGACTTACCATTTATTTATCAGCATTTCTGTTTATTTTTTCTGTCTGAGGTCTTTGGGGTTGCTCCTTTGGATGCATTTGTTGTGCTGTCAGACTTTACATCAAAATGCAGATGCTACCAAAATTAAATCATTTAAAGGGCTCAGTGTACCAAGACAAATCCAAAGAGAAGTGGACCTTTTTCCTTTTCCTTCTTTTTTTTTTTTTTTTTAATTCAGTATAGAGCTTACTTTGTCCTTGTTTTTTAACTGGAACTCTCACTGAACCCAGCAAAGAATTTTCTTATGGAGCTATGACAATATTGTGTCTTTAATTACCTTGGGAAAATTAAATAAGGAAAGCAGTTTTTCTGCCAGACCTTCTAACTTCAAATACAAATATACTTGCTGTAGAATCCAGCACAAATTTTATCTCACAATTGTGAGTGGAATTTATTGCCATAAGCAGCAAAAAGTTTTGTAAATCAAATAAAATAACAAAATTCTTTTATTACCCAGGGAAACTATTTGTAGATTTCTTTAAGGATGGAATTTATTAATTAAGTCCCTAGGTTCAAACTGAGATGTTCTGAATCAGATCTACTGGAACAGAGATAACAGCTCTTTCAGTATCCTAATCTTTTAACTTGTATATATCTTCTGAACTATTGCCACTTTCCAGAGCAATTTTCACACTGCAGTTCAGTTGAACAATGTTTCAATTTTACATGAAACCAGGAAAAATTTCACTAATAGCATTACTTCGGAGTATCATTATCAGATATTCAAGAACTGTCTGAACACACTCCTGTGCCATGTGCTCTGGGATGACCCTACTTGAGCAAGGAGGTTTGACCAGATGACCCATTGTGTCACTGACCCATTCCCCTTCCAACTTTAAATATTCTGTAGTCATTTTTCTTTTGCCCTCTTTAAAACATCCATTCCCAAAATCTCAGCCAATTGGCTCATCCATTAAGCCTAACTCTGCTTTTGTTTATAAATCTCACAGATTCTAATTCCAATTACTTGTTCTACATTTGCATGTGTCTAATTATACTGATGGCTAGGAGTACTTCTGCCAGGCAGAGAAATGAGAACTTCATTCCTTTCTTGGATAAACTGACATTTAGGGAGGTGGCATCCAGACTCATAGACTAAAATATGCAGTAGAATCATAAGAAAATAAATGCTTCCCTGATAATACCCATAGAATTTCTCACCTATAACTCCATTCTTCCTCCATTAAAAACAAGTGGATCCACTAAAAGTAACTTGAGGTATTTCATGAGAAAGTTCTTAAGTGGCAAGGCTAAAGAATGTGTTCTTTTGTGAAGGAGTTTACTGATAGAAATAATGTAGAATTACACATCAGTTTCTCAGAAGTTACTTATTGATAACATCTTGCTGGAAACAAAGGGGGTGAATTGCCCTAACTAGTTTCACAGAAGCAAATTATCTTATTTCCTGTGTAAAATAAGAAATATCAAAACAATAAAAAATTTCTAATATTACATTTATTACTCTGAGGGCAATCTAGTTATATGACAGGAATTGCAAGTCATTGGAAAGAAAGTCTAGCAAAAACAGCCAAGCCCATTTCTTGTTTCTAACTTGTCAAAGTAAGCTTACAACATTACATTAACTTCTATCATCAAGGTCTTTAAAAACAAGCAGAGAAAATTTGTTCCAACTTCTTTTATTGTAGTAATGACTTTGGAAATACATTATTACACTTCAATCACTTGATTACTGCCAACTGATGAAAGTCCCCATAGCCAAACACAGCTCCTCATTATCCTATCACCACTTATGACTACATCTATGGTACACTAATATCACAGTTTATTTTAGATCTAGATCTAAAGAAGCACAAATACATTATATCCACCACATCTGTAAGGATATATCTTGATCTACAAACACACATAAACTCCTGCTGGCATCCAGGGACCAAGCCCCAATGTTAATATCCCATAAATATATCTGGCTGCGTCTAAATCTGTTTTAGAGATGACTCTTCCAAATATCAGAATAGTTCAGGTTCATTCATCCACAATTACCCTGTATCCCATGTACTGCAGCAAGGTAAAAAGCAACGCTGATATCCAAATAACTCGCACACAGCTGTCCAGCAGACGCAGACTAGTAAGAGAATTCCAGTTCCTTTCACACATGTTGCTGTTTCTTATAACATATCAAATATTATTCAACTGATTATCAACCCTCTACCATATTTTAATCACATATTGTCTAAGTGGTTAATGACCTCATTTGCACAGAAAGGACTGTCTGTCACTGTTGAAGTCAAATGCTCAATACTTTTCAGGAAACCCTGTGTTCATGAATGTCCAATGTGTGCACATACTCCAATTTGTGCATCTTGTAGTACAGGACCCTTTTTTCTGGCTGACATAACTCCTGTTTTAATTAACAGTACTTATTTTCTCTTATGGTCAATTAATTCTTCCAATTTAAGAGGTCAAGATATTATTCCAGTCAGTTACTAGTAGCTAGCCATTTAGAGCAATGTAGCTCTTTCCCCTCTACACCATGAACTAAAAGCACAGAATCCATTGTGGCAAGTGAGATGACTGTTGAGATAGTCTTCCTGTTCTTCAAACCTGAAAAGATAATTCAAAGCTTCTCCTCTGCACAAAGTTTGCTTCAACTAATTTCCTCACCAGCTATTTCAAGATCCTCTGATACTCAGAATTATCACAAGAATCAGGCAGATTCAGCCCCAAGTCACAGTCACCTGATGCAGACAGCATTTCAGTATGTTATTAAGGCAACACATAAAAGTTTCATTTTATGGTCTATGGGTAGCTGACTAACTTTCCCACAGAGTACAGATACATGTGGAGGGTATACTGTCAGATAATTGTATCAATAGGATTTCCCTCCAACCTATGCTCGTAATGCCTTTCTTCATAGTACAAGTCTTCCTCTTTCATAATTTGAGGTGATTGTAATCGTGTTGACATCAGTTTCATTGTTTTTTAAATCTTCATGCAGACTCTACAGTCCTCTTTGAGATCCTTAAGTTTTCTACCAATTGATCATGTAAGTCCAACTCTGCATCTAATAGGTGCAGTTAACGAATTAGGAAAATCTCTCATTTTGCTGTCATACTTGCACCCTGAAGATTTGTTTTACCACCTTTTTCTCTCCACCTTTATATCAATACATCATTTGGTGTAAGTATAGACAAATCTTGCTCTCCACAAAAATACAGTCATTCTCAAAAACTCATGTTCCCAAAGAATAGAGATTGTTTTAAATTCTGGTTCTCACTGTAATATTTCCTTGAATTCTACAAAGTTATATTTTTCTTCAATTTGTCAAAAAGTGTCTTTTTCTTTCATATCTATTACATTTTTTAAAAAATGCTTTTGAGTAAATTCTTTATCTTCAAATGCAATCAACAGTTTATGGGACAGCATGTCCTTTCTTTGTTTTTTAGAATTGTTTTAGTGAATGAAAAGGTATCTGAATCTGGTACATGTTGGATCCTTCACCACTTGCTCCAGTAAGTCAGGCACATATATATGAATATTTCCCTTTCACTGACTTAATTTTGTCTGTCCTTTTTCACCTCAAAGTATTTGTCAATGTCACAGTTGCCAGTACATGTCATTTCCTCTGGGTGGACACTGTTGCCTTAGCAAGGGTCACCCCCACACTCTGAATGAGATTCTCTCATCTCATCTACAAAAGTGGCTCAGAATTGCAATGCTAAACACAGTGACTGCTGCTTTCAGAGCTGCTTGTATGCCAGTGTGAGAATGTTCATCAATCACCTACTTTTGGTTACTCCACAGTATGCATCTCATCCAAATCGACTTGATTTACCCAGAAATGCTTAGCCCCAAAGTTCAATTCACTATTAGACTGACTCCTGGGGTGTTTTAATTTCTTAAGGGAGAATGTCACACAGCAGGAATATTCATATACTGAAAATCAAGTGCGACATACATTGCAAACCCAAATGCTTTTATAATCTTTAAACTGTATCACACTTAAATCCATTTTTCCTTATATGCATTTCTTTTATCCCAGATAATATAATGTCTACACTTATCAGGTATCATCCTTCTACTGAGTGTCCAGCAGGTACTATCTATGTAGTTAACTAACTGTCCTAGTTCAGTAAGTGGGGACCAGTTTATCACTGTGTGGGTGTGGCCAAAGCTGTGTTTTCTAAACCCTCTGTGTCATTTTTCATGGACTGTTAACAATGGACCATTTGCAGCAGCTGCCCAGAGCACACCCAACTCCTCAGGCTGTGAGCTGGGTATGAAAAAAGCCTGTGAGATAGGAGCTGTGATAACTCCCATCCAGGAAGTCGTTAGCACCTCCACACCCAGCCCGTGGGGTCATATCTGCTAATGGGCCATCAACAATTCCAAAAATACCCCCTGACTCACAGAGTCAGATCACCCATTGTGTAACTCCCCACCCTGGGGGAGGTACTGGGCATTCCCACCTGAACCAGAGGGGATATAATCTTGGCGTTTGGGGCTTCTGTGACCATTTCTCAGATCCAGAGAAGGACCAGAACCTCAACAGGACTGCGGCCGCCACTCTCAACCAGACTGTGACAGTCATCTGCACCAACAGATTTTTCTTGCCCTTCTTTTTACTTTGGTCTCAGGAGTACCATGTGGAGCTCAGCACAGGGGCCAACAAACACCATTCTGTTTTTTGCCCCAGGGGCCTGGGTTATACTTCTGGGTTTTGTGGGTTAAAACTAATTTCTCTTTGTATCACTGCATTTATTGTAATATTTTTATTAAATTTTAACTCTGACTTAAAATCTCTTTTGTGTTGGGTTTTTGTCTCCTGCCTTTAAACCAGCACATTAACTCATCTAAGCATGCTCTCAGGCCCCAGCCATTATTAATAGCCTGCATTCCAGTGTGTGCATATGGCAATGTCTCAAATGGCCTTATCTGCACGTTCCCTAGCCTCTACACTCTCACATGCTCCTGCTCTCTCCATGGCTAATGTACCTCGGACCACAGGTACCTCGTTCCCATTAACCCAGGTTCAGCTCCCCGCTGTAGTCGCTGCCTCACATAGGCATCACTCAATGATTCATACTGAGAGCAACTCAGCTTTTTCAGACCCACACTTCACATACTGCAACTAGACAGCAGCTGAGGTAAATTTCCTGTTTTTTGCAGATCTACCTGGCCCACAAAATTAACATACTGCAATTTGATAAAAGTTGGCATGACTCCAATTCACAGGAGTGTGTGAGATGCCATCCTTTCCTTCTCCCCACCCCCGACACCCAATTTCATCAGGTCAGCAGCAATCCTAAGAAAGTCAGTCCCTTCACAGGTACAGCCCAGGAAGATAATAGGCGAAGCTGCTCCATCTGACTCCACTGAATGTAGTGGACTAATAGGAAACCTTATTCCCAGTGTCTGTTCCTACCAACAAAGGAGTAAATGTGCAGGAGAGAGAGGAAAAACAGTCTCCTGTGGATGTGTGGTGCACATCACTGTCCCTGGGCTCAGGCACAGCGGCTGCACCAAAGCAAAATCCTCTGTGACAGACTGACCACCACTACAGAATCAGACATTTAAACACAAAAGCCAGTCCACAGTGCCCATAGATTTTCAAAATAAGAACTGACTGCAGCCAATTAAAAAGATGGTTTCTTAATATATGAACTACAAAAATTGTAAGCCACTGGTTCTTTACAGGAACTTACTGGTTCCTTACGGGTCTTGTATATCTCTACTTTCATTAACTCATCAGTTAAACTTTGTCCTTTCCATGCTCATATAATTGCAGATACAGATTCTATCCTGGATGATTTTCTCTCTTCAAAGGTTACAACTCAAAAACCAGAAAAGATAACCCAACAGACATTAAAAAAAAACCAAACCCACAAATGAATAAAGGTAGTAAAAAATGGCTTCTTTAAAATAATTTCCCTCTTTTATTCTTGAAATCTGCTTCTGTATATATGTTCACAGCACATATAATGAACAAGAAATTGTATCAATCGGGCTAAATGTTTTTGTCTTTCTTTGTTAGAGAAGTGGAAAAGATTTTAGTAATTATGAGTCACCTGTGGTTGCAAAACGATTTATTTATTTATTTGTTTATTTATTTATTTCTCGTTGATGCAGGTAAAGATGCCAATCATGTGCCATTTATGTTGTCATTAAGAAAGTTTGAGCCAGTTTCCAGTGTCTTGCATTAAAAAGAGCTACCTGTCACATTTTGGATCCCACTTGACTGTTGAAAAAATTGCCAGATTACACAGACGTGGTTGAAGAAATTTAAGCACAAATCTTGCATCTTCTGCTGTTTTAATATTGATTTTTTTATTTAGATATCTGAATCAGATAATACATCAGATATTCATCAATTTGATTTAAAATTAGTGTCAGAAGTAGTCCACAAAAGGGAAAGACTGCATATATCTTAATATTTAGTATCTCCTCTGAAAAACTCTCCAGCTGTCAGGAAGACTTTTTACCTTATTGCTGTCATATGTCATTGATTAATATATGGGGTAGAGGCCACTACTCAAGCGTGAATGCACAAATCGACAGTGCAGTAAGCAGGTAATCCAATTTGAAAGTTCCTGATATAAGTCATGTTAGAAGAAACTTTTGTATTCCAAGCATTAACTAATAATATATTGGATCAGTTAAATGTGTTAATATGGATTTGGGGGTTTATTCTTTTTCTTCAGTAAAATTTCCTTTCTGACAATTTTTTTTTCTTAAAAGACATTCTTCAAAATGCAGGGTCTGCTGGACTGTAGTCATACTGAAAGTTTTATTCCTCCCACAAATTTGGGAAATATGGAAAACATCCTGATTTCGGGAATAATTTTAATGTATTTTTGAAGTAGTCTTCTTTTTTTTTTTCTACTAAATCTCAGAATCTTATTGTTTTGAATCTATTAATTACCTGGAGGAGGTCATTTGTACTGCTGTGATCAGGCAGAACAACAGCAGTATTGATATTTCACAAGCTCTTCTATCAATCCTGAAGTCATGGAATTATGTCAAGGCATAGATGATAATTTAATTTTCATTTCAAGTCATGAAAATGAGTATCCAGAGAATTTTTAATAAGGCTTTATTAATAAAGTCTGAACAACTCAGTATCTACAAATTATTTATTGCACATAATGCATATGGAAAAACTATGATCTTTTAATATAAGTCATTTGAAGTTCTAACAGCTGAACCCTGAAGTGATAATGTGTGTTCTTTAAAGGTTGCTATGGTCATAAGTATTTAATAACTCCCACATTTAGAAATTGGCAGAACATTTGGCAGAACAATTTCACTTGATATTTCATTGCTTTCCTTATTTTCAAACAATATTTGTTTGTTTGTCTCCTATCCATATACATTGGAATCATATTTTTCCTTAGAATATTCTTCCTGATTACATTTCTCCTTAGCACATAAGCCTGAAAGCTGTGGTTAAGACAAATTTATATCTCAGGTGGGAAGTTTTTGCTTGCTTTATAGTGGGTTTTTTTAAATACAGACTGATCTCAGATTAGGAGGCTAACACTGTCACCAGGTGTCTAACATGACTATATGCACAATCATACTCAAAGACCAAACTAGAGGTGTGACATGAGTATTTGCTGTGCAAAGAAATACAACCAGGCTCAGCAGACCAGTCTACCTTGAAGCATTACTATTTGTTACTGAAAGTAAAATATATTCAAGATTTGTTTACTAGTTTTGACATCATCAGTGGGAAGCATATTCTGAAATAAATTTAGACACCTTGAACTCCCGCCTGACATTAGCAGGAGATAGGGAGCCTCTCTCTCTGTGCAGCTAATCCACAATCCATTTCTCAGTAAGTGTCCATTAGGCCCTTATTGTCACCTAATCTACAAATATTTTTATGCACTATTTAGCTTGGAAACGCAGCATGATTTCAGTTCTTTCACAAGATGACTCTAACCTTGTTGAAAAGGAGCATTACTTGAAGAAATTATTAAGGCATTGAATCTTGGCAAACAATGACAGCAGAGTGCTGCAAGAAGGAGAAATGACCTGGAAATGTTATTACATTAAAGATCTCACACTTTCTTCTCTAGATGCAAAAGATATACTTGTTTGTAAAGATGTTTTGCTGGATTTTTAAGATCCATACACACTCAAGTTATGATACACAGCTGGCTTTCTTAAATATAACCAAAGATACAGTTCAGGAAACCACTTAAATATGTGCTTAACTTTAAACATAAAACCTACAGATTTCAGTCAAATCAACAATATACTGTTATTTGCCTCAATGGGTATTCTGCTCTTAATGAATCACAGCCTGAGGGAAAAGACAGACAAGAGTTTAATTAGCTGCTAACTAAGCTCTATATTTCATTTTTTCTTGACCTCATGGCTGTGCTACAAAGGATTATGTCTTCATCCCATCTCATTTAGTACCCTGAGGTCAACAGGGGCTAGCTACATAAAAGACTGGGAAAATATTTTAACAGACATTTGAGTATTATAATAACCAAATACTGTGTCAAATCCTGAAGCAAAAGATTCTACTTTTCATACCATAATAAAATCATAGAAGAGTTTGGGTTGGAAAGGGCTTTTAAAGGTCATCTACTTTGCCCCTTCTACAATGAGCAGTGGCTAGATGAGGTTGCTCAGAATCCCAACTTGACCTTGAATGTTCCAAGGATGAGGTATCATACCACCACTTCTCTGAACAACCTCTGCCAGTGTTGCACCACCCTCTTTGTAAAACTTTGTTCCTTATACCTTCCTCTGAATCTACTCTCTTTTAATTTAAAGCCATTATCCCTTGCCCTGTTGCAATAGACCTATTAGAAAGTCCTCATTTTTCTTACAAGGCCCCTTTAGATACTGAAAGACCATAATAATATGTTTGAGAGTGTTCTCTTCCTCAGGCTGAAGAACACCAGTTCTCTCATCCTGTCCTCACAGGGAATGTGCTCCAGCACTCTGATCATCTTTGTGTGTCTTATCTGGACCTTCACAGGTCCATGTCCTTCCTGAACTCAGGCAGCCCAGAGATGGATGCCGCACTCCAGGTGGGGGTCCCATGAGAGCAGAGGAGAGAGGAAGAGTTCGCCCACGTTGACCTACCGGCTGTGATTTTTCATGCACAGCCCAGGACACTTTTGGCTTTCTGGGCTGATTGATTGCTCACATCCAGCCTCTTACCCACCAGCACCATCAAGTCCTTCTCAGCAGGGCTGTTCTTGATTGTTTCAGCCCCTAGCCTGTGTTGTAAGCAGGGGTTGTCCCAGTCCATGTGCAGGACCTTTTAGTCTGGCTTTGTTGAACATCAAGAGATTCCCATGGGCCCGCTTCTTGAGCTTGTCCAGGTCCCTCTGGATGGCATCCCATCCTTCAGATGTGTCAGTGTCAGCTGCACAACTCAGCTTGGTGTCATCTGCAAATTTGGTGAGGGTGCACTCAATTCCACCATCTGAGCAATTGATGAAGATATTAAAGAGTACTGATCTCAACATAATTTTGAGTCACTGCACATTCAGGTAGTGTAGTTACCTATATACACAGATGAAACTTCACTCACTGTGAAAAAGACACGACAGAAATTCTGTTTGACCCATATGAAATAATTTATTTTTTCCTGCATTTTTATCATGTCTCTTATATTACTTAATGTCATACTTTCTAGGATAATCAGTTGTACAAACAGACACTTCATAAAAAGTACTTTAATGCCTAGATATGCACCTGTAATTATTACAGATCTGCATCTCTAATAAAAGCACCATTTCCACAACTAACACTTTTTTATTATTTTCTTTAGACTACTTCCCAGCAATTGCTTTTCTCCAAAATTGATTCAGAAAATTCCTAAAAATTCATTGCCATTTACCCATTTACTGAAATGCCTCTTCTGCCATAAAATCATATTTGATAAAGATGCTTGTATTTTGCATCATACAGAATACAAGCAGGTTTACCAAAAGATACTCTCTACTTGCATATATATTCATTCATCATTGGCAAGGCCTTTGGATGTTTTTTGTATTGGAGCAACCCAAAGCCTACACAGTGGTTGGATGGCATGGGAATACTCAGGTAGCCCACAGTGATCTTCACCTTCAAAGATACTTAGCATTCAAGTTCCTCAGTATGGAATAATTTTCCAAAGCCAGCTGCTATTCAACCACCAGAAAGCTGTTAGCTACCTCAGAGACAGGGACTTCACAGCCTCCTGACTACCATGCCAGCTGCCTGTCTTTGGAGGCAGCTGACTCCTGGGAAATCCAATCTACAGAGTCTGGTGAGCTGGTCTGGAAGTCCAAGCTCTTCTTGAGCTTTAAACTCACAGCTTCTCAGAATACCTCCAGGATTACCATAAAGTCAGGGATACAGTGATTTTGCCTTTATGCCAAAAGGAGATCGAGTTTCCTATCTGTTCATGGAGTCTCAAATACTGGGAAGCAACATGCCCTATTGAAATGTTTTTATCTCCTTAAGTGATTTGATCTCCCAGATTGCAGTAAGAATTTCAATCTCTTAATATTTTTTGTTCCAAACTGAAATTAAACCAACTTTGGAAGGCTCAAAACTCCTCACAATATATAGCCCATTATCCACACAGGTTTTTTCCCCATCTTCTCTTTTTCCCCCTTTCATATACCACTTCATGGCAACAGGCTGATGAGCCTCTACAGCAGATTTCGTTTGACAGCACAACTTTTGCTATGTGGTACATTATTATCACTTTGTTTAGACTTACATCTATACCCATCAAAGTGTCATTCTGATACCTTAATTACTGTATGGAAACAATATTAACGATGTTCAATAAGGATTTCTTGAGATGCTCTATAAAAACACATTTGGACTAAAGAAAATAATTATGTCCTACAGACTTCTTATGCCGTGCAAAATACAATAAAAGCCCTGGAGGCGAGTGTATGTAAAATTTTTTAAAAGGTTTATTAGTAAAGTTCTTCTTAATGCGGAAGAAACAGTACACATTGATGTTGGTTTTGGTTTGGTTTTTTTTTTTTTCAGTTACAAGTTTCCTATATCCAAAATAAAGAAGATATATGCCAGAAAAAATTAAGCCACAAGAATAAATAAATAAACAAATAAACAAACAAACAAACAAATAAATAAATAATAAGCAAGCAAGCAAGCAAGCAAGCAAGCTGACAAAATGAGCTTAGGGTGCCTAACAGTTAAACAGCGATAATTATCTGTCATTTAATGCAGACCCAGATAATTAGCTAATGCATTACCTCTTCATAAAAATGCAATGTCTACATTAGGCATCTTTTGGGTTTTTTTTCTGAGTACACATCTGTACAAATAAGTAACATCTAAGTTAAAAACATTGCCTTTTTTCCTCATTGTAACAATATTATTAAAATTGTTTTCCTAAGAACTTCATGGTACCTCTGAAAAGATATAGCAAAATCACACTGTGAAAAAGATGTATAATATATAGATATATCTTCTTGGCATGATCTACACAGTAATTTCTGAGGTGCTAGAGATAAAAAACAAGCAAACAAACAAAACAACATGGTTTGAAGGAACTGTTTTCAAATGCGTATGCAGTTATAGATAATGATAGATAAGAATATTGAATTTGAGGTGCAGGCATCAGTATTGACCCAGAAGCTTTTCTAACGTAATATTGTTCTACTTTAAAACAACTTAATATAAAGATCCTATTTACAGCACCCCTGATACTAAAAAATTGGTGAGCTTTCCAGTGATTAAATCACATCTCAGAAGTCTAGCCAGTCTCTTGTAACTATTTTTATTTTTCTTCTTTTAAATTTATTGCAGTGTTCAAACACTTTTTAAGTTGTACAAATTCTTCTTCCTTCAATTCCCACTAAATTACTTTTGTAAAGAACGGATTGCTACGCACTGTTCTCTCTGCTTCTTCGCTATTAGAAACATGCCTATACTTTTCATTATTGAAACAGTCATGTTACTAAAGTAGAACATTTGACACTTGGGCATCAGAGGGGAAGGTTCTGAATAGGCAAGGGATAGAAGAAAAGTTAAATATTCCAATTTTGTTTGCTAATACAAACAAACAGAAATGTCCAGGCCATGTTGTTGCAAGTCTATAATTTGTTTATGGATTTTGAAATTCTGTCACTGTTTGATAGGTACTTTTCTGGGTAATGTCATAAGTATGTGAGCTTCTGAAAGGCTAGAATACATTTTTATATTATTTGACATAAGTGGTCCTCATAGATCTCCTTTGCATTGTACACTCTTTGTCTTTGGTGGATTGCTACCTTCCATCCCTTGACTCCCTGCAAACTACATCTCTGTCTCCAATGAGTTCATTTTTCTCATTCTCAGATGTTTGGATTTTGCTGTGATTTCTTACTGCTATATAGCTCATTCTCTCTGGAATGTCTTGCTGACTGGCCAAGCCATCATCATCTGATATACTCTTTAATTTTTATTAGTTAGTAAGAGAACTGACAGATATCTAAATAGCAAGTGCTCCAGCTCATGTGGCAGTGCCCGCTAGGTGATCTATACATGTGCAACTGGTTATTGGTATGAGTTCACACCAAGTCTGTCAGTGGAGGACTCTGCAGGTTTCATTCGTTCCTTAACACTCAATCCTTGAACAGCAAAGGTCTCCAGCTATAATGCATTTTTCAGTCCTGTGTTGCAAAGACCCATGTAGTTAGAAACTTACCCTTCAGGATTTGCACGTCAGCATAGTACAAGGAATGCACTGTCTCTCAGGAAAGGTTTATACCAAATAAAATCCCAGACCTCATCATCAAGACAGTTTCTGTTAATGGGAAACTACTCAAAACTACTCGAAATGCCACACTCGGGAACTCTGGTTGGACACTTGGTAAGTATTCCAGCAAGAACCAAATGAACAAAAATATTTTATTTGCCTGCAGACCTTACTTTGCCATATTCAATTGAGAAATATTTATCAAGACCAGCATCTCCACTCTAAGCAGAAACCCTTAAAATATCGTTGCATTACTCATACTTTGTAGATTTGAGATGACCAAGCCTACACAAGAAATTGAGTGAAATCTCACTGAGGTAAGTAAACAGTGAATTTTCATCTGAAATTAGTGAGGTTTAACTGAGTTATAAACATACAAGAGCTGACCTTACCTACTTTATTTAGAAAACATTAAATACTGAGTGACTGTATTTAATCATAGAGATGAAAATTGATATACCAAGAGGTTTTTAATTTTTCTATGAATCTCCACAATTTGGCATCATTTGGTAAGCAACTAAATCAGTACAAAGATGCAAAAAGTGTCTCTTTTCAGCCTTTTGTGAGACCATGTTATTCACTTTGCATCTTAATGACTAACTTACAGGTTTTCTCCTTTATCTTCCTTTTGACTCCACAAAAACTCCACTGCTAATTTTATTTTTTGAAGGTCAAGCTACTTCTGCAATTTGATTCCCAGGCATGCTGTTATTTTCAGTAGTTTTTATAGTCTTGGGACCCAATTAGCAACACCATAAAAATCTAAAGGTGGCAGAAACATAAGCAATGAGTGTGCTGGAATATTCAGGAGGAGGAGTAATTGTGTATGTTTCTGTGTGTATGTTTAGGATCCGTTTAGAAAAGACAGAGAGAGAAAAGAGAAAGACTCAGAGAGCAAATAAACAAGAAAGACAATGGGAAAGAAAAATGAGAGTGCGTGAGAGCAAGAGAAAATAGAGAGGCAGAGTGGCAGCATGAAAGAACAAAAGGGAACCATAGAGTGAGAGAGTAAAGAAGTATTTATGGGTATGTGGTCTTGCTTAAAGCCACTGCAACACAGAGACTCAAATGATACAAATCCAGCTGATAGATGGTAGATGCAAGGAAGTGGGAAACATCACAGAACAATTAAGCAAGTTATAATTATCACATCTCAAGTATATGAAGCCATATCCATTTTTAATTTTTTTAAGGGATTGCTGTGTCGAATATTGTGAATGGATTTCCAAAAGACAAAAAATAAATATGTAAAATCCATTTCATAGAAGTACTTTCCATTCACTCTCCACACTGTCTGATGACTTTGATGTACACATGTGAAATTCCATGACAACATGTCACATGAAAGGGGGTAAGAGACAGAAATGCAAAGACTTCTAGTCCCACACATATTAATATAAAGTTATTAGCTATAAGTGTCCTCAAAACAATCAAAGCTTTATGAAACCAGCACTGCCTGTCAAGTCTGGACAGAAAAAAGGCTGGAAAGATTTTTGACTTTCCTATGAGGACCACACTTAAGCCAGGGAGAAGTTATTAGCAATAAGCACCTCCAGACATTTAGAGCCTTATGCACTCAACACTGCCTACCAACATGGATAGCACACAGGATGGAAGGTTTTCTGACCTCTGATATGAGACCACACTTAATAGCAAGAAAAGTACTTTCCCCACAACAGCTCCTGAAATAACATTTATTAACACAAGTATGTGACAGTTATTGTGGGGTTTGCATTGCCAGTGATAACATTTAGCTGCAAGATTGTATTTAATTGATAACAAAAGACCCCAAAAGAAACCAGCACAAAACACATTTTACAGAGACAAGCATATCAAACTTAAATTTCAATACAGCAGTGTATCCCACTCTCACAACACACAGAAACTAGCAACAGAAAATTACTAACTAGAAACACAACCACTCAAAACACCTCTTCAGTAACACAGGGCAATAAAATAGCTTGCACGCCACCTTCTCTGTAACACAAAGCAAAAGGAAAGAACAGAGCTGCTTCTCATCAACACACATGTTGAAAAAGAACTGCACACTGCAAAGGAACACGACTAATATAAAGTACCTAGTAAGTTGCAAAGTGTAAAGCAAGTTACTGTTATTAGTATTAAAGTAGCAAAACACGGTTTAGTAAATAAGGTGCTTATAAAGTAAGAATCTAAGTAGCTGTAAGCATAAGATATAAGATAGAATGTATAAAGTAATAACCTTTGTAAAAGCATAAAGTATAAGATATGAAATATAAAGTATAGAAAGCACATGTTTTCTCACCCCTACATTGTCCGAAGAGGTGGGTGGAGGGCAGGACAAGCTGCTTGCAGCTAGCGCCAGAGAGAGAAGATGGCATTTCTCCCTAGTTTTGGCTTATGCCCACTCTCTTTTTATACATTTTATTTTCCTTTAGGTGGTTTGTGTGACTAAAGCCAATACCCCAGCCTGAGGAGTGGCTTCTTGGTTCTCTGCAGAGTGCCACAGGGTGCGAGGAAGAAAGGCCATATTATTTCCATAACACTCCATTCTTTGGTAAGCACTTTCAGGGAGACACTGGAATCTCTTTGTCCTGTCAGCATCCCTCCACTTTCCCTCAACTCATCAAGACCTTATCAGGGCCATAACCCCACAGAAGGCAAAGGGGACAAATGAAAAGAAAAACCAACCAACCAACCAAACAAACAAAAAACAAAAACAAAAAACCCAACCATGAATATTGATTTATAAATTTCCAATAATAGAAAATCTGTAAAGTTTTCCTAAATTGCCCCAGTATTTAAATACTATGTGCTGTGAAATTTTGTGTCTTATCTCTGGACTGAATTCACATAAGTTGATCATCTACTCATTGCTTCTTCTCCCTTAGACTGATGAACTAATTAGATTAATCAGACTTCTGTACCTCCGTAGGCACCTATAAACTGAAATTGTGTCACTCTTAACCTCTTCCTTGATCTTTAAGATCCCTTTTCATCCAAACCGTTTTGTGATTCTTCAGGTTGCTAGAAAATGCCACAATTCTGCTTGACTAATATACTTTACATCTATTATATAACTCAGATTACAAGTCCCTTTGTTTATGTGAGTAATCATCACTATTTGTGATTTAATAAACTAGTATTTATTATGTAATATTTACCAGTAAAAAATTTTATTAATGCCTTTTTAATAATGATGGAGCAAGAAGAAAATTCTACTGACTCCTTCAAGATACACTGCTAACTAGACTTTATTCCATATAATATACCCCAAGAGGACTTTTTATGGTTCTTTGCACTGCATCAAAATGGAATGATTCAAAGGCAAAAGCAGAGATTGAGTGCATCTCCCAAATTTTCAGTTGTATTCAAAGTTGGAGTGATTAGACTTCGTTTTCATAAGTGCATGTTAATTGACATTAATTATATTAACTCCTCTTAATTCTTTTTTAATCAAACCCTGTACCAGCTGCTCCATTATTTTCTTCGGGATCGATAGCAGCCTGACAGGCCTATAATTAACCATATCTATTACCCAGTTTAATTTACCCTTTCTAAATATTGACATAGCATTAGGTTTCTACTAGTATTCAAGAACTTGTAGTCTTCCAAAACTTAACATAAAACTGATGTAACTAAGTGTGTCAATTTAAAAATGCTACAGAGTAATAAATGTCACTTACCATGCTTGAGACTCTGCAGCAGAATTAGACTGTTTATTGTCATCACCACATATATACTGCATCTAGGTCTTCCTGAAATATAAACATTCTATCTTTCACTGCCTTTCCTGCACTGTTGCTGGCAATGCTAGGATGTCCTTCCATAACCGTTCATTGTCATGCAGATGATTCTTTAGTGCAAGTCAACATGTCAGCGAAGACCAGAGACTTGCATTACAGTGTTGCAAGTTCATAGGGCAAGAAGTGGTGTAAATTTGCTATACTGAGTCTAGAAGCCATGCAATACTATTAAATTATCACTTTGCTTTACCTGGGCATTAGTAGTGAAAAATAGTCAGTAGAGAAGTTAAAACACATGAACAAATTTTGATAGTAAAGGCTGAGCTGTGAAAGGAAATTAAACCCTCTTCTGAACCTGGAAGTGGATATTTGCCTGCCTTTGCCCTCTACCGCTGAAGGTAAAGCTTATTAACTAAAAAATCGTGGAACCACAGACTACACTAATTTGATGTGAACACACAAGGATCATTGAGTTCAAGTCCTGGAGGTCTATAGTGTTTCTGTATTCATACTGACTTGTGACTAAGCACACTGACTGTAGTAGAACTTATTCCTCTTAACATTGCAAGCAACTGAGCATGGGGAGGGTGAGGAGGGAGGTGGGGGTGGGTTAGGCAGGGGGTACTCTTTAGCCATTTGCTTTACTTATCAATTTTTAAAAGTTCACATTTTTTCATCACTATCAATTTTCCCCTTCCTCCTCAACAATGGCTGTATTGTAGGGATTTGGTTTCGCTTTTTGATGGATGTCTTTGTTTCAGTTTAAAGATTTTGTTAATATATTATTTTATTACCATTTCACTTGTGTAATCTAGCACATTTCTATTTGTTCATTGAGGTATCTATTGTCCTACCTGCTTCTGTGCAAAGTAGTTTCTTAGTCTGGCCATGGGACCTTTTCTCATGTATCAGATACACCTGTAAGTAGCTGGGATTTCAAAAGCAGCACATCTAATCAAGTGGGTTTAATTCTTGTGATCATACTGTCTTTAATTGCCACAATATCTAAGGCCACATTCCCATATATCAGGAACAATGTTCTATTGGAAAACTGAATGTAACTTTTACAAACAGCAGCATTGGTCTGTAGTTACCTCATCCAGTACTTGCCATATGAAGACATAGTTCATTGTTACATGAAGGCATAGTTACTGAACATTGTTTTCTTCAGACTTTTCAATGTCTCAGAATTAACTAGTATATTTCAAATAGAACATCACTCCTTCTCCTCTTTTGTTCATTTAATCTACATTGATTTTAACAGTGCAATAATGTGAATACCACAAGTTTCAGTACTACCAATTATGAAAAATTTATGCTCACAAACATGCAGTTTTAATTATTCCTGTTTATCATCTTCACACTTGGCACAGGCATATAGAAAATTAAAATTTTCTTTCCATCAAGAATCTTGGTGGCTTGATTAAATTTATTCTTGCCACCTTGATTTTATGCTAAGTTAACTCTCCTTTATTCACCTTTTGCTGTTAGCTTCATATCTCCCTGAGTAATTCATTTAACTTTTCCTCTAGTTGGTTATCCTGCAACTCAAATATATGTCAATGAGAATCTTTTCATGAACAAAATGGATCAGCCCACCATTATGAGGAGTTACGAAGTGAGGAAAACTGCTTGAACATTTAAGGAAAGTAATAAATTTCTGATTTCTCTGTGCAAATAACTGTATGTGCAAACATTTTTACAATGCCTAGAGTCCATAGATATTGCTATAGTAGGAAAGAAACAGAAGAGGTGATGTTATGCAGAATGCACTATTAATTCTGAACCAATGCTGAGTTCTGAAGTTGCATTTTCAATGCAATCAATTCCATTAGCCTTAATCTTCTATAGACACAAATTCACTCCCACAGTGCCTGGAATTAGACAGTTCAGGTGTTAATTGGAAGCTGCTACTATTCCAATTAAAACCAAACCAAACCAAACCAAAAAAAGTACTTTGGTTTCCTCTGGAAACAAAATCAAACCAAAATTAAACCAAACCAAAACCTCCTATTTGTCAATGTCTATTTTGGTTGAAACGTTTTAGTTGGGTTTGTAAGGAAACCGTTTATTTTTGCTGATTGATAACTATCCTTTCCTTTACGTATCTAATTAAAATATTAATAAATTCAAATTTTAGTGCTGATTTGTTCAAGTTTTTTGCCATTACTGCTGTAAAATATTTTTTCTTTATATATTTCTACAGGACTATTTGAACTTTGTGAATTCGAAACATAATAAATATGCACAGGACGTGTTTTAGTGTTCATTCAATCCAAACTATAACCTTTAAAAACTTACAAATAAATTTATTACCTTGTTTGGTGTTGTCTGTTTATTTGTCAGGCAGTAGCTAATACTTTTGTCTACTACTGAGAATCATATCCAGGTTTCCTATACTACATTTGCAGTTTTTTCTGCCTTTTTTCCCCACAGATGAATATTCCAGCAAAACAGGGGGTACTGACTTGAGCTACGACTTCAGGGTAGAGTCGCAGCCCAGCTTGTACTCCCAAATTTGTTTTACACTTGTAGAAACACCCTACAACATACAAATTGTTCAACTTTGGCAGCATTCCAGTAGCATTCATGTTCGCACAGCAGCTTTTTGTGTTAACAGGCAGGATTGATTTTCAGCTATGACAAAGGGCCATTAGCATTCATGGCTGTGTATTGCCTTCTGATGAAATCCCATGCTAGAACATCTCCAAATGCAGCAGTGGAACTTCATTCTGTCACAAGTCCAACACTGCTATTGCTTTCCTTTCAAAACAACACAACTTTGAGCAGAAAGCACAGGTTGGTAATGAGTTAATATGTTCATGGGTCTTTGTAGCAGGTGAAAAATTACTTGTGTAAACTGATCTTACTGGCTACTGTAAAACAGCCTAATTATTGCATTCTTAGACTGATTGTAATTAATGCAATCCACAAAGCATTAAGTAATTAATATTTCTGGTTGCAGATTGTCTGTAAATTTGCTGCACAACCTTGTGGTTTAATGTGCAGGGTGTGCCATAATTCAAAGCTCATCTTCCAATATTGTATCTTTAAAGTGCCTGTTCTTAATAAATTACAGCTGTAAAACTCTAGGTTTCAACTTAGCTCTTGTTTAAAATTGGCAATTTAAAACCAGTAATCTAATACAAAAATTTAGAACAAACCAAAAAGAAAGCAGATACCATATCTAATGGTAACAATTATCAACAGTAGCAGGATATTACTAACCAGGCCTAGATTTACCTGGAATTTAACAAAGTGGACTTACTATACTCATTATTTAGTATAGCTCCTCAAAACCTCAACTATTGTTCTATGGAACCTAAAGAAACAGAGAACATAATGTTATTTCCTGTTTGAGTGATATCAAAATTTTGAAGTGGGAAGGTCTAATCAAATGTATTGCTATAACTTTAAATAACCTGTCTTATATCTTTGCAAGACATGCAATATAGAACACTGTTAAATAATCTGTGCTGTCAACCTGCAGGTACCTGAGACAGGCAAATCATAGTTGAATAAACTACAGAATAGAATAACAGTCAGTACTCTATTTGTGTTGAAAGGGATCTGAGCTGCAAATGAACCTTATTCTTTGAGTTACACCCAGTCTGTTTAAAGATTTGGAAACTGTGAGGAGTTTTCAATAAAAGTTCTTCCTGTAAATATATTGTTTAAAACTTTGAGGCACAGATGGAACTGGACTTGGCTAGGGATGTGAAAAACAATAAGAAGTGATTCTATAAAGGCACAGGTCAGAAAAGAAAGACCAAGAAATGTGTCCCTCCTCCCCTCCCCCCCCCCATAAATGAGAAGGGAGGACTAATGGCTAAAGATGTGGCAGTAGGAGGAGAAGCTATGGTGTGAGGAGAAACAGCTGGTAGCTCAACTCCTGTCACAGAGCTAGGTCATGGCCACAGCATAGCAGCATCCCATGTCCCAGAAGCAGGACAAGTAGCTCAAGAGTGCATTTCATGAAAGTGGGATTCATTCCTATGGGACCTACAGGTACTGCATCTGGAATATTTCACAAGCACAATCGCAGTATAGACCTCTGCTAATGAGTTCACTGGAGAATCAGTCAGGCTGAGGCTGCCAAAGCCTTGCTTGCCTTTGTCACACAACATTCTTGAGGTCTCCACTTGGCAAAACAGAGTCCTGGGATGTGTAGGGGGTGGTGAGCAGAAGCATGTGCAGTTTTTCTGTGAATTCTTCTTCTGCACTTACTGGGGGAGCTGCAAGAATTCATGAGGCAGCAGCTGTCCCTGAAGCAAGAAGAGATGGAGAAGCTGAGGGTGAGGTTGAGTGGACATGGCAAAGTGCTTCTCACATGTGCTGTCAGCCTGTGCAGTGCTGCACTGCTGTGTGTGAGGACAGAAATAGCTGAGTGCTGGGCTGAAGCCTCCCTTCATGTGTCCTCCATCTTCCTCATCCCACACCTGGTCACATGGGGAATCGCAATCCTTCTAGCACACAGAAAAATCCCAAGGCGAATGAAACTTAGGGCTTACTCTCTGCCTCTCTTGCCACACTCTTCAGAACACTTTGCTGGATGAGCAGAAGTCAATGCTGCAGAAATGCTCAGAGAAGCAAGGGAATCTGGAGGCTGAGAGGGTTGAATTTCACAACCAAGAGCAGCTGGGACACAAAGAGTGATCCTGGTAGATGGACCACACCACGATGAGATTGGCCAAGGTACCACAGTGGAACCTCTTCCCATGGCTTCCAGCACCACCTGGCATGCTCCAGGCATCAGTCCTGCCCACAGGGAAGACCTACAGTGCTGCCTTCAGGTGTAAATTCAGAGATATCACTCAGTGTAGTGAGAAGTCAGCTGTTCATTAATAGCCTTTGACAATGTATCTTAGGTGTACTGCATGACAGCATGCTTTTTTATCCTCTTTTATGTTTCTATATCTCAGTTCTAGTCTCAGACAAAGTAAAACCAAATTGCATTAACCTTAAAGGTCTGATAGTGTTGCTTTTGCAACTTCATCCCTGATATCTGCAATCTTAAAAAGTAGGCTACTCCATCTCCATTTTCATTAAGTCCCTGTCTTCCTCTGAATTCACACTTTTTCATGTGTTTTCTTCTGGGTTAGGACTGTGCCTTCAGCATTCCTTCCAACACTCTGCACTCTGACAGGATTCACTGACCACCAGTAACATAGATGTGTATTTGTTGTAAACTGCACCCAGCACACATTCAGTTGTCACTACCATTTCACTGTCTGTGTTCCACACTGAGCAGTGCAGCTCTGAGGAAACCTGCAGAAGAGTTCATTAATCATTCAGACCAACAGGGAGTGTAATTCCTGTTGCAATTCCACTGGGAATACTGATCTCTATTGCTCTGACCATTAAAGTACACTTTTGAAAGCAATTAGACTGATGCTTTAAAACCTTTTTTAGAGTGGTACCATTTAGGTTGATTGTCCTGCTCTGCTGTGTTATCTTTTTTATTAATAAAATTTCTCGAGTTTCAAATTATTATGTACATAACGGAGTTTGTGATAAAATTGACCAAGAAAATATAGAACTTCCAGGTTCCCCAGTAAGAAGTGAAATTGTTTCCTCATTTTTTCTGAAATGAAAGGGAAATGCATGAAATGAACAGACTTGTGACTTGGTCAAAGCAATGACCAAAACTGAAAGTAAAAAATGTAAAAGAGAAAATAGTATATAGAGACAAGGAGTTTCTTAGTTTTGATGGGCTTAACTAAAGAGCCACCTTCCTTTAGTTGCAATAATTTGTTTGAAACTTGTAATTTTTCTAACCATTAAAAAATTCCATAGGGATAGGGAAAAAAAAAACAACAACAAACCAAACCAAAAAAGTATGGAAAAACACTATTATAGAAATTATGTTAGCATTTGCATACCTAGTTTTGGATGAGATCTCAGAAATACTCTTTCACAGAAAGCATGTTCAGACATGCAGATTTTTCTTTTCCTGATGTGAGAAATTGCCCAAGTATACTCCACTAAACCTATCCAAATGTTCCTGCAACAACTATATTTCTCTTTCCAAAGAGACAGGCTAAAGTTAAAATGTTGGCAAAAAGTTGCAAATGTTTCTTCAAGGAGAGGCAAACAGTTCTGCGTTCTGCATGAAAAATTAATAGAACTATCATTTATTTTACATTAGCTAGAAATTTATGAAATAGTGTGACTGCAAGTAGCACAAGTAGCGCTATATTCTCTACCAGCTTCAGGAGGAATGAAGCTGCTGTGATGTGGCTGTATCTTTTGGGCAATAGAGGAATGATAGCACCTGGACAGGTTGTTTCCTTACAGCTTGTCTCATGTTCATTAATAACATCCTTAGCTCACTGTGGTTGTCCCTCTCCCACCCCATCCCTGAGTGGGAGGAACCACACTCCAGTTCAGTGATGTTCCCATCCTCTCTCATTAGCCCCCTGATACCCTGATGTGCCCTTGCTTAGGCAGGGATGCCCTTGGAAGCTTCATCTGTTGGTCCCATTCACAGTGTGAGGTTATGGGCTACAGGGGCGGGGGCGGGGGGGGGGGGGGGGAGAGGAGGGGACCCATTCAAGCGGTACGATGGATGACTGCCAGCCCACGTCCTCCTCGTGAAGGAGTGTGTGAGATACCTCCCTCAGTCACGACCTCCCTCCGGCCAGAGAGTGGGGTCCCGCGGCCAGGGGACTCCCCGTGGCGCTGGGGCTGTGGAGCCGTTTCTTGTGATGCGCTGGGAGCGGCAGCGCCATCGCCATGACAACCTGGAACGCTGGGAAGGCGCGGGAGGCATCGCAGAAGGCACAGCCGCACTGGGGGCGGCGGGACCCGCGGGCTCTGTGCTGCACCCGCGGGCTCTGTCCTGCCCCCCGGCCATCGGAGCAAGCCATACACTCAGTTCCTGAGGCTGGGACACACCGCCATGGTGAGCGAGATACGGCCCGAAGGCGGGGATGTCAGCTCCAAAGTGGATGGGCCGGCCCTTCTGCTGGAAGGCAGGAGGGGATCCCAGGGAATGGAGGCTCTAGGTCGCCGGCATTCAGGAGGAGCTGTGGTCATTGCTCTCTCTAAAGTTGGAAATATCTCATTGGTTTCCCTGTATTTCACGTGCCAATTCCCAAAAAGCATGGGCAGGAGGAGAGCCGTGCTGTTATTTATGGAGTGTTCTGGAGAAAGTCCTTCTGGCCTTAGTGTGTTTTGGGAAGGTGATCATACCTGCTTCATATTCTAATGAAGGAATCTGTCTTTGTCCATAGGCTGAAAATGGTGGGAAGAGTTTGAGAGGTATGTACGCTCACATGCTTTCCATTGATGTATGTAAGTGCTTTGATGTCCTGGAAACGCATGGGTCAGAGGAGGAAGGACATTGGACACAGGTGGCAGCCCTGACTGCTGGAATGTTCCATAATCTTTGTCCGAAAGCTGCAGTGAAGTCCATCATGTCCTTCCTTAGCCAGAGATGACCCTCCTGTCCCATCAAGGGGATTTACCTACTGGGGACCTATATTCCTTACTTGGGCTCTTTCCCAAGTCCAGGGGAGAACTTTTATTTCAGTTCTTCTCCCCCCTAATCCCTAACTGCTTGGTTGAAGTCCTCTTGCAGCCCTGATACTGAAACAGTGGTTTTGGGGTTGCCCAGGGACACTGAAACACTTCAGGATGAGAACTCACATGCAGATCAAGGGTTGCTTGTGGCCAGGGGTCCCTGAATAGGAAGCAGCTGGCTCACTTGGTAACGATACCTCATTGCTGGCTGAGTAAAGCTAAATCTTTTATTATCCTGATACTGCCTGAAGTCCTGGAAGTTCTCTCTAGCCTGGCAAGGAAGACATATGCCGATGAGGCTAGAGAGCAAACTTCTTCTTGGGGTGTTTCAAAAGGCAAGGCTTGTTGATATTGGAAGCTTTTCTCCTCCTGCTTTGAGAGCTTGACAGCTTGACATCTGCAAGAGCAGCATCCTTATACTATTCCTGCAAGAGACAAGCAAGAGAGGTCACAGGCAGTTAGAACTGGATAAGAACTAAAGGCAACTGGGTGAGCCCAACCAGGGATGCTGGGAAGGTCAGCAGAGGTGACACCATTAGCTTTGGAGGGTGAGATTGGTTTCCAATGCTGCTGCAAAGGCAGTGTCATTTCTGTAGTGGTGAGGAGGGTTGCTAATACTCTCTGTCAATGCAGAAGGAAAGGTGGTTGTGCAAAAGTTTCATACTCTGCCCTGGACACAGCCTAGGAGCATTTGCACTACAGCCATGACTCAGTTGCATTTGGACATGGCCTAATTCCAAACAAAGAAGGTGCTCTCAGCCACACTTGGGAGACAAGTTGCTCAAGGTTTTCAAATGAAGATTTTTCCAACTGTGTTTTCCCAGAGGCAGAAATCCCAGTGGAAACTACAGGGAAGGAGGAGGAGAGCTCGTATCTTTGCAGACAGCTATTCCTCTGGGTCCTGACTCAAGACTGTTTGTCTCAACAGAGAAGGAGGAGGATCAGGACAAGGGGAAAAGTGTCTTTGAAGAGTATGAGACCTCTGGGTTTGAAGACCAGACAACAGAAAATCAGCTTGTGAGGTATTCCGCTCATGTCTCTAGCTCCAGTTACTATCCATGCTGCCCCTGCAGTGGAGTGGGCAGGGTTTCCAGGGTCCCTTCACAGGCAGGGTCCCCTTGCAGGCAGGTATGTGACTGCTTCTCCTTCCACAGGTTTTCATCCCAGAAAAGTGGCAAACTGAAAGAGGAGCCTCAGCCTAAATCTCCTCCTCCAGCCAAGCACAGCCCTGAGAGGGAGGCCAGGACTCATTGTGACCGTCTGAGCTTGAAAGATGAGGAGCTTATGGATTTGGAGCCACAGCCTCCAGCAAAGACTAGTCCTGCTGCAGACAGCCAGCCTGTCTTCTCCAGTCAGCTGCCAGCCACAGAGGAGACAGCAGCAAAAGATGACCCACCAAAGAAGGAGGAGGACTGGCCGAGTGCTGCCTTGGCTCACAAGAAAGCTGAAGCACAGGCGGAGGCCTTGGAGGTCCTGGATAAAGGGCTGGATCCCCACACTCCTGTCAGGTAAAGCCAGTCGATAGCTGCAGGTCTTCTGTGTGCTCCACAAGTAGCTGCTCCATCAGGACTTCTCAGAAATCTTCAGCTCAGATTGAGGAAATAAGTTCTTAGCACTGTCCTCTCTCAAGCTGTGGGTAATAACGTGGGGCTTTCTACTACTGTCCCAGCCCACTGTCCCATCACAGCTCTGAGCTCTCTTTCCATCTGTGACCAAGATTGCACTCATGCCCCTTGATCCCATGGAGCAGTTCTGGATCTGCACACCTCCACAAACTCCCCCATCCTCCTCGTTCCTGCCTCTATTTCCCTTCATTCCTTCTAGTTGCAAGTAAAACATCTCCTGTGGTTGAGTTCACATGGACACAGGTTCAGACTTGTGCCATCCAAATGGGACTTGGAACTGAAGTGTGAACAAACTGCCATGTGTCATGGGCAGAGGTGTATTAGCTGGAGCTACTGCTGCCCATTGGCAGAAAACACGAATGATGGAGGTTTTGAGCTGCCTTTGCTCCCTCTAAAGTCAAAAAGCTGAATCCTGCCACAGCCAACTGGGACAGGCTGTCAGCTCTTAGGCAGAAGTGGGTGTTGAGAGCAAGGGTCTCATCTTTCATCCTCTCCTTGGCTCTCTCCCACTGGATGCTTTGTGCTTGAAGCCAGCCAGATGCCTCCACAAGAGTACCACAGCAATCAGCTTCCCCACAAGACACAGCAGAGAGCACAGATGGCTCCAGGTAAGGCCTCCTTTGCTTTTGAGGCATCCTTCATGGGAGAAGTGTCCTGAAGAAAGCAACTGCGTGTATGAGGAGATCAGGGAATAGGGAGTGTGAGTAACTACCAGTGATCCCTTTGGTCTGGGACCTCAGTAACAGAAAGGGAAGGCAGCTCTGAAGAATCATCAAGTTCTTGCCTATTTGATCCCAGGGGGACAGCCAAGATATAAACTGACAGAGATGTCAAGAAGGTGAATTCTTCTGCATGTCTCCCTGATCTGTGACACTGTTGAGTGTCTCTTTTGTCTCTGTTCCCACACAGACAGCCAGTCCCTCAGCTCAGCACCATGAAAGAAGGCTCAGCAGGACTGTTGGAATCTGCAAAGGCAGATTCCTTCCAAGAGGCCAGACCCCCGGGTGTGTATCATGTGGTTGTACAGTTTGGGCAGCCAAAGACAGAGAGAGGGTCTCCTTACTTTTCAAGAAGAACCCAGCAAAAGGCAGGAGCCACAGCATCACCCTTGGCTGTGGGAATGCTGCCCAGGCTGTGACCAACCATCCTCAGAGAAGGCTGCCAACCTGCAGGATTATACCATCCCCATTTTGGATATAGTGGGGGCATGGTGCCAGTATGCACTGCACTCTAGTAGTGGCCAATATAGAAACTGCATATTCCCCTTTGGAGAGACTGAGTCAGGAATGTACATTGTCCTAAATGCTCCCAGTTTTGTTTTCAGATGAATATTCTGCTAAAGCTTCTGGAGCTTCCCAGTTCCCTGAAGGCAGTAATTTGAGAGCCCAGGACACCAACTCACAGGCCAGTGAGGAGTAAGTGCCTTTCAGACACATCTTCTCACTCTTGGGGAGCTCTCTGTAGTCCCCAGTTCTTCTGATCTTCCTGTCCTTGGCTTCTCCACCTCATTCCCTGTCCCAGTAGCCATTGCCTGAGAGATGAATTACCTTCAATGACTTCGGTAACTAGGACCCCAGAGCCTGAAGCTTTCCAGTGAGAGCTGGGTGCCTATAAGCTTGCTTCTGTAAATCTCCCTTGTAACAGTAGCTTGCTAAATAGAGTAATCACAACACTGCTATCTTTTATCCCAGTGCTATTTTCACTTCATTTTAATGTGTTGTATGATGCGGCTGATGCACTGGTCCCCGTCTGGTACCATCCACCTTCCCTCTACCTGGCTTGGCTGTCCCCAAGCTACCTTTGCCAAGCTCATGTGGGGGTGTTGCTAACCCCCAGGCTTGTGTTACAGGTCTGCGCTAGAGGATGATCTCTTCAACAGCTTTGAGGAGGACTTCGAATTTATGGAGGTAAGCCTAAATTTCAGGAGGGAGCCTGAGTGTCCAAGGACTGGGACTGAGGCAGGCCAGTACTGTCCCTGGTCTCACTCCATTCAAGTCAGCAGTGGGGATCAGGGATGAGCTGTGAAGTTATTTCTTGAACTGAAGGGGAAATAAAGCTTTAACAGCAGGGGTAGCTCTTGTTTGGTCTTGGAATCCTCCATTTCTCATCTAGATAGGTGTCCTCACCCTTCCCTGGCAGCAGGATACACACTGTCTCCCAGAGAAATCACAATCGTCTCCTTGAATCTGACCCCCGAGAAGAAAGACCAGCACACCTGTGTCTGGGGTAGGGGCTGTTCCTGGGGAGAAGGGACCCAAACCAGCAGTGGGGTTGGGCAGGAGAAGGATAAAAGAAGGGTTGTAGTAGGCTGGGGATGGATTGCTGTTGCAGGATGAGGAGGGGTTGTTCTATCTGATGCTTTAGTCCTTGAAAACGTCTCTATGTCCCCTCAGTTTAACACAGCTGAGTCACGTCTCCAGCCTGCATCAAACTGCTTATTAGCACTGCTCCACATCCAGGCACATGTGTCACAACTGGAGAGACAGGTGAGCCTCATTGCCTGCTGGGTGGGGGACCATAGGTGACCCAGGAGGAGGAGAAGGGGCCATGTCTGCCCCAAATAGCATCAGGGTGACAGGGCAGATAGCAGAAACCTTGCTGTTCAGAGATGCCTACAGTTCCAAAATGCTGTCGTGGGAACTCTGTCCATGGGATGGCACAAGGATATTCCCCCTGGGTGTTTGGCAGGTCTCGACACTGGCGATGAAGCAGGCAGAGTACAGGCAGTTACAGGAGCTTCTTCAGCTGTGGCACCAGCAGGACATGGATCTCATTGCACATGGCCACAGGTAGCAGGCTCTGGCTTGTGCTTTCCTACTTTCTCAAGTCCTTGCCTACAGCAATACCCATCTCCCCTGGGGTGACAATGCTGGAGCACTTCCCCAGTCCATCCCTGGTGGAGGCAGCCATAGAACTATATTAGTGTGGACCTAACATAGTTAGGTCCACTACCACCAGCTCACAGGGAGCCAAGGCTCACTCTCACCAACACTGCTATGGATGACAAGGAGAGAGGTCAGTCCCACTGCCAGCGCATCCCCAGCATGCTGGGTATGGCCAAGAAGTCAACACTTTTTCCTTGCTGTGACCTCTTGGGCAGGAGCCAGATGAAGGTGGTGAAGAACAATGATGGGCAGCAGGAGGAGAGGCTGCAGCAGAAGGAGCAGCCAGCAGCGTGCATCCCACTGCAGAGAAAGGACACGGCCCCGGCACAGCAGCATCCCATGGCTCAGGAGTGGGACAAGCAGCTCAAAGGTACATTTCATCAAAATGGGATTCATTCCTATGGGACCTACACCCTCACTTCTGCTAGTGAGTTCATTGGAGAAAGTCAGTCCAGCTGAGGCTGGCAAAGCCTTGCTTGCCTTTGTCATCCAACATCTCAGGGTCTCCACTTGGCAAAACAGAGTTCTGGGGATGCACAGGGGATGGTGAGCACAAGCATGTGCAGTTTTTCTGTGAATATGATGTAGATGGAGGGAGAATATCCCAGCTCACACTGCTTGCGGCCCTTCTGCTGCCTCTCCCCAGAGCTCCTGGACAGGCTGTTGCAGCAGCAGAGGGATATGGCAGAGAAGCAGAGCCAGTTCCAGGAGGCAACTGCAAAACTACAGGCCAGGCTGGATGAGCAGACTCAGCTGCTGGAGCAGGTGAGCCCACTCTGGGTCCTCTGCCTAGGTCAGCCCACCTGTGTGGGTATGGGGCATGTGTCTTGCCTGGTCCCTGGCCTAGAGTCTGAAGCAAGAAGAGCTGGAGAAGCTGAAGGTGAGGTTGGGTGTACATGGCAAAATGCTTCTCACATGTGCTGTCAGCCTGTGCAGCGTTGCACTGCTGTGTGTGATGACAGAAAGAGCTGAGTGCTGGACTGCAGCCACCCTTATCTGTCCTTCCTCATCCCAAACCTGGTCACATGGGCAACTGCCATCCAAACAACCCTCTAGCATGCAGATACCAGAGGCTGCAGTGTGTCTCCATGATGCATACTGGTTCTGTAGGAGCAGGAGCCAGAGATCTCCTAGCAGAGTTCTGGCCAGGCACTGTGGGCTGGAAACAGCCTTTCAATGTTGTGTAGGGTTTCATGACAACACTGGGTTAGGAAGGAAAAATCCTATGACATATGGGAATTAGGGCTTCCTCTCTGCCTCTCTTGTCACACTCTCCAGAACTCTTTGCTGAAGAAGCAGAAGTCAATGATGCAAAAGTGCTCAGAGGAGCAAGAGAAGCTGGAGGCTGAGTGTTCTGAATTCCACAACCAAGAGAAGCTGAGGGAGGAGTGGTTGGAGCAGACAATGGAGCAATCCCAGCAGATTGACCGCACAAGAATGAGACTTGCCAAGGTACCACAGTGGAGCCCCTTCCCATGGTCTCCAGCACCACCTGGGATGCTCCAGGGATGAGTCCTGTCCACAGAGAAGGTGTTCAACGCTGCCTCGGGGTGTGAAGTCAGAGACATCAGTTGGTGTGGTGAGAACTCAGCTGTTCAGGAGCAGCCTCCACCAGCATGTGTTAGATGTTGACTGAAGCATCTGTCAATCTCCATCTCTCTCCTGTGAGGAGTTTGGACAGTTCAGAGCAGATGCAGCAGACCTTCATTTTAAATCTGCTGAGATGAAAGCCCCAAAGTAGCTCAAGCAAAACCTCCGTGTGCCATGGGTACATGTCCAGTCAGTTCTGCTCCTGCCTGGAGCTGCAAAGAATGGATATGTGGCACAGGCAGTATGTCAGAGCTGTCTTTTTAAGCCCTGGAGGGGTGGAAAATAACCACTTAGGCCAAGTCTTTCCACTACTGACAAACTGCCATTTCCTTGAGCACACCTTAGGGTGTGCAATGTAGAGAGAGTCTCCATCTTTTCCAGGGAAAGAATGTGAGTGTGTCTGTACATTTGGAACTCTGCCACCCTTGATCCCCAAGGATGGGTGAATGAGGACTCTGGTCAAGTACCTGGTGGTGTTGCATTGCACCCCAAACTGGCCTTCAGGAGAAGATCAGCAAGGGCAGATCTTGCTCATCTACTTGGGAAGACATGAGACAGAACAGGGCAAGTAATGCATCTGTTTCCCCCATGCCCATTCTAGGAACAGGCAGAGCTGACATTGCGGGGCCACAAGCTGAGAGCCAAGGAGAACCAGCTGGAGAGGGACAGGAAGCAGCTAGATGCGTCCTGGCGTGAGCTGGAGCTAATGAAGAAGAAGGTGAACAGGGCCACACAGCACATCCTGAAGAAAGAGAAGGAGATTAAAAGCATGATTGAAGTAAGTGTAGCATCTGCACCACAATTCACATCTTTACAGAGGCCAGGAGCAAAGCTGGGGCTTCACACCTCTCCAAAGTCATGAATTCTAACCCTGAACTGAGACTAAGGGAATGCGCAAAGGAGCCCTGCCTCTGGGCAGTGAGGTCTCCCATCTCCCCAGCCACTCTGCCTTGCAGCACTCATCCCAGAAGTGTAGGAGAGAGGTACGACAACTAGAGTCTGAACACCAGGAGAGGCTCCAGGCCATGCAGAGACAGTTGGAGCAGCTGAGGCAGCATCAAGAGCTTCTGCATGAGGTAAGTACCCCCTCATCTTCTCTTCTCAGCATGTGGCCACTGTTCCAAGGGCCCAAACCTTTGCCAACAGCTTCTCTTTCTTCTGGGAATGTGACAGGATTGGCAGAGAAGACAGTTTGAACAGCTGTGCAGCAGCAAAGTCTGGGACTTCTGTGCCCCTACGGAAAGCCTCTCCGGCACACAGTGTAAGACTTCCTGCATGCTGCTGATAGGAAGGAATGTGTGGAGGGCAACTGCACTTGTCCATTTTTTAAAAGGCTTGGGATGTTCCTGGGGGCTATTTTAATGTATAAAGTTCAGCTGTGAGTTTGCTTCCTCATCTCCTGCAGAAGCTCAGCTAAGCTCTTAGAGACAGGCAGTACTCTGTGGGGTTAGGGGTTTTGACCATTTACACTGGGAATTTGGGGAGAATATTGCAGAAGATGCACATGGGCAGCAAACAAAGTTTGGTCTGTTGTCCCCATCTGCGATCCCTGCAAGAGCAATGGCACCACCTAGTCAGGCATGTTTTGCAGGCAGGATACACCCTCCGCACAGCCCATGGTGTAGCAGGGACAACATGGCCAGCTCCAGTACGCTCTATGCTACGGTGCAGATGCTGAAACACAGAGCCCAGATCGTGAGTCAGTGGGATATGGGTACTGGAATGGGCTTGGAATGAGCTGATAGGAGAAAGGCTGAGTAAGTGTAATGTGAACCTGATATACAGGGTGGGGTGTCTCCTAAGATCCCTACTGGGCGACCAGGCTGAGCAGGATTGCAAAAGCTATGGGCAGTTAGAGGAGTGATAGCAGAAGCAAGGACAGATGTCTCCTCACCGCTTGCCTCACCTTCATGGGATAACATCCCTAGCTCACTGTAGTTGTCCCTCTTCCACACCATCTCCGGGTGGGAGAAGCCAGCTCTGCCTGACTGACTCAGTGATGTCCCCATCTTTTCCCATCAGCCCCTGCTTTCTTGATGTGCCCTTCCCCAGGTGGATGTGCTCTTGAAGGCTTCAGCCATCAGTGTGAGGTTATGGGCTACAGGGGTGCCCTCATGCACCCCAAGGGGTACCATGGATGAGTACCAGCCAGCTGCTTACTGCATAAATGTTTTGGGATACTTCCCTCACTTATGAGCACCACCCTGGACTGTGCCCCTGTTTCTGTGTCACTCTATCATGCTCATCACATCCATCCCTCTCCTCAGGATTGGGATTTCTTGGAAAATGAGGGCATCTTCCTGGAGTCCCTGAAGGAAACATGCAAGTCTACGTGATGCTTGTCTGCCAGAAGAGGAGACATCCCCACACATTACCAAGGGATGCTGTGCCCTCCGTCCTGGAGAGGAAAGTGAACAATAAATAGTCCCACTTGTCAACTTATTCTCATTTCAAATACTGTTGGAGTTTTCCATAATTCACTGCTAGTCATTGAATACTGTACAACTAGTCTGGAGTGCCATCAGATGGGCCTGGACAAGCTCAAGCAGTGGGCCACTGGGAGGTCCTGCATCTGGGCTGAGGAAACCCCCAAGATCAATCAAGGCTGGGGGATGAGCAGATTGAGAACTGCCCTGTGAGAAGGACTTGGAGGTGCTGTTGGGTGAGAGAGTGGTCATGAGCCATCCATGTACACTCAAAGCCCAGAAAGCCAAGGGTTTTCTGAACTGCATCAAAAGCAGTGTGGACAACATGTCAAAGGAAGGGATTTTCCCCATATACTTTTTTTTGTGAGACCCCACTCAAAGTACTGCATCCAGATCTGGGATCTTCAGCACAAGAAAGACATGGACCTTTTGGAGTGACTCCAGAGGAGGCCTTCAAGACAGAGAAGGCTGTAGCACCTCTCCTGTAAAGACAGGCTGAAAGCTGCTGTTGTTCAGCTTGGAGAAGAGAAGGCTTCTTTGAAATCTCATTATGGCCTTTCAGTACTTAAAGAGCAATCATTAAAAAGAGGAAGAGTGACTTTTTACGTCAGCAGATTGTATTATGACAAGGGGGAAAGATTTTAAACTAAAAGAGGAGAGATTTAAATTAAGTCTAAGCGGGAAATTATTTATTGTGAGAGTGGTAAGGAACTGAAATTGGTTGCACAGAGAAGTTGTGGATGCCCCATCCCTGGAAGTGTTTGAGGCTGGAACGGATGGGTCTTGGAGCAACCTGGTCTCATGGAAGGTTTCCCTGCCCATGGCAGAGGGTTTGGAAGTAGATGATCTTTCAAGTACTTTCCAACACAAGCTTTTCTATGGCTCTATAATGACTATAATATCACTTGGTTTCAACAGACTGCCCTTAGCATTTTAGTGAACTAAAATGCAGACTTAGAGGGATGAGAGCAGTATTAAATTGCATTCGTTTATCTGACTTTTTTGATTGGTGTATTTTATATCCTGTAGGCTAACATTTTTACACTGCTCTGTCTAGCCTAGTTAATACATATTAGAGACTAATAGATATGGATTGCACATGCTTTAGTACCTTGTTTCTTGAGGTACAATCAAATACGTTACTCTCATTAGTGATCATTATGAATAAAGAAATTCTTAATGTTCACTTGCGGTTTCATTGACACTCTTTATTTAGGCATAAGGATCAGATCAGGTGTAATTGTTCATTTGGCTTACCTTAAGAAAACAAGATTAATTTTCAGATACTTAAAAAAATGTGATTCATTACATGAAATAATGGGCACAAAGGTGCAGATTCTTACCAGTTTTGTCATTTAGTCATACTAATCGTAAACCTTTCCTGACTTTTCTGACACATACTTAAAGGCATTCTTCTAAATTTGAATTTAAATATGCACCTTAAAGCATTTTTGCATTTCTGTTTTTAATGACTATATATTTTATTGTGGAATTCACTCAGTAAAAGGGGGAAAGGCTTCCAAAGTGATACTTTAATAGACTTTGTTATGATTCAGGCAACCTGTGACAGCCAGCTTCTTTCTTCCCATCCTCTACAAGTATTTTTCAGCTATAGTGACC
Organism: Pithys albifrons albifrons; assembly: GCF_047495875.1. Taxonomy (NCBI): domain Eukaryota; kingdom Metazoa; phylum Chordata; class Aves; order Passeriformes; family Thamnophilidae; genus Pithys; species Pithys albifrons. The sequence continues at coordinate 57,679,147 of NC_092497.1, read as the reverse complement.
TCCAAAGAGAGCAGTGTTTGTTAACCAAAGGTCAATCTCATTCAGAAGTTTGTTCACCTGCTTGTAAATAATTCAGTCCTAGAACTTTCCCTATCCTGTGAAGAGACTAATTACATAAATGCATGTCATCATTCATGTAGACTTTCTTTGTCACTTTCTTTATGAAAGTAAATATCCTGCTTTCATATGTGTTCCTTTCACAGTAATTTTACATATCCTGTATCTATTTTTTAAAATGTCTTAATGTGTTTTCTGCTACTGTTCATATGTGTTTAGAAAAAATATAGTATTTCAAACATCTTAGAGTTTATGACATTTCTACTGACATATTAATGATCTCTGCTTGCAATGCAGCATTTTCCAGGAGTTTTTCCCTGTTATATGTGTCTGTCAGCACCTTTATATGAACTCACAACTTTCAGCATTCCAAAGATATGAGACCCAAAGACTGGTTGGCCAACTGGAAGCACAACTATAGCAAGTGGCTAATCAGAAAGTGTATATAAGACATTGAAAAACAGCAAAAAAAAGAACTTTTGAAAGAAGGTAATGAGCAGAGCTTAGCTTAGTTCAGCTTAGTTTAGCTTCACTTCTGTTGCCTTTTTGCTTCTCTTTTTTACATTTAAAGTAAGTAGGATATACTGCTCAAGCCAGTGATGTGTAGTGTCGGCAGTGTGATGTTTTAAACAGCGCAGGGACAATTTTCATTAAGCTTCAGAAGCTCTAACTAATGGTCAAAATTGATGGAATTGGTCTGAAGAGGTGGGAGGAGGCAGGACAAGCTGCTTGCAGTTACCCCTGCAGAAACGATGGCATTTCTCCCCCATTTTGGCTTATACTCCATCTTTTTATACCTTTTTTTTCCCTTTATGTGGTTTGTGTGACTAAAGTCAATACTTTGGGGGTGGTAGACAGCACAGGCCTGAAGGACTCCCTGTGTAGTCGTAGAAGATATCACATAGGAGGGCCATGTAATTTTTACAACACTCCCTCCTTTGTTGATCTTATCAATTTGAAAGCTCTTTGTCCTCTGCTGGGAGTATCCCTCCGGGGAGGGGCTGAGGTGTTTCCCTCAACTCATCAAGCCTTATCAGGGCCATCACCATAAAAAAAATTAAACTGCTGTACAAATTATTATAGAGGCCATAATACACAGCTATTATGTCCTGATAAGAAATTATATCCTAAAATAATCTAGAGATTATATTTTACAGAAATTGCTTTGTCCTTAATATCATATAAAATTGGAAAATATTAAAATTTATTATTTATTTTTGCATTATTCCTAATTCATTAGGAAATACTCTAATTTTCTAATACAATAGTTGTGTTTCAAGTTGTCCTGTTTTCAGCCAGAATAGACCTTGTTTTCCTCTAAGTAGCTGGTCTAGTGCTGTATTTTGGGTTCACTATGATAATCATGTTGACAACACACTGGTATTTTGGCTGTTGCTAAGTAGTGCTTACTCTATAAATGAAGAACTTTCCAGTTCAGTTCCTTATGCTCTGCCAGGTGCACAAGAAGCTGGGAGAGAGCATGCCCAGGACAGCTGACCTGAACTAGCCAAGGGAATATTCAATACCATAGAATATCTTGCCCGGTATATAAATTGGAGGAGTTGGCCAGAAGGGGCTGAACTCTGGGGTACAGGCTGGGGGTCGATCAGCGAGGGGCGAGCAGTTGTATTGTTCTTCATTTGCATTTTCTTGGGGCTTATTCCTCTAACTGATTTTAAGATATTCTAAATCTTTATGTCCTTACCATTCACTGCCAAACAGCAGAAATAAGGGTTTTTGTGAACACAAACTCAGCAATTCACTATTCCTTTCAATAAAAAAGGAGGAACTACTGTCCATACAAACCTGGACATTCATATTGCCTACATGAACTCATCCTGGAAGGAAAGTGCAAGTGAAGTGGAGAACAATGTTGTCTTGTCAATACACCAAATATCCTGATAATGTGTTGAATACCTAAGTTCAGGAAGATGTTTGTTAAGAACAGTAAGAAATCCCTGTGGTCTTCCTGGATAAAAAGATGATCATTAAACTCAACAGAACACCTACAACAATCAAAGGCAATGAGACTGCATTCCCACATATCATGATTGAATTTGCTTCTCAATGTCGAGTGGCTTCACTGGCTAAAATTTAATTAGCCGAAAGGCCACCCTTTGAGAGCAATGTCCTTGACAATGTATCCTGTCCTATTAATTTTCCTTCCCTTTTAGTTCATCTGAGAAGCAATAATTGTATAAGATATGGAAGTAAAAAGTAGAAAAACACATAGCAATATTTTACAACTACTGGGATCATAAATAATAATAACAGCTAAAAGTTTCTGCTGTCACTTTGTATAAGTTGCTTATATACTTTCTCTGTATGGGATAAATAAAAAAGGAATAAAAGAGAGCTACAAAAATAACAGGAATGTCAACAGGAAATGTAGAAAGAAGTTTTTGAAGAGAACTTGACTTTAGTGTACAACATGCTTGCAGAGCATCATATTCCAGAGTACAAATGCAGTTTGAGCCTGCTCAGGACAGAGTGGTGCCAGTATCCAAGTTTTCCTGTAATCACCACTGATACATTGATAAGCATTTATCTAGTGGTTCATATGTATTCCAGTCCATCTCTTCAGAAGCATTACATAAATAGCAAGTTCATTTGGTTGAATCTTGTCACATTTAATCAGCCAAGGTATCCTTTTAATTCTAATGGCAAAATGTGATATATATACAGAGCTGCTGAAATGCCACATTTAGACTTCTAGCACTTACAGTGCTTTAGTGAGTTTAGGATGAAAATCTGTACTCTATGCGAGATTGCAAGAGCTTTCAACCGTGCATACCTAAGGCCAGAATTGATGCACAGGCAAAGAAAGTTAGCAGTTCATATTGACCTTCATTGCTGCATAAGTATTCTTTTCTGTAAAGTCTTCTGACAGCTATACAGAAGTCCTGTACTGGTGAATGATGGGTTATCTACACAAGCTAAAGCAGACTTTATCTGCACAACACTAGTACTCTTTGCTTTAGTTTTATTATTGATTCTTGTCTCTTGCTCTTTGTCAGAACTCTCAGACTGCAAGCTTTTCCATGAACCTGCAACAGTAGAATGATGAATAAATATGTTGAACCATGAACCAAATATTGGAAAAAAAAAACAATTCCTAATCGGTTCCCAGAATTCCCAAATCAACTTGCCTAGCCTAAACCAGCTCTCTAATTCTTTCCATCTGCATTTTACTAAAATACTACATGGCAATAGTTTTTACTATAATACGACAAAGGCAATGACTGCTGCAAAGGATAGCTAGATATGAAATGCTAGATATCTTACTAAATATCTTTTGAGCTGCTGTTTGTGAAGTGCATACAGATGAAACACTTGCTAAACATAAACTTCTTTTTCATCTGACATTGAGATCACAACTTGAAAGACAAGTTATTGATGTACAATTAAAAAGGTCCATTCACTAGCACTCCCAAACAGAACCTCTAATCACAAAGGTGAAAAGACCAAGAAATGTCATGATATGTGTTAGTGATCTTGCTATGTAGTCTTATTTTACTGATTCTTTTTGTTCTTTATAGGCCATGTTGGCATGATCTGGGGAACAAAAATAAGAGAAAGGGAAAAGGAAAGAAGTGCTTGCAGAATTACAATTATATGGAAATTAACCACAAATGCTTAAATTGTCAATTTTCAATTATCCAAGCAGAAAAGCACAGCCATATCCAATGCCACCTCACAGTATATGGACATCAGCCACCCTATACTTTGGGAAATTAGCAATAGCCATTTCAAAAGAGCCTTAAAGCCCTACTAGTCTAACATTTCTATTAGGTAGACAAAAAGATGAAATAATGAATTCTAAACCAAGGAAAAATATTTTTAAAAATCATCCTAAAATCTGATAAGTGAAAGCAGTAAGTGTTATTTGGATGAACTTTAAATGTACTTTTAAAAATCTGAATTTATTTCTGCTGAATGTTTGGTGATGTAATTAAATTCTTTTCAACCTGGTTCATCATCTGTTCCCCCCTTAGCCTTCCTCTTCAGACATTTTCTGGTTCCAGATCACAGGCTGTTTCACAGGTCAAATTATGCTTTGATAACATCATTGATTTCTGTCTCATTTCTGAACAGATATTGAGGACAAGATCCCAAGCTGCAGCAAATGGGCATAGTTCAACTAAGTTCATTGAAGCTGAGCTAATCACAGTAGTGCCAGAACTGTTTGGGGCTCATATATAATCTTTCTTCTTTTATTTCTCTTCCTTTGAGGTGTCTAAGATAGTGTGATGACTGATACCTAACTAATCATGTGGCTTTCTCCCCATATGCTCAGTAAATCCATCCAATTACCTTAAACTGATATATGTGTTTAGGAAATTTCCCTGTCTGACCAATCAGGAACCACTCTGATAGTTCCATTCCCACTACCCAAGATTGTCACTGGTGGGACTGAAGCCCCTTCTTGGCAGGTGGTTCCAGTGACCTGACAGGAGCCCAGCTTGGCTCTCTCCACACCCAGATCTCACACAGTCAGAGCAGGTTTCCTTACCACTTTGACCCTCAGTTTCCCATAGCAGAGTCTCAGAAGTCTACACTATTAAAATAATTTAATCACGGTGTCACAAGAGCTTGGGCTGGTGCCTCCAAGGAGGGACTCTGAACAAAAGAAATTGTGGGGTTTTATACCCTCACAGTCCAAAGGCATGGAAGGCTGGGGGCATCCTGTGGAGTCCTCAGATCCTGCTGTGTCTCTGAGTGTCCCTCACCCGACTGGCACACAAGTCTCTGTGCCCTAACTTGTGTAAAGGGTCTGTGCCAGTTCACAGCCTCTTGCCTGGGCCTCTGCCACCCAAAGCTCAACCTGCAGCTCGAAATGCAGGTACACACTGGGCTACACATACTGAATGTATTCCTCAACAGCACAGAACTAAATTAAATTAGAAGATGTGAAACAGGACACCTCCTCTGCCATTCCGATCAGTGCTAATTACGTTGCATTTCATCTGTTTCCTTCACTTTGCATCAAAGAGAAGCTCATTCTTCCACATTTCCCACATCTTTCTGTGTTAATTTAAGGTCTTTTCTGACAATGAATGCATTGTTTTCAAAATTCTTCTTTGAAAGCAACCAGACTTCTCACAGCAGGGGCTATAAACTCTGCACTGACTTAAAAATGCATAAGAAGACAGGGTATATTGGATTCATATTCCTGTGGATGTCACAATGGTCTAGGGAATACTATAGGGGATGTTTCTATATTACCAAAATTTAAGACAGATAGAGTACCCAGTTGTTCTAAAGACAAGCTGTATTCCCTTCACTTAAATAGCAAGAGTCCGTTTTGCATTGGAAATTGAAATTTAATGTTGGAATTCACTAAAAGAAATAGCTTCCTTGTGTTCAAAATTATCAGAGATTGGATTTCATGCTTTCAATATCAGACTATTCATTTTCACTGAACTTCAAATCTGGAGAGTATTCTTTCACTTTACTTAACATGCAATAAAAATAATGCAAAACAGTGTGACTTAAAAGATCACATCTTCAACATGATTTCAACATTCACACTTTCCCTTATTCTCACACCTCTCCTATACACACATATTTGCACTGAGGTGGCAAATGCATACTAACAAGTTCCATGCAGCCATATGGAAACAAAACTAAGTATTTGTTGCTTAGCGCCAAAAATTTTGTGGAGGACCTAAAAAAGCATAACTGGAAAAAAGTATTGTAGAAGATTAGCTGTGAATATTTGGATAGGTATTGCTTCCATACTCATGCAGTATCACACAGTGCTCAAATATTCTCATGAGAAATGGAAATGCTTAAATCATATGATGAATACATTACATTTTTTTTAAAAAGCTCTAACAGAAGAGAAGTGGTTTCAGGTTACAAATGTGTTTGAGTCTACAAAATAAGGTGCAAAATGTGGAGTCTGTGAGTAGAGCATGGTTATCCTTTGAACTATTTTTTAGTGTATTTCCATTTATTTTCTACTGTAAAATACTTTCCCCACCCAGTAAACACTAATTTTATCTGTTTTCCTGCCAGCAACTAAGCACTATGCAGACATTCACCCATGCACCACAAGACTCTGAGTGTAAGTAAAAAAATTTAAAAAACATGGTTTGAGATAAGAACAGTTTAATAATTGAAAGTAAAATAGACCAACAATACTAATAATATTAATCATATTAATAATATGAATGACAATAATAAAAATCAAAACAGAGAGAGTAATAACGCCCAGGAAAAACAGGTGATGCATCAGCTACTAGGAAGAAAACCAACTCTACCCCAGCTGAAACCAGGACACTGGGCTTTGATTTGAAATAGACTGTTTTATTAGGCACATTTCTTAACTTCTACAGTAAAAAAAGTACTAGAATTTTGATTTTTTTTTTAAACAGAATCTGAAACTCGGGTATTTGTAACAGTAAAGATTCAAACATTACCTTTTTTGATAGTTTTCTCTAAAGAGTAAAAACTAGAAATCTGATTCATTATTTACCTCTGCTATGACGCTTTCTGCTCTAGAGCCTAATTTATAGTGTTCTACCATGTAAGAGTGTTGAGAATTTATCACTTAGCTTATTTTCACACACTTTCACACACACACATATACACACATACTGTTGTACATAGTCCAGATTGATTGAAAGAATCACACAAAGTTAACCCTGTAAACACCAAGATTACATTATATGAACCTTAGACTCTGGACCATGAAAAATTTATCTAAATCACTCTAGTATCACTTTCTAAGCATATTATACAATGCTTGTTTAGCTTATCTGTGCTCACACGAAAGCATTCCGAAGTATCATGAATGCTGCTAAACTGTCTTAAAAGTGTAATATAAAGATAAAACTGTATTTTTGAGGGATTATTTGACACAGCAATTTATAGCCAGTCTGTGTAGTCAGATAACATTTAAAAGTGTAGTTAAACATTTTATTACAGAAATTAATTGGGAAATACATGAGAAACAGTGACAGCTATAAGACACAACCAGTCCAGCACACCACAAAAGTCCCAGCATCAAATGCAGATGAAATTCTCATGAATGCCAGCCACGACATATCTAAAAAGCCTTAGAACTGCATATTCACATCTGCATTGCAGCAATGCAGATGAAAAACTTTGTACATATCAAGTGTTAGGTCATGTTTTTAAAATTAATCAAAACACAAAGAAACTCAAAACAAGCAGGGAGTGGAGTGGGGACCAGTGTTTTGTTGTTTATATTGACATTAATCTGTACAGGAAAGGCATAATAATTTTTAAATTACTCTCCAGTGCTGACATGGTAGAAAAAATTAGGAAGTTTATCCAAGACTTCAATACGTGACTAGTAAAACTGAAAGAAGGCAGACACTGTATTGATTTAAAGGGCCCTGGAATCACAATCACAAAAAGATACTTCTTGAGGAATAAACATTTGACACAGAAAGATAGAAAACCATTGAAATATCAGATATTATGAGCACACACTAAAAAGGAAAAAAAAAATAAAGGGCATTTGTAACAGTCTTTTATTTTCTACCTGAGGTCCTGAAAGACTATATCCATGTCTTCAACAATACCACAGTCTTCAGAAAAAAAGTGTTTCTCTCAGAGTTCCTAAATGTCATGACAACATATGGACTCTGTGCATCTGGTTTATTCCAAATGGCAATTCAGGACAAGTTTCGCTCACCTGACTTTAACTATCAAGAGGTTTATAGCTATAATCTAAATGAATCACCCACCCACCATGTCACCTGTATCTAATATTTCTACCCTCAGACAGAATGAAATACTCTTGGAGGTGATTCTTTTTCCTAGTCACCACAGCAAAGTGACTAGCCTGGGCTACAAGGCCCAACTTTCAAACACCTTATTTTCACCCTCAGGAGGAAAAAGATGCAAGTCTGCCTTGAGAACAACATAATGACATAACAGATGTTACTGTTTTGTATGACTTGTCATGTGAAGAACCCTAATGACTTGTACAACCATTTGCTCCTTGGGATTGAGGTGATGCAAGATGCAGGTACTGCCCTTGCCTGTACTCAGCTTTCCTAACATTTTTCACTGATAGAAAGAACCTTCAGGATTCAGTTCAAGGACAGATAAGTAAATCACTATCCAATTCCCATTCAGTCCTTGATTTCTCCACTGAAACTACCTGTAAAAAGGCTCAATAATTCCAGTTTGCAGAGGTGATCTTTGTTTATAACTCCATGTCTGCTGGAAGCTCGTGTTATTCAGCCCTACTGTATACAAGTGCTCAGGTGCTGGCAATGTGGGGCTGCAGGGGTGACCTCTGTGTGGATAGGATGAGGTTAATCTCTGCCAGAAACAAACATTTCCAGAGGGCTCCAACACACCCACCACAGGGCACTGTGCTCTGCAGCCAAGGTGATGAAAGGTGTGGCAAAGAGTATTTTTTTAAAAGCATAAAAATGCTGCACAGCAGGATGTGAAAGAGGAGTAAGGAATAAAACAGTGTGAGAAGCAGCCTTGCAGATACCAAGGCTCATGAAGAAAGCGGGGGAGGAAGTGGTCCATGTGTCAGAGCAGAGATTTCCCTGAAAGCCTGTGGTGAAGATGCTGGTGAAGCAGGTTGTCTTCCTAGACATGAAGGACTACACTGGAGCTCAAAAAAGTCTCTCACACATTGGCCAGCAACAACTAGAGCCTTTGCTAACAAAAAGGTACATCTACAATTCCATGCAAAAAACGAACTTTTCAAAAAATTTCTGCCCTGCCACTAGAGATGGCAACATGATCTGGAATGAAATCTGCTGATGTACAGTTCTAATCAGTTACTCAGCACCGAGTGACTCTGTGAAAACAAAGTGCACAAGAGCTTTCCTGTACTAGCTCAAGTCAGTTTTGGCTGAGAAGCCCTGGGAAAGCAAGATCTGATATTTTTTTGCTGTAAATATGGGCATATTCGCTGGTTCAGAGGAAATGCATAAAAGATCTTGTCTTTTCCACTTCTAATGGACCATATGTGCAATCTATCTTAAAGAATATATAAGCAGAGTTCTGCCAGCTGCATGATTAAATGGAGAATTTTTTTTTTATAATTTGGTGTTTGCTCACATCTTCAGATATTGTAGTACTATGGTAATAATGTGATACTTAAACAGGAGTTGTTTGCTTAAAATACAATGGCAAGTACATTCGTGAAGCAACGACAGTGATTCATATAAAGAACTACTTAATTGGCCTTTTATATTGGGCTGGGGACACAAATGAAAGTTCTCTTACTATCATCCTTTCTGTACAGTTAGTCATGTATCAGATTGCAACCTAAATTAACTTTTGCCCATCCCAGGGTGGCAGCAGGGCCTGTTTGGGGCAGAGACTTGAATCATGTCTCTGAATTGCTAAAGGAAATCTCTTAGCTTGGCTCTAAGAGTTCAAGACAGGGAAATTTAGCTAAGGGATCCAGCTGTGGATAACAATTATCCATGCAAAGAAGGGTCTGTAGACTTTAAGAAAATATAGAAGGTAGTAGTCTATTATGACCATTCTAAAAAAAATAAATATATATACATAACAGTCTAAATTGCAAAGGATTAGGGAGTCACCAAAAGGAAAATGGTTTATTTTTCAGCCCACACAATAGGTTTGAGAATAGCCTGGAGTAGAACCAAGTTTCATAACATTCACTTCTGTGCTTCCTTAAGATAAAATTATAAACTACAGTTTGCCAAGTAACCTATCAGTCATTACAGATAGCAGAGATTGATAAACTAGTTCCCAAAAATCAGTAGTTTGGTTTCCCTTTGAAAGTCTCCAGTGAAAAAACATGGAATATTTACCTAATATCCCTCACACAAATACAGAAGCACAGACACAAATACACACACACATCCTGTCTGCTACAGAGAGGAAAAAATGGCAGCCAGAATCCCAGCCTTTTCCTGTCAAGTTCTGCTTATGTCATTTCCCACTCAAACAAAAAAAGAATAATCTTATTCTGCTCTTTTCTTAATACAAGCTCCTTGAAATTACCATTATTCAAGCATGAGTATAGTGGCACAACTTCTTAATTACAAGAAAAAAACCAAAACAGATTGTTCCCTTGCATTACTTTAACAATTAAGTGATCAAAGATTGTAAAGTAGAAAGATTGCAATCTGTATAATAGTTTATGTGTCAAATATTCTAACTAGCTAAAGCTGGGTCCCTCTGCCATCCATTCTATACTGAGCTGCCTATTGGCTTTTTCTGTACAGGCTGCATTTTCTTGCTCATTCACAGCATCTCCCTGGTACTCCACTCATCACACATTAAACATTGAAAAGTATGGGAACTCAAAAAATTAACAGAACCAAAAGGAGAAGAACAATTACTGTTAAAAAACTCTCTTCAAAAAGGCTGACAGGCAGCAAAGGAAAGAGACTGATAAAAAGTAAGACAAAGTTGTAGGCACAACACCCCACAGCAATGTAGAGAGATTGCCAAACATATCTGGAATGTGACATCGTTATTTTTAAACTTAAATGTGTAGTGCCATCCATATCATAGTTGCTTTTCATAAGTTAATGGCACAATTTTTAATTTAGGAACAAGGACTGAGTTATGATGACCCTCCCTTAAGAACATGTTCCAAGAGATGGAAACTCGATTGGTTTTAGCAATGTAGCAAGCAACAGTCTCCTACAAATATTTAAATGTGTCATTTTACCTTGAGAGAGAAGGTTTGCAAAAAGATTATTTCAGAGAATTATGACGCTCAGTCAAACTTTGATGTGTAAAGCTCTACTGAGCTACCACTTCTATAGGACAATCCTTCAGTTAGCAATATCAATCTTTTAAATAGTCTGTTCTGGCTGAGAACATCACGTATTTTGTTCTCACACAAAAC